>NC_132791.1:38925000-39525000 GCF_048418805.1 Vulpes vulpes | reverse complement strand
ATGATTAAGACCTTGGGCTTCAGAAGCAGGCTGACCTGGATGATAAGTTCCTGCTAAATATTGTCTATTATTATGATTGTAATTAATTCCTTCATGGGTTGTTGCATCAATTCTGTGGGGTAAAACAAAAGCCCCCCTCAAAGGCAAGTTATTATCAGCTCTGTAAAAGTAACGTGGAATACAGAACAGCTAGCAGCTCTGGGATCTAAGTCCCTGTGCATAATTTGGTGTGCATATAAACAATAACAAGCTATATAAATAAGGTATGATCCTGTTCTGTCTTCATCTTTGAACCTTCTGAGGTGGTATGACAAAGTATTAATGGTAGAGCCTTGGACTTTCTCAAATACCAGGACAAAGAATTCTATGAGTCTCCGTTTCCTTATCTGTAAAATACAGCTAACTGTATCAGCCACAGACATTAAATAAGGTAAATTATAAAATTCTTAGTACAGTATTTGCCATAAAACAGCTGCTCAATAAATGTCAGATTCCTTTCTCTTATTTCCTCCTTTTCCCAAAAGTGCCTCACATCTAATATAAACTTATTAAATATTTGAAATTAACTGAACTTAAAAATACTGAGCATTTGGGGCACCTGGGTGGCTCAGTTAGTTAAACCTCTGCCTTTGGCTAAGGTCATGATCTCAGGATCCTGGGATCAAGCCCCACATAGGGCTCTGCACTCAGTGGGGAGTCTGCTTGTCCCTCTGCCCCTCCCCTTGACTCATGCTCTGTCTCTCAAATAAACAAAAATATTTAAAAATTAAAAAAAATACTGAGGATGTACTTAGAATATATGTACTTTTCACAGGGCATTAGTGTCTTTATAACAGCTGACTCCTGGAGAAGCCAGAAATAATCTCTTCAGAGGTTTAAAAACATATAATTAATTCTTTATTAAAACTGAATTCTATGAAAAAGTTTTAATAAAGACAAAAAATTACAGCAAGAATTATAGGGAAAAACTGGCACAAGGTAGCTCCACAGCTCTCTCTACGCCCAGATACTGTAATGGTCAGGCACATGTAGAACAAAGATCTTCCCTGTTTTCCTACAGGATTCAAACAAAACAAGCCTCAAAGCAAATATATGGCCAATTTTTTTCTTCAAAATAAGTTTACACTTACGACAACCTATTAAGGGGCTTCTGCATTCTAAGGGTTTTACATGTGCTAATTTATCTGATCCTCAAACCACCACATGTGGTAAAGTACAATTATCATTCTCATGTCAGAGATTATGAAAATAAGGCACAGGAAGGTTAACTGTTCAAGATCACACAGCTAATAAGAGCCAGAGCTAGGATTAAGAATCTTGGCTCTAGAGATCTTCCTTGTAACTATTACACACAAATGATACATTTAGTGCTCCATTTTAGAAAGCACTAAGGTAGAGATTCTCAAGCCTAGCTATATAACTGAATCACCTATGGATTGATACACAGATTCAGATTCCCAAGTCCAGATCAAGACAGACTGAATCAAACTCTCCAAGTGACATCTGGCTGCATGTGGTTTTGGAGGCACCACTGGGAATTCTTTAATGGTGGAACAGAAGAGTGCTAAGGGTTGACATCCTGATTCTAGGGCGGGAAGGGTCTGTTGTTTCAAGACATCATGGAAGAAGGCTCTGGAGAGCCTCATTTCCTATTGTGGGCCTCATCTAGGACCAGCAATACATCTGAAGCCCAACCCAATTGACCACAGGCCATGTCCTCTGAGGCTGAAGTATCAAAGATTCCACAGCCTGGGTAAGGTTCTGAAGCCACTGTGCACAGTACAGAAGGCCATACCTGGCATTCTTATTGTGCCCACGTACATGTTGCATTAGAACTTAAGCCAGCCGTAGGGTGATGCCAGCCAGGTCCCTGGAACATTCTCAGACCCCAGACACCCACTAACTGTAGATGTGGCAAGAAGTGCTCCTCGGGAGGGCTGCTGCCATGTGAGCCTTCTCCTCCTTGATTGTCTTTTCAGCTTGTTAGCTGTCAGTGCCTTTCTGGTCGTTGGGTTTATCTCAGGGGGTGGGGAGTGGGATGGGAAAGGGTACTCATTTCTATATCGCTGCTGCTGGCAATAGGAGGCAAAGTTGAGGGTAACTGCCAACAGCTTCCCCTTTCTCTTCTTTTTGTTCACTCAATCTGTCTGGACCAATGCACAAGGAAAAAAGACAGACAGAATGGCCCTCCAAAGTTGCACTCTGTTTTAAAGCTGATAAAGGATGTGTTTCCCACAGCTTAGGAGAAAAATATATTATCAAGTGCCTAAGCAATTAAACAAATGGTATTTGCAAACATCTGCTGTCCAGAACTGTTGCCTGTGTTCAAACAAAGCCTCACACTGTCTTTGGCAAACCAGGGTGAGAAAAGCTGGGTGCCATTTGCTAAATGAACTCTTCCAGATTACAATTCTGTGGCCTGAGGGAATTAATTCAAATCCACATGGGGAAATTAATTCCCAAAGAGGTAGTTATTCCCTTAGAGAATCAAAGAAACGAGGACCCAGAGTAAAGTTGGCAGTAAGTCAATGAGTGTTTTATTACCCTCTATAAACCATATTTATTATTTATGTCTAAATCACAGAATCCTAAAGTTAAAAAGACTCCAAAAGGAGAATGAGACTTTTTGGTTGAAAATGGTTGCTAACAGCACCAGTGCTTCCCTGAAATTTGTCTAGATGATACCTATGAATATACGACCAAAGATGGAAACTTGCAATTGCATCCCTGAGACAAACAGCCAAATGCACAATCTGGGGGAAAGACAGCACTAGTGGTTAGGAAATGCAGACTCTAGATCTGAATTTTGGCCCTACCTGAATTTTAGCCCTGGCCAGCTGAGTGGCCTTTATATTCCTGCCTGGAAAGATGAGATCATGGGGACAATTTCATATGCTTGTTCTAAGGATTAGAGAAGATAACCTCTGTAAAGCTCTCAGCACCATGTGTGGCACAAAGTAAGTATCCCACAATCGTTAGCTTCTAGTAGCAGAATTTCATGGCTGTTATTGTTGTCACTGTAAAACAGAATTTTCCCCATTGTCCTACAATCATAACAAATGAAGAAAGTAATGGCAGAAATGCCCTAGGTTTACTGAGAGGTGCCCATTTCAGTCTTCCCCACCTCCATCTCCAGTCCTTCAATTAATATAAAGGAAGAACTGGCAGGGAAATGTGGCCTCTCCGTGAATCTTTTTAGAGAAAGGGGATATACTCACCCTCCCTTCCCCATAGGGGAGGGTAACTGACATTTGTTCTCCTTGAAACTAAGGAAGGGAGACCCTAAAAGAAATTCTAACTAACTTTGGGGGTTTCCAACCCCCCCATTTTTAATTAACCAACAGATTAGTAATCTTTCCACTGAAAGCTGGCAAGGCATTGGGCCAGCTGAGTATCTAATGTGTTCCTTGGGCTCTAGGAAGTGAGTAGGAAAAAATGGTGAGCTGGGCTTTGAAAGGATCAAACTGGTCAGCGGGTAATTTAACTGCCCATGACAACAAAGTCTAACAGTCATAAAGGAACGCAATAATACCTACTGTACAAAAGTGTCAAATTCAGAAAATTCAACATCTAACTGAACATTACTAGATGCATGATAAAGCAAGAACATGTAACTCATAATGAGGAGAAAAGTCAGTCAATAAAAACAGATGCAAAAATGTCAGAAATGATGGAATTAACAGACAAGTCTAAACACAGACTGTTTAAAACACAGCTGTCATAATCATGTTTAAGTGTTTAAAGGAAAACATGTACCTCATAAAAAGATAAATGGATGATACAAGGAACTAAATGTAAATTTTAGAAATAAAAAATAAATCTAAAATGAAAAATTCACTATATGGAATTAACAGTAGCTTAGAGACTACAGAAGACCATGAACTTGCAACATCAAAATTGAAACTTTCTGAACAGGACAGAGAGAGAGAATATTAAAACAAGCAAATAAAACAGAGCTTCAATAGCCTATGGAACAAAACCAAGTGTTATAACATATATTTAAAAGTGATGGGGTAGACAAAATATTTGAAGATATAACGGCCAAGTTTAAAAAATGTTATGAAAAGAATAAACTCATAGATTTAAGATGTTCAATAAGCCCACACAGGATAACCACAAGGAAAACCAGACCAAGACATATCATAATTAAACTGCTGAAACCACATATAGAGAGATTATTAAATGAGACAGGACAAAAGAAAAAATGGTACTTTGGGCAGAGGGGGGAGAAATAAAGGACTTAACAAACTTCTCACCAGAAAATATGCATGCCAATAAATATGCATGCCAGAAAACAATGGAATGGAAGGGCTAAAAGTGGGGTAAGAAACCTCTCTAACCTAGAATTCTATATTCAACAAAATGTCCTTCAAAAATGAAGGTGAAATAAAACTTTTCCAGACAAACAAAAGTTGAATGAATTCATTACCAGCAGGCCTGAATCACAAGAAATGTAAAAGGAAATTCTCAGACAGAAGGAAAAAGATATACATAAAACCAAGATCTAAAAAAAGGATTGAAAAGCACCAGAAATGGTAAGCAGATGGGCAAATTTTAAAAATATTTTTCCTACTTTTAAATTTCTTTCAAAGATAATTGACTGGTAAGAGAAAAGTAATAACAATGTTATTGTGAGCTTTGTAACACATGTACCAGTAAATATATGACATCAACATTCAAAATGAAAGAAGAAGGAAATGGAAACAAAATGTTGTATGATTTTTGCATTATACATGAAGCAGAATAATATCTGAAAATAGACTGGCAAGTGAAAGAGGTATATTGTAGTTCTGAGAGAAACCATTAAAAAATTCAAAGGAGTACAGTTAATAAACCAATAGTGGGGGGAAAATGAAGTATTAAAGAAATACTAAGTTAATCCCAAAAAGGCAGGAAACAGAAAACGGATAGGACAAATACTCTTTTAAAAAGTAGTGAGATGTTAGACTTCAAAACGACCATAACGGTAATTATGTTAAGTGTAAATGGTCTAAATCAGGAGTTCTAAATCCATGGGTTATGGCCCCTTGGCAGAAATCAAGACAAAACATCACACTGTATTATTAGTAATCATTGTATTGTTTATCCTCATTAAATCTGCAGGAAAAAAAGTCCCACTTAAGAAAACCTTCATGAAGCAGTAAAAATTATTGATATTATTAAATCATGATCCTTCAGTACACCTCTTTATATTAAAAAAAATCCCTCTTTGTCTCTAATAACATCTCTTGGTATAAAAATCTCTTTTTATCCAATATCATTACAGCTATTCTAGCTCTCTTATGATTACTGCTTGCATGATCTATCTTTTGTAATCCTTTTATTTTCAGCCTACTTATGTCTTTTATCTCTTGTAGATAGTGTATAGTTGGATCTTGCTTTTTTTATCCAGTCTGACCATCTGGACATTTCGATTGGAGTTTTTATTCTATTTACACTTAAGTGATTATTGACATAATTGGATTTATATATACAAATTTACTACTTGTTTTGTATATCTTACATCTTTTTTTTCCCTTCTATTCCTCTCCCACTGCCTTCTTTTGTCTTAAATATATATTTTTAGGGTACCATCTTAATTTCTCTACTAATTTTAAATTATACTTTATTGTATTATTTTCTTAGTGGCTATTTCAGTGATTAGAATCTCCACTGTAACTCACTACCATCTACTATGAATTAACACTAACTTAATTCCAGCAAGATAAAGAAACTTTGTTCTAGTAGAAGTCCATCTCCTCTCTTCCTTTGTGCTATTGTGTATGTGTATATATATCCATATCCATACATATATGTAATCTATATATTTTATATATATAAAATCTATGTTATAAACCAAACAGTATGGTATATAACCAGAAAGCTCTAGCGATTATAAATCTATATTCATCTAATAACAGAGTCCTAAAATACATGAAGCAAAAACTTGAAAAATTAAAAGAAGAAATATACAATTCAACAATATTTAGAGAGTAATACTCTAATCTCAATAATTAAGATAAGACCTTGACAGAATACCACTACAGATACAAAAGACTTGAAAAAACATATTAACTAACTTGCCATAACTAACAAGAGAACACTACCCCAAACCAGAATATACATTCTTTTCAAATATATTTGTAACATTCTTCAAGAGACATCATATGCTAGGACAAAAATAAACAAACAAACAAACAAACCTCAATAAATTAAAATAATTGAGAAACCATTTTCCAACCACAGCAGAATTAAAGGAGAAATCTACAGTAGAAATAAACTTGAGAAATTTCTAAATGTTTGCATAGAAAACAAAAATAGAGAAAACTAATGAAAACAAAAGTATATCATTAAAATGATCACAATACTGCCAAACCTTAAAGTAGAATAACAAAACAAGAAGAGGAAGACATTAGTAAAATTAGAAATGAAAAAGGGGGCATCACTACTGACACTACAGAAATTAAAAGGCTTCTAAGGGAATACTATGAACAAGTTTATGCAACAAATTAGACAACTTGGATGAAAAAGACAAATTCCTAGAAGACATAAATCCCCAAAACAAACTTAAGAAGAAATGGAAAAACTTGAATAGACCTTTGATAACAAGTTAACAAACTGAATAAGTTAATAAAAAATCTTCTAGCAAAGAAAAGCCCAGGTCCATTTATCTTCACTAAAATTTATCAATTTATCTTATGTTTTTAAGATTTTATCTTTTTGAGAGAAAGAGAAAGAGAAAGAGAGAGAGCATGAGCTGGTGGCAGGGTGGTGGTGGTGGTGAGCCTGGGGCAGAGGGACAGAAAGAGAGAGAGAAGTAGACTCTCTGCTGAGCAGGGAGCCTGACACAGGACTTGATCCCAGGACACCCCGGACCATGACCTGAGCCAAAGGCAGACCCTTAACCCACTGACCCATCCAGGTACACCTCATCAAATATTTAAAGAAATACAACCAATCCTTCATAACTGCTTCAGGAAGTGGAACAGATAATACACTGAGGATTATTCATACAAAAGAATAACACTCAGCAGCAACAACAAAAAACAAACTGATACAACATGAATGAATCTCAAAAACATTATGCTGAGCAGAAGCCTGTTAAAAAAGAAATGGGACATACTGTATAATTCCATTTATGTGAAGTTCTGAAAAAAAAAAAAAAAAACATGAGCAGCTCTTGTTTCAAATGGGTGGGGGTATTTAAAAATACCATTTCTTACATGAAGTCTACAATTCAAAAATATTGGTGAATGCTTCTGAAATTTTTAACAATAATTAGAAGAATTAAATGCATGCAAAATACCTCCAAAAACACAAGTAACCTTATAAATCAGATATGAAAAAATAAGCTATCCCAAAAAAAGTTGTTGGTGACACTTTGTACACCTAAAAAATTTAAACTTAGTCTCCCACTACACATTTATTACAAAAATGAAAGTTTATAGAAACTCCTCACTTCATTTGTGCTATTGTGTGTATGTGTGTATATATCCATATGCATACGTATATGTAATCTATATATTTTATATATTTTTGAAATATATAAAATTCCAAGAATTTTGGAAGATAATTTGGTATTTCCTATCAAAATTAAAAATATGCACATCCTCTGACTTGTCAATTTTACTTCTAGAAATATACCTAAAGAAATAATAGCAAAAGAGCAGAAAGATATTGTACAGAAATATTTACTGTAGCATTGTTACTAATAGCAAAAACAATTTTTTAAAAGGAATCCATTTGATGTCCATTATAGAAGAAATAAATAAATTAAATAAATTATAGTAAACTGCTATAGGGAAATCTATAGAAAAGTTAAAAGAATCCAATAGACTATTATATCTTGATATGGATGATCACAAGACGTATTATTAAGTTAAAAATTCAAATCACACAAGAGTTAGTAGAATCTCCCTTGAAAAACAAACCAAGCACTCATGTGATAGATCTATGTGTATGTGTGTGTATATATATATATATATATATATATATATATATATATATATATGATATATGTGAAGGAAGGATTGAGAAAGGACAGACACCAAATTATGGTCAGTAGCTACCTTGGTGGGAGAGTGAGAGTGGGGATTTTTCACATTTTGTTCCTGATGGTGGGAATTGCTATGGAGAAAGAAACAGAAGAGATGAGAGGAACTATTGTGGGAAAGTTTATGTAAATTTAAGAAACTGATCAAACAATAAAATATTTTTCATGTTTACACAAACTATAAAAACATGAATGGGCTAGTAGGTTTCAAATTTATAATAGGGATCCCTGGGTGGCGCAGCAGTTTGGTGCCTGCCTTTGGCCCAGGGCGCAATCCTGGAGACCCGGGATCAAATCCCACGTCGGGCTCCCGGTGCATGGAGCCTGCTTCTCCCTCTGCCTATGTCTCTGCCTCTCTCTCTCTCTGACTACCATAAATAAATAAAAATTAAAAATAAAATAAAATCTGGAGCTTTCAAATTTATAATAGTGTTTACCTTCAGTAAGGAGAAAGAAGATTCTACAAGGACTTGGGTACCAGAACATGGGGCTGACTGGATGCCCTCTTAGAGCTTATCTACACAGTGATCACCCAAATAATTGATATTATTTTTCAAAAATAAAAAAAATGCACATGGCAAATGAATGGTAAAAATTAGAGTACTTTGGATAGATTGGTATTTTCCATATTGTGGGCACTTTTCCATACTGAGAATATATGAAATGCTTTCAAACATTTAAGAATTCTCTAAATCAGAAATAAGTTATAAGAAGTACAGATCACTCCAAAAAACTTGATATCAGGTACTTCTAGTTGCCATTAAAATATGAACCTACTCAAAGGAATGAGGCTATTTGGCCTATAGTTACATAATTTATAGAACACATTTCATTTACTTGATGGTCATTACTTACTCATCAAGGATTCGTCATCCATAGTTTCAGTGTGGCACTATAAAAGCTCCACATCATATTAGACCCCTAATCAGTTTTTGCCATGAATCAAAGAAGTAGGGAGCATTTTTAGTTATAAAAAAAAAGTAAATTTCAGGGGTGCCCAGGTGGCTCAGTCAGTAAAGCTCCAACTCTTGGTTTCGGCTCAGGTCAGGATCTTAGAATAATGAGACTGACACCTGTGTCGGGCTCTGTGCTGAGCACAGGTTCTGCTTGAGATTCTTTCCCTCTCCCTATCCCTTACCCTCTGCTGCTCTACTTGTTCATGCCCTCTCTCTCACTCTAAAATAAATAAAATCTTTTAAAAATAGTAAATTTCAGTATTAAAAAGGATAAATATAATCCAGACCATGCCCAATTAAACAACTAACAACATACTTAAGTGCATATGTATGGTAGCATCTGAGTGTTTGGATTTGTATATTCTAAGTTCTCTATTTCCTGAATTATTCTGGCATTTTTTACATGCAAAACACATTGCTATTTGAGCGTTTGATCTAAGCAGAGGCATTTTTTTTTTAAGAAGAAGATAGCTAATTTGAAAAAAAGAAAAACTAAACAAGAAGAGGACATGTAAAGAATATGCTGCAACTGATACAATTTTTTTTTAAGTTAGCTTAGATGTATTTTTTTTTCTTTCAAACATATCCTGTATCCTTCCTCAGTCCTGTTTGCTCAGCTGGATGTCCACAGGGTCCAATTTTCCCTCCAATTGCCCTTGCACGCTAATATAATTGCTGCTCGTATGGGTAATTGGTCAGCCTAGAGCAGCATTTGTATGGATTTGTTCATCTACAGTATCTGGCAGCTTCTCAAATGGTTTCACAATATTATACTATCATGCATTTTTAGTTTTTGTCTTTTTATAACAAGACTAAATAGATGTAAATCTTTAAGGATGCTATATTTAGCTGTTTCAAAAGTAGGAATACAAATGCAAGTTCTATTTAAGCAGCTACTGTTCCTTTCCACTTATCAAATATAGAATAAATGAACTTGAGTCTCAAATGCATAATGTTTTGCCCTATCTTTCTTTCCTTCTTCCCCAGACATAGCCAAATTAAGTAGATCCAAACAAACTTTAGCTTAAAAAGGATAATAAGCCAGCTTCACTTAGTACTGCCCTTGATGAATCAGTAAAAATGATTAATTTTATTAAATCTTGATCTTGGAGCACATTGCTAATATTCTGTTTGACAACATGGGAAGTACACATAGAGGATTTCACCTGTATTCCAAAGTACAATTGTTATTCTTGAGGAAAAGCACTGGCAACTGTTTGAGTTGCAAGCTGAACTAGCCATGTTTTTTATGGGACACTATTTTTTATTTGAAAGAGTAACTGACAAACTATGCTTTTTCAGATGTAAAAATGTAAAAAGATGAGAACTTTTTTTTTCAAAAATAAGCAAAATACTCCTGTCACTTCAAGGAAAACTATAGACAGTATGTGGTTACCAGTGATAAAATTCAAAATTTTAAGTAAAAAATAGGATCTTGAAAAATATAATGTATTACTAGGAGTTTAACAGATTTCCAGTATTTACTTCTCTGATAAGGTCAGTGGTAATATTTTTTTAAATTTAATCTAATTAATATTATAGAATGAACAGTTCAACACATGGAAGATCTGCATTATTCCAGTATTTTCCAAGTGACCAATGAATGATGTCACAAAATCATGGAGGGGTCAAGAGAGCTTTCCAAAGGGAAAAAGAGACCAGTGGATTTTAATATAACAAAATATGAAAAGTTTTTTGGGGAGAGTCTGGAAGACGGTGGTGTAGGAGGACCCTAGGCTCACTTCATCCCATGAATACAACTAGATAACTATTGAATCATCCTAAATATCCCAGATAACCAACCTGAAGCCTAGCTGAACAAACTCCACAACCAAAAGTAAAGAAGAGGCCACATGGAAGAAGGTAGGAAATGCACAGACCCGATTTGGAAAACAGCTCCTGGCCATTGTGGTTTGGGGGAGGAGAGCTGCAGTTGCAGAGGAGGGCAAGGGACAGACTGACGTACAGGGGAGTGCACAGAGAAAATGAGTCCAAACAGCAATTCACTTAGGAAGTGAGAAGGGCTGAATTTTGCTGAGTTCTTATAACCAATGGGGCTTAAAGCCTGGAGGGGTTTTTTATTTTTTAATTTTTTTTAAAGATTGTATTTATTTATTCATGAGAGACAGAGACAGAGAGGCAAAGACAGAGGCAGAGGGAGGAGCAGGCTTCCTGTGGGGAGCCGATGTGGGACTTGATCCCAGGACCCCGGGATCATGACCTGAGCCAAAGGCAGATGCTCAACCACTGAGCCTCCCAGGCATCCCAAACCTGGAGTTTTGAAGATCAGCCAGCTTGGCTCCAACAGAGCCAAGAAGCAGGGCAAAGAACCCACAGACATACATCATGGAAACAGCCATCTGAAGAGTGCCTTGCACTCTTGTGAGGAGGTTATTTGCTCATCTTGGAGCATGTTTCAAAGAGGTAGCTTTCACTGAGAGACTTCCTAGGAAGAAAAGAACTGGCAGGGGCCACTCCCTTCCCCTGCTCCTCAGCATAAGCACAGAGACACCTGTGGGAATCAGTGCAGTGCAGACACTAGCTACCTTACTTACACCAAGCCCCAACCTGGACACACACAGCCTCTGGGAGAATCACCCTTCCCAGTTAAGCTTGGCTCAGTCCCAGTGTGATGAGCCTCTTCCCTCAGAAGACCAGCCCAAACCTCTGTCTATCTGTCCCAGCTTGGGAGCTTTGTGGAGCCTTGGTTCCATCAAAATGGCAACAGTTTTCATTTCTTAAGCAGACCAGAGCACATCTATTTAAAACACGCCACATTTAGGCCAGGGAGCAAACACTGCCAATAACGGGGAAAAGGGAGCCAGCAGACTTACTGAAAAGAGAAAAGACCAAAATAAATTAAATCACAAATAAGTGAAGGAGTAGCAACCGACACTATAGAAATACAAACTATTATAAAAGAATATTATGAAAAACTATATGCCAAAAATTGGACAACCTAGAAGAAATGGATAAATACCTAGAAACACAAAAACTACCAAAACTAAAACAGGAAGAATTAGAACATTTAAACACACTGATAACCGGCAAATATATTGATTCAATAATCAAAAACTCCCAAGAAACAAAAGTCCAATACCAGATGGCTTCAAAGGCAAATTCTCCCAAACATTTAAGAAGAGCTAATATCTATTTTTCTCTAATTATTCCAAAAAGTAGAAAAGGAAGGGAAACTTCCAAATTCATTCTATGAAGCCAGCATTACCTAATTGCAAAACCAAAGATCTCACTAAAAAAAGAAAAGAAAAAGAAAAAAAGAACTACAGGCAAATATCTCTGATGAACATAGATGCAAAAATCCTCCACAAAATACTAGCAAACTGAATTTAACAATACATTTTTAAAAATCATTCACTGTAATCAAGTGGGATTTATTCCTGGGTTGCAAAGGTGGTTCAATATATGCAAATCAATCAATGTGAAATATCACATCAATAAAAGAAAGGCTAAGAACCATATGATCATTTCCACAGGTGCAGAAAAAGCATCTGACCAAGTACAACACCCATTCATGATAAAAACCCTCAACAAAGTAGGTTTAGAGGGAACACACCTCAAAGTGATAAAGGCTACATATGAAAAGCCCACTGCCAACATCATCCTTAATGGGAAAAAACTAAGAGCTTTTCACTTAAGGTCAGGAATAAGACAAGGATGTCCACGGCCACCACTTTTATTCAACATAGTATGGGAAGTCCTAATCACAGCAATCAGACAACAAAAAGAAATAAAAGGCAACCAAATCAGTAAGGAAGAAGTAAAATTTTCACTATTTGTGGATGACATGATACTATATATAGAAAAGCCAAAAGACTCCACCAAAAAACTGCTAGAATTGATAAATGAATTCAGTAAAGTTGCATTGATATAAAATCAATGTCTAGAAATCTGTTGCATTTCTATGCACCAATAATAAAGCAGCAGAAAGAGAAATTAAGAAAACAATCCCACCTACAACTGCACCAAAAATAGTAAGATGCCCTGGAACAAATCTAGGCAAAGAGATGGAAGACTAGTACTCTGAACACTATAAAACACAGATGAAAGAAACTGAAGATGACACAAAGAAATGGAAAGACATTTCATGCTCACGGATTGATAGAACAATTGTTAAAATGCCTATACTATCTACACATTCACAATGCAATCCCTACCAAAATAATATCATTTTTTTTACAGAGCTATACCAAACAACCCTACAATTTGCATGGAACCAAAAAAGACTCCAAATAGCCAAAGCAATCTTGAAAAAGAAAGGCAAAGCTGTAGGCATCACCATTCCAGACTTCAAGTTATATTTCAAAGCTGTGGTAATCAAAACAGTATGGTAATGGTACAGAAATAGACATATAGATCAAGAGACCAGATTAGAAAACTCAGAAATAAGCCTACAATTATATGGTCAATTAATCTTTGACAAAGCAGAAAAGAATATCCTATGGGGAAAAAGCAATCTCTTTAACAAATGATGTTGAGAAAAGTGGACAGTAAAATGCAAAAGAATGAAACTGGACCACTTGCTTACACTATACACAAAAATAAATTCAAAATGGACTAAAGACCTAAATGTGAGCCCTGATAACACAAAAACTCTAGAAAAGAACATAGACAGTAACTTCTCTAACACTGGCCATGCAACATTTTTCTAGATATGTCTCTTGAGCAAGGAAATCACAGGCAAAAATGAACTATTGAGACCTCATCAAAATAAAAAGCTTCTGCACAATGATAAAAACAATCAACAAAACTAAAAGGCAGCCTATGGAATGGGAGAAGATTTTTGCTAATGACCTTATCTGATAAAGGGTTAGTATCCAAAATACTTAAAGAACTTACAAAACTCAAGAAACAAATAATCCACTTAAGAAATGAGAAGAAGACATGAACAGACATTTCTCCAAAACGACATACAGATGGCCAACAGATGAGAAAAGATGTTCAATATCAATTATCAGGGAAATGCAAATCAAAACTACAATAAGATATCACTTCATATCTGTCAGAATGGCTAAAATCAACAACACAAGAAACAACAGGTGTGGGGAGGATATGGAGAAAAAGGAATCATCTTGCACTGTTGATGGGAATGTAAACTGGTGCAGGCACTGTGGAACAGTTAAAAATAGAACTACACTGTGATCCAATAATCAAACTACTGGGTATTTACTCAAAGAATACGAAAACACCAACTCAAAGGGATAAATGCACCCCTATGTTTATAGCAGCATTATCTGCAAAAGCCAAGATATGGAAGCCTAAGTGTTCACCAACTGATGAATGGATAAAGAAGAGGTGGCATATATACAACGGATTATTCAGCTATAAAAAGAATGAAATATTGCCATTTGTGATGACACGGATAGAGCTAGACAGTATAATGAATGCTATGTGAAATAAGTCAGAAAAGACAAGTATCATATGATTTCATTCATGTGTGGAATTTAAGTAACCAATGAGCAAATGAAAAAAGAGGGAAACCAAGAAACAGACTCAGACTCAACTATAGAGAACAAACAAATGGTTACCAGAGGAGAGGTAGGTGGGTGAAATAGGTGATGGGAATTAAGGAGTGCACTTGTGATGAACACTGGGTGATGTACAGAACCGCTGAATCACTGTATTGTACACCGGAAGCTAATAAAACACTGTATGTTTACTAAATGGAATTAAAAACTTAAGTTTCTTCATTTTATTTCCGTTCCACATTGCAAGTAAAGTTTTAAGAAACCATCACTTAATGAGTTGTTGTGTAGCATCAAAGAAGAATATGCATATCCATTTGAAGAGACTATTAAAATGTTCACCTTTTTCACAACTACACTATTTGCATGAGACCAGATTTCTCTAGATACTTCAAACAAAATAACAATACAACAGATTAAATGCAGAAACAGAGGAGATGTGAAATTGTTTAGAAAGGCAGATACTAGAGCTTTGAAAAAAATATACAAATTCAAGTCTCTAAATAATAATCACTTATGTTAACATGCAATGAGTTTATTATTGCTATTCCAATGAATAAATAAGCATTGAAAATACTTCTTAGGGGCGGGGGGGAAAAATAAAATAAAATAAAATAAAATAAAATAAATAAAATAAAATAAAATAAATAAAATAAAATAAAATAAAATAAAATAAAATAAAATAAAATACTTCTTAGTTTTAATTTTTAATAATAGTCAATAGTGATTAAGACGACCTGCAAAAACAAAAACTCTTTGAGGTCTGCAGTAAGTCTTATGAGTTTAAAGGAGTCCTCTGACCAAAAAGATATAAAATCATTGTAATTTAGCATCACCAAGGAAGCACAAGTATTGTAAATGTTGCTTAGAATCAGAACAAAAGAAACTGAAAAAGAAACAAGATTACAGTTTAGAATCTTTGGTTTGTCAGAATGCAACAATATTTGCCTTCAAAGTTTGTAGTTTTATCTGCAATTCCACCGTGTCATTTAAGTGTAAATCCAGAATATTTATCAATATAACCTTTCTGATAATAAAAACTTAGGAATTTTAAATAAAGTTAGGCCTGTATCTTTCCATCTCAGGGCAGTGTATATTCCTTCACTGTTTGTAAGACAAACTGGTCTTCTCACATGGTATTTTTGACCAATCTATATTCATTAATATACACTTCACTTCTCCTTTGTGACTTTTATGTGGAAGTAGTTAGTTGAGACTTTGGAAATTTCTCAATAAAAAACTATCTAGAAACCATGAGACTACAACCCCATGGGAACAGAACAAAGGTGTTAAGTAATTCAATATCCCTGGCTCTAAAATGCCTAGATGTACACTTAAGCTTTCTGCATTATATGTCAATTATTCCTCAAAGAAAAAAATATTTCTATAAAATAGTGTCTGGCACAACAAGTGGTAAATAAATTGAGTGACTGAATCTAGCCATCTGGGTCATCTCTAACACAAAAAATGACTGTGAATATTGTGTTTGTCAATTTCAACCTAGGATGCATACCTAGCTCTTCTTGATGTGTAATGAATTTTGAGATTATGGTAGAACAATATCCTAAAAAGGCAACTAATTATCAATAATCGTCCAAATTGCATAAACCTAAAAAAAAAAAAAGGCCTATCATACACACTTGGTGCTGGAATCTAGAATTTGGGTTGATTTTAATAAAGAGGTGGGTGAGGAAAACAGTTCTATGTTTTTAAAAAATATTTATTTAAAAATAAGATTTCTAAAAATACAGTACATAATACATTTCAAGAGAAGTAAAAATTCCACAATTTAAATTAAAAACAATCTGTAAAGAAAAACAGAAATATTACATGAATAAAAACTAAATCGCTAAAATTATTTTTAAAAAAAGACATTGTTCTTAAGGTAGATACATGGTTTTTCATTTTAAGAACCAGTGGAGACTTTTCATTTAAACAAGTACATCTCAGATACACAGCTCCTGCTTGTCATAATCTTCCCTATTTTCAACCTAGTCTTGAATCTTTCAACTGCTATTTTCTTTTTTACCATTAGCACTAGAAATGTTAGTGAAGATTTTCTTTAAATGCTCTTGAGGGATCAGACAAGGTAAAACAGACAATGCAGCAGCAGAACAGTCCTCAGATTTAAACATATTCACTGAATGAAAAAAATACCTGACATTTTTAAAAGCAGGATCTTTCTATGGCACTTGGAACACACCACCATTAAAAGGTGTTTTATTTTAGGGATAGAACACTACAGACAATTAGAGGTTGACACAAGTCCCCAAATATCACAGATTTTGCCCATTCATTAACCTTGCCAGTCAGATTTTTTAAAAGCCTACTCTGGGGACACACAGCTCATACAAACATGGTCATCAGTGCTCAAGCCTCCCAAAGCCTATCCTGCCGCCCGCCCACCCCACCCTGCCCCCATCATATTAGCCTTGCAACCCATTTATCTGAGTATCTCTGATAGTACAGGAGATTCTTCCTATCATATCTTAGTTGCTCCATTCTACCTATGCTAAAGTAAAACTTCTTTTTAATATTCATCTCTGGACAACAAATTGTGGTGAACTATCCACTAACAAAAACTTGAACAAGTAACTGCATTTAACCACATTAATTGAAATAATACATAAACAAGTCAAAAAAAGCTCAGAACCAATATTGTAGCAACAGAATCTAGGAAATATATTGTTGACAATTAGAGAGAGACTATTGGTTCTTCCCATTTTGCTTACAAATTTTCCTTTAACCCCTAACGACATGTACATATGTATTTCTATGTATATTAGAATGATCCTAAGCTATATTTCATTTCAGTTTCAGACTTGATCCTTTTTTTTCCATTCAGAAATCACTGCAAAACCATATATTGTATCTACATTCAAGGAGAGATTTTCAGTTGATTGAAAATAATGCAAAATATTCTCAAATGTGATTGTCTACTTTTCCAATACACCAACAATTGTCTTCTTGCCAGAAATCTTACCATTTCAGTTGCAGTTTTAAAGACACTAAACAAGTGTCCTGAAAATTTGTGGGAAAAAAATAAGGAACCAGATTAGTGTACATAGCAGTACAACATTTGGACTATTTTCTCACATTTTTTGTAAAATGAACCATTAAACAGAACTGGTTTTCAAAATAATCTTATTCTTTTTATGTAAAATAAATAACATCCAGACCTCTTTTTTGTGTGTGTTTTGGTGAAGTTCAATTTTCTATTAATTGTTTTGCTTAAATCAAGGTACATCAAACTGCATTTCCTCTTAGGAAAGTGTGTGTGTATGCGCGCGCATGCGCAAATGTGTGTACACATAAATTTCTTAAGGTGTTCTTTAATTGTATCTTTATTTGCAAAATACATAAATGGCAACATCATTCTTTAGTGCCACTAAGGGTTAGGTTCACCTCCAACCCCACACAGACACAGATGCAGGATTCTCATAATCAGAATGGGCCCTTCACTTTTCATTTTAGCATATTGTTTCAGCATTCATTTAAAGGGCTCAATAAACTATATAGCTCATGTATAGAAATAAAAGGAGAGTTCTTATTATTTTTTCACTTACTCCTGTAGAAATAAAAACAACGTAAAAAAATCTTGTGAAAAGTGTTCAATTATCTTTTCTAACCTCAGCCTATTAAACTATCTTTTAAAGTAGCCAATCTATATTAAAATAAATGAAAAACCATAGTCATATGCCTAACTACAAAAAAAATTCCAAATGAGAGACATTTAAAACCAATTAAACTGAGGCACAGCAGTGTGCAAAATCTAAGATGTGATCATCAAAATTGTTGTTAGGAACACTGTTCACAAGTCTCCATCAACCAAAAATTAAAAAAAAAAAAATTCACTCTTTGGTACAGGAATTACAAATGTCACTCAGTGCTAAAGTGAGTAGCACCAGGATGTTTTAGTTGTTGAGGTTGTAAAACACTAACACTAACTTCAGGCACCAGTAGGTTAAAATATCACCCGATGCATACTGGCAAGAATACAGAGCTTGCAATACGCAGACAATCTTTTCTTTTAGTTAACAGCCTATGCAATTAAACCCTGTGCTTAGTCAAACAGGCAAGCAAAACCACAAAAAGAAACACCCTTTGTTGTTGCTGTTTCGTCCACATCTGTTTACACGTAAAGCTATCAATACCAAAAAGACTCAAGTGTTGAATGACTGTGGTAAGCACTATATTGCATGTTACAGCTATTCATAATACCAATAGGTTGGGTGGCCTTCCAGGCATCAAGAGCTCCCAAACAGCCCAAACTTCAAAGTGAAAAATTATCCTTTACATAGAAATCGCTGATTTTCCCTCAGTGGCAAAACTTACTCTCATACTTAGTATCCTTTCACTGCAATGGGAGGCTTGTAAAAAAGCCTTTCTGTCTTTTCAAATGTTGGGCAACCTATTCATTTCTCCCCTGTGTTCAACAGCTCTACCTTTCACATTACTCCTAACACTTCAGGTGAGTATATGCTACATAATTGTGATATTTAAAATTTAAAATAATTTATCAAAGGCATCTGGCCAACTGATGAAATCAGCAATATAAATAAAGTAACTCAAAATGCTTACATGCATTAGCAACTCTCACAGTAAAATGATATCAACAAGAGATGAGGATGAGGCTCAAATGATTGTAGCTGGGGGGGATGGGAGGGGTTTCCTGATGTCCCAGAGACTGCACCCAGTCAACCCTGCTGCCCAGATGCTGCTCATCCATGTCCCACTGGCCCTCCCTCCATCTTTGTAAATTCCCCTACTCTCTCCATCCAGTTCTGGCTGCCCTCTATTCACTTCTACCTGCCATCCATGGTAGACAAAGGGAAAAGGACCTACGATGGTAAAAACATATATATAATGATAATGGAAAATACGGGCAGTATCAACAACTTAAGAACTGTAAGTTACACTGTTATTTCTGTTTCAAATCAGCACTAGCAGGAAGCATTACGACATCTGAAGAACAGACCAAAATGCAATGAATTTTGTTGCTAAAAATCGCACAATGAAAATGAAAGGAAACATCAGAGAAAACACTTTCCTGAAATTAAACCATCATTATCCCAAAGGCAGCAGAAATGCTAAATACTAGTTGATATATAAAATAACATGAGTTCAAAATACTTTAAGCAAGTTGCTTTTATCACTTTCTCACATTCTAGTGTAGAATATTCTAGAATTCAAGTGAGAAGGGCTAAATTCAGAGCATAATGAAATTTTTGATTTCTAGATAAATTGAGGATAATTCTTAGAGTAGAAAGTAACAAATGTGGACATTAAATCATACACTCATTTAATTGTTAATTATATGGTTAACAACACTAGTAAGTAGAATAGTAAGTAGAGTAAGTAGAATATACTAAATGTACCAGACTAACTACATTTGCCAATACTTATATCTCAAAAGCAAGAGTAGGTTGGGTAAAAAATCTAATACTTGTATTTATTAGTAAATTATTTAATGTTTGTAAGTATAAACTTTCCCAAATAAATTCTAGGTATATCTACATTTGTTAGAGATGATGTCAACAATTTATTTAATGAAGCAGCAACAGTTTAGTAAACTTGAGCTAGATAATCTATTCATACATAAAGCACAAGGGAAGTAGTTAAAGACTAGAAAAAAAGTTCAGGGACAGACTAGTAGCTCTGTTAACATTAACGCCGCTGTAAACCATGGCTGGACACACTGCAATTTTATAGCAACACATGTGAGAACAACCGAACTGCCCTCTGATCTAATACATAGAAAACTGTGTGGCCAAAATCTAAATTACTTCACATTTCCTGGTTGGAAGTGTTATCCTAACCAAAGTCTTCAAGATTAGCTTTCAGAAATAATATATCCTTTTGGGTGAAACACACCTTCAAGTAATTACTTTTATAGAAGTGACTTGAAAAGGCCTGATGACGAATAGTTATAATTAGCCAGCATCCTTAGAGAAAAATACCTCTAAGCATCAGCAAAAACTCACCGATGTTCAATCTACCAGAAGTTTTAACTTAGTCGTTAAACTAAACATTATGTATTGTAATGTGCTCTACTTCCATTATTATTAAAAGTAAACTATGCTTTCTTCTGTTAAGAGTACCATCAACTAAAATGTTAAATATAGCTATCTCTTACACTAACCACAGATATTTTTAATACAACTCTTAGGCAAAATAGTATTTTTCTTATAACGGAACACCTTCACATATTTTAAAACTCCATGTCTTGGTTATATAGTACTAAAAGCTCTTTAACTGAATGCCTACTGTTTAGGGGATCCTGAACTCAAGTCAATTTTTGCCTGCAATCTTGGGCCCATAAGCATGTTTGTTCACAGAACAGAAGAACAAATATAATCGTTCAAGAGGTGTAACTTAGAGTCTCTAGCTAAAAATATTTCATTTCCAGAAGCCCAACTACAAACTTCACTGATATAAAGCATCCTTTAACATATATTTTGCTTAAAAATGAAAGGGAATGTTTATAAGGAAACAAAGAGACCATATCAGTAATCCCACTGCTCATAACTATTTTCTGATGCTCAACATCATTACTTATTTACATCCAAAATACATAACACAATGATTACCAAAGCTAGAGCTGTAACTTTGAATAAGATAATTAAAAAAGAATGCAGAAAGGTATAGAAAGAATTATTAATCTCTCATTTTTAATGCAGTAGAATCAATAAAAAAAGTCATTCCAAAAATGAAATTAAAAAAAAAATAAACGTATCTTTTTTCGATATTGATTAAAACACATTAGGTACTTGCTTGCCAATGTAACTACTGTAAGTTTCTGTGTTTTGTAATAAACTGGTCATTTTAGGTAATGGCTTTCCCAATCCTAAGGACTTAATCTGCCCAAGATTTAAAATAAAATTCATGAAACAGTTTACATTTGTTTATCCTGATCTGACAGAAATTTCTAATTGAGAATAAAAAAATATAAGAATATACATAATGAAGCAAGGTAGTTATCACATTTATATGAGCTAGACATTGCCATCATAAACTGGAACAGACTGATTTTCATAGACTCTTACATTTTTGTACATACACTCCCCCTAAGCTCTGACATGTTCAGAATTAGGCTATACAACGAATTGCGGGGTAGTACATCTCTAGAGCCAGGATAATTATACCAATTAGCCAAAAGAGGGCGCAGACGGAACACAACTAGACTTCCTGCACTCCCTGGGAACTGGCTGGTTGGTTTCTTTCAAGTAGTGGCACAAGAATTACAAACCCAGTTAGGTGTGCTAACTTCGAATACTGAAAGTTACAGCATACGGATATACAGATATGCTTTAATATAGATTCTTATATAAATAGATCGATATAGAGCATTTCTGCCATTCAAACAAAATAAATATATGCCTTGCTTAGTGTATCAGTTTGTATCCCAGTAACTTAGAAGAGTAAGGTGGCAGGATCAAGACCAGGGAGGTAAAGAGAAAGGAGGGAAGAAAATGTGCCTAGAAGTGGTATGTCTGAGAAGACCAAAAACAATCTTCGGGAAAGGGACCACCTCTGACTCTCATTGCTAAGGCAGAGGTTGGCACTGTGGACCTCCCAGGTACATAACTTTAAGGTAGTTACTGCTACTATATGAAGTATAAATATGTCCGTAAAGCTCTTTAGGGGATCTACAGTTGGCTTTGCTTTTGCTCAAGGTTCTCATTTGACAGGAATGTATACAGCATAAGGCATTTGACTGATATCTATCTATATATCTACACATTACCTCCCTATTAACAGTTCTGTCACCAGACCAAATTTGGTCAATATGTTAGCTTGCACAAAACCCAACTCAGTTGCCTAACACGAACATACTAATTTTGTGATTCATTAAGCTCTATAAATATAACTTCTCATATTAAATTTACTATGCATCTTATCAGCACCAATAAATATTTTCATCTGCCACTTCTAAATTTTTAAATAATAAAGTACTGCAGTCAGAACATGAAAGACATGGTATTTATATCTCTGAGAACAGCTTATTCAATTATTTTAGAAGGTATTTACAATTCCTGAAAGAACTAACTACAGTAGAGTTAACTGGCTGACAATGGAAATCTGTTTCATGATTTCCCAGGTATGACTCCCTACTCTCAGAACTAAAAGGAAAATATTGATATGCTCCAAGAACAGCAGACCTCTTCAATCTTCTCTTCAAGGCAAAGACTGTAAGGGCATACACTTTCTAAAAAGATATATGAATTTTGCAGTATTCTAATGGAAAAAATATAAAAGCTGAATTTCTTTTCAAAGCATGCTAAATGTCTTTTCACACAAATCATCTATGCTTTCCAAGAGACCATCAGCATTAGAAATTTAAATTTGTATAAGCTAATGATAAATATAGATCATTTCGTTTTCTTACTTTTAAGGTCATTTCTTAACGTTAGCTACTAACAAAAGGTATGTCAATCCAAATTTATAGTTGGATGATTAAAATTTCATTTCAATTTGGGTAATTATAGGTACGCAAGAGTTACTTATTTTTACTTGCAACTTCCTATACAGTTTCATTATGCGTTGGCCAATATCTATACATATAAACGTCCAATATGTAATTTTAGATGTACTAGTAGGTAAAGAAAAAAGTACATATGTTTTTCAAAAGCACAATATTCCTCTTTATACTGTACATTATATATTATCTAGTTACACTAGTATTTTAAAAACATATGCATTCTAATATAACTGTACTAGAAAAGGTATCTGTGGAATTATTGCAAATCCTCTACCCTTTTTGCTCACCAAAATCTTAGGGTAAAACAGAATACATGCCTGTGTGGTCAAAAGTTCCATCTTGGAGCATTTTAACAACAACCAATAATCACATCAGTACCAGGAAAAGAAACGGGAAAAGCTAATATGGGAAAAAATGAATCTTTCCTTTAAAATAAGGTAGGTAGTTGGGTGCTTTATTTTAGTGGTGTTTTTATTTTGTTTTTGGTGAAGAGAAAAACAGAAAACATTAGAGAGCTACTTCTAAGAAAATACTGCCCTTTTTCGGTTGTTTTTGGTTTTTTGTTGTTCAATTCTATGCTGTTTTAAAAGAATCCTGCAGCACATGTAAAAGGCAGTATTTATTACTACTTAAGCTATTATGTATTTGAAAAAGAAAATTTACATATAATATAAGGTGTATCAACTTTTGTAAACCCGAAGAATTAAATTCAGATTTGGTTAGTACTGCTTAAGAGTGAAAAATTTAAATAAACATCTGAAATTTCCCATAAATTAAAATCTATAACACTGTCAGTACTAAAAAAATACGTACAATTATTTTATCTCAATCACCGCCTTTTGGGTTTAATAATAAAAGCATTTAAAGAAATCCCTGTGGAAAGCTAATTTGAAAGTAAACATGCTTTAAAACTTAAATATAGATCTTGTATTAGTCCCACAACAGGATCAAGATCACTATTAAAATAAAGCCTGGGGCACATTATGATGCCTAAGATTGGTGGGTGGATTTTAATTGACTTGAAGACTGTCATAGTTCTATTATCAGAAAACCTGTAACGCATTTCCAGCATGGAGGACCCATCTGTGCCCACCATCCATCTGTTTAGACGTGATTGGCAAAGTGGTAGGGAACTCGCAGTGGTTGCCTCTGCCTGAAAGGAATAAACCACAGGATCTTCCAACGAGTGCCAAAAACTTCTGAGAAGGTCTGCTGCCATGGCTTTCGGGGCCTCGATCTACAGAAGACAGCATTATTAGTGAAAGACAGCACTCCCATGGTGCACTTCAGTCAGCTAAAACAATACAGGTTGGCTGGGGATCCATTACTGGACTCTGATGAATTGTGTCCCAGCATCACAAATACAGCTTTTCTTTCATTATGGCATGCAGCTGAGTTTTAACTCTGGCTAGCAGATATTGTATCTGTGTCGTCAATCAACCTAGGGCAACTTTTGAAGCAGAGGAGAGTCTCAGGATTAACAGGATGTGTGTCAACAACACAGTAGCAAATCTCTTTTGATGTACTTTCAGGACAAATAATTTAACTTACTTTAGTTAGACAAGTAACAAGAATGATCAGTACTTATTTTGTTTGAAAACTATCATGGCTTGAAGACCCCTACTGTAAGGCTGGATTATGCTTGTCTAGCTCAGGCTTTAGACAAGGCACCAAGAAAAAGCCATCATTATGTTATCTTTCCACTACATGCACACATTTTTCAAATGTGGCCAGCTGTTTCCATTTTTAAATAAGAGCACCACAGACTTCGCTTTTATACTTACATTTCTTCACAACAGTTTGACATCTTTTCAATAGATGTTGTATCCTATTAAAAATTAAAGAAAAATTATACTCAGATGTAACAAAGTTATCAAGGCTTTCTTCCATATCTACTTTATGAACCTTTTCATCATATTCAGAGAATATTCTAAAGATTTAAACAGTTTACATATGGGTACTAAGAATTTTAAATTAACTGCATACATTGCTGAAATCCCCTTGACAAAAACAGAATATTACACTGTGCCAAATTAAAAAAAATTATTCAATTACAAAACCTCACAAAAATTGTAGGAGTCTCACTTTATTAAAACATAACCCTTTATTATATTTGCTTTCTTTGATAATTCTTTTAAAAACTAGGATTTATTTTTAATTCAACTGTCAGTGAACAGGCACTAAAAATTAAATACCAAAATGATGAATTAAAGGCACTCATGAACAGAGAACTGCCAAGGGTCAAAGAGTGCTACTGGTTCTGGATTTCTATAAACAAATACAAATCCAACAAGACAATCTATGCATTTGCCACATATTACAGCATCTATTATTCTGAAAAGTAAACTCTTTTTTTTTAACACAAAAAATCAGTATCTTCATAATAATACAATTTTATGTGTTTTCTATAGAGCTCTAACACAAATATGTGAGCAAAAACAATTTAACGAAGAAAAGACCGTTTCTAGACATGCTGGTTTCATGTACATTAAGAGAAAAATCCATCCTCAATCCACTGAGAAACTGTGACAGTACGTAATATCCAAATAATCAAAACACAAATCACACAATCTTATTGTAGACATATATTTATATCTTAAGCATACTTCAAAGCACTACAAAGAAAATATGTTCTTTTAAATATATGAAAAAAGTTAGGCAAGTCTTCCTCCTCTCATCCTCTAATAGCTTGCTCACATATGGCAGGTAGACTATGCTGTTATTAAGCAGTACTATTCATGCAAATATCTGGGGTGACAACTCCAATGCCAAGAACTTCTTTGGTTGTAAAACTCTCTTCCAATGATACTAATAAAAAACACTCTGACTTTAAAAATCTCTTTATAGAAGTTACATCAATGGCTCACAATATTAAGTTCTTAATGTATGAACAGCTGAATAACTATAGTTAGCCCACAAATGAAAAAATTATTTTTTTAGATGACAAAGTCACCAATAGCAGTGTTTCATTTCCATATTTCCTGGGAATTTGTGACAAGATTGTAGATTAGCCACATATTCCATATTCATTAGTTTTCCTATCGTGCTTTGAAATTCATGGTATCCAATGACAAGTCTATTTATAATTAACTTTTCTCAGCTCTGTTGCATAATTTCCTCAAAATAACATTTTACTTTGTGACAACACAGTCTGCAAATACATGAGAACGTTGATTATGGGCTTAGCGGAAAGTGGGGCCTCTGCTTCCACATCTGTATGGAAAGTGAATGAAGTAATTTTAACGGGTTCTTAGCAATGATGGGTGACAGGTTGCCCCAAAACAATGAAGGCAGCTTGTGCAATCAGGCAAAAGAAAAACAGGACAGAGGTCTGTAAGTGCTCCTAGGACAGGTAAGTAAATGGCCTTGCAGAGAATACTTACAAACTATTTTGAGATAGGAAAGGTGACTAAAAGTCACTACTATACCTAGTATTATTGGAAATTTTTACTATGCATAAATTTACAATTTGATTGAAACTTTGAGGAACTTATTTGTGGCAGTAAAAGAATCAACTTCAAAGTCTTTGGATTCAGACATTACGAAAAGCTTTTATTCCCAAGTGCTTTTGACATCTTTCCAGGATCTGGTTCAAGAAATAAGTAGAATAGTACCTGTTCAGTCATCATAAATAGATGGTTATTCTATCAAAGAATGTGATGTTTACCATGATGTTTTGAACAGGATTTGTGAGGCTAGCCAAAAAAAGGTGTTTTTCCCCTCTATGAATAGCAAATGATTATTTCTCTGAAACTCACCTATCAAGAATACTATTGTAAGAAAAAAAATACAATTTGTATTTGAATAGCCAAACATGGCACAAACATGTCCTTGTGTTGCTCAGAGCAACACAAGTTATCACGCTACATTCGTAAACACGTTAGGAATTGCAAACCAGAGGAGGAGAAAGGGTTCTACTGGCAGAGAACACTGAAAACCACAACTTAGTGCCAAAAGTGCCAACTGAGCCTTCATATACTGTTTGTTTTGTGCTGCAAAGCAGGGAAATGTGGGATATTTTAGAAAAAAAATAAAAATAAATAAAATAGATGTTGGTGCAGATTTCATTCAGCATGAAAGATTCAATACCTTTAGTACCGTCAGGAAAGATACTCAGAAAACTTTGTTCTTCAAAGAATGATAAGAAACAAGGTTTTTTGTTATTGTTTGTTTGTTTTTAGAAACAAGTTTTTATAGTATGTTGTCTACAATTGGGATAGCTTACCTCCAGAAAAATACGTCATGACGATGGGTCTAGTGACTAAAATATCTAAGACTTCCATCTATCTGCATAACTAAGAGATATATGAAAATCCCTTCCTATTTTATTTTGGGGGGGGGGAGAGAAAATGAGCATGTGCAAGGGAAGGGGGTGGGACAGAAGAAAAGGGAGAGAATCTGAAGCAGACTCCAAGCCCACTACAGAGCCCAATATGGGGCTTGATCTCACAGCCCTGAGATCATGACCTGAGCCAAACTCAAGAGCTTGATGCTTAACCAACTGACTCACCCAGGTGCCTGTTTTCTTATTTTAAGAACTGAAAGTTTATTTTCTAAAAAAGTAAACTGGAAACAGCAAGATCTATATGGGCTTTGCCTATTTTATCAACAGTTACTTTATCTTCTCCTGCATGTTGGTCTTACCCTAAGAAATGATCTTTCAGGGCACCTGGGTGGCTCAGTGGTTGAGTGCCTGCCTTCGACTTGGGGCATGGTCCCGGGTTTAGGTATCAAGTCCTACATCGGGCTCTCTGCAAGGAGCCTGCTTCTCTCTCTGCCTATGTCTCTGCCTCTCTCTGTATGTCTCTCATGAATAAATAAATAAATCTTACAAAAAAAAATATCTTTCAGATTCAGTCTAAGAAAGTAAGTTAAAATATCCTATCTGATAAGATTATATTTGGAAATGGAGGAGAGCGGAGTAGTTCCTAACAGAAAGTGAGAGGGAAGTATTTATTGTTTGTTAGAAAAATTAGGAGGATTGGGGGCCAGAGAGCAAGAATTTATCACCAGACATTTCCTGGTTAACAGTCCTAAGAATCTGGCCCTCCTGGAATAGACAGCTTGATGATACAATCCATCCAACTGACTCATCCTGTTTTGAGTTCATTTTCACCAAGCAACACTGCCATATACGTTGTTGTACAGGAGAAAGAATGTGCTGGAGAGTACTTTGGCACACCTGACGACTGCATAGAAGGGAATAAACAGTCAATCTGGTTTATATGACTATCACTTTTGAAGTAATAAACATCATTGCCTCTGGGCCTAACTCTGGAAACGTGTTCAAAGTGGAGTTTCTAGACCTGCCAAACTGAAAACTTGATGCAATTTAAGAGCATTCTATCACAAAGACATTAAGACAACTCACTCTAACCTCAATGATTGCCTACACTCTTTATTCTTACTTTATTGCACATACCTAATTCAATGATTCTGTTGATTTAATCTGGAGTTTAAAAAACTGCTCAGGAACTTTATTCATGAGAGATTATATATCTGTTTTATCTATCACTAATGTCTATTAATTCTAAAATAGACTTTTGCTTGACTTCCTAGCACCTCTTATCCATGTATGGACAGCAGCTTTATATCTTCCATGGCACCTAGCAGCAAAACTCTTCCGAGTGGATACTCAATATATGCCTGTAGCACTAAACTCACTGAACATGGACAGAAATAGCATGATTCCTTATTTTTTTTTCGTTGCAATCCAAAGAGAGAATATTTCCTGTTAATCATAGCTCTCTCTCCTCCTTTGAAGCCATAACTCACTATATTCCTCATTTGAAATAATCAGTTCTTTAAGCATCTATCTCCAACAGAGGGCCTGTATCTTTTATTAAAGCTGTATCTTTTATTACAGATCTGAAGTTCATATAAACATTTAATCAGTCATGGAATCAAAGTGAAAAGGCAGCAGATCTTACATGAATAGTCACTGAAAATCTCTTTCCAAAATAATTCCTGTACTTCTCTTCATCAAGCCACTTTCTGGCTGTGTTAAAACCTTAGGAAAGTTACTAAAACTCTGTATCTCAATTTTCAAATAATTCCTTACTCTTAGCTTTTGTAGGCATTAAATGAGTTAATATATGTTAGAGCCCTTAATAACCCCTCAATAAATGGTAGCCCTACTTTTTACTAGATATTGCCTACTATACTTTTTATTGATATTTATTGATATACTATACTCTTTTTGAGAGGGCTGAGAGATATAATATCTCAATTACATTAGAATATAATTTTTAAAAAGTGGATTGTATAATGAAAGATAAAATAACAGGAACTATGGGAGACTACACAGATAATCCAATGTCCACAAGGGGCTTACAATCCAGTTGAAAAAATAAATACTATGTACATAAACCATGATTCATTTACTCATTTATCCATCTATCAAAAATATACTAAGGACATATTATACCACACTCCTTAGAATCAAGGAGCTTATAGTCAGTGAAAGCAGTCAAGTAGACAAGATAATTTGTAATACACAGAGAATGACAGAATGGTTACATAAAATAACATATTGTTTAAGAAAGCCTTAGGCTAAATATTTGGAACAGCTGGAAACTATGTTCACAATCAAAACTCCAGGTCAACAACTCTTACATTTTTAATACAACATTATACTTTCAATTAAGATTTCTGGTTACCAGTATACTGGTAAGTAAGATTGGTTAATGTGCTTCTCTGCCTGAGATTTAGGGAGTAACAAAAATATTAACAAAATGTGACAGACAGAAGCACAGGAATCATTGTGGGAAAGATCTACAAGTTAACTATAAATACAGGATTCAGTGCTTCCTCCAATCCTACGGTAATATTTTAAAGTCAGATCAAAAATTCATGTAGATTCAGAACATGAGAAAATGAATGGGTAAAAATTCAAGTAAAATGAAAACTCATAAATGTTTAGCTTCTTTACCAAAAAGCTCAACCACTCAAGCTTAATCACTCAAGTAATTAATAATGCTTTGAGAAAATTAAAATGCACTATTCCTATGGAAGAACTTCTAGAAATAGTTTTAGATAGTTGTTAATTACTTGAAATTTTATCAGAAATACAAGAAGACTGACACTGAGCCAGAGAGATGACACAACACAAATATACTTTTCACAGAGGAACGTGTTTATGCTAAAGAGCAATACAATTCCACACATAATAACTTTGATCCTAGAGGCATTTTTTAAAAGAATGCTTCTGTATTACTATTATGCAATGTCACTTAGTATGTATTTAAACCAATTCTTTGGCAAGGGAGAACCTAGGTTCTATAAAGTTCTCTATATATTCAAAGTTCAAAGAAATATTAATTAGCCAATACTTGTGTATAATATTAAAAGCATATAAGAAATGGCATTTTTAATTCTCATGATTTTTCTAGGTTTTTAAAACCCACTAAGAAGATATTTCAGATAATATTACAACTAGAAGATTCTATTAGAAATATTTTGTTTTTATTAAACAAAAAATATAATTCAGAATAGAAAACAAAATGTTATACAGAATGCCCTTTATAAAAATGTTAAGTAAGCTGAGTTCAGCATAATTAGCCATGATTTCCATATTTGCAATGCTGATCTGTAGTTGAGTAAACCAAACATAATTTGTACAGAGACTATACTGAATGATGCTATTCACCACACTGATTCAGTGGCATACTTGGCAAAATTTAATTATAAGGATTAATAATCTCGGGGCTACATTTCTGGGTATATATTAAAAGGCAGGTAAGTCCACTAATTGTCTGATTAATGAGAATGCCATTCAGTGGATAATCTAATTTAAACTAACTGAACATTTTGAACATAAGATAATTTTCATTGTATAAAATAACCAAGTTAAAGTTAAGTCACCCCTGCATTTGTGATTCTTTCTGCATTTAAGTAATCATGAATCAGGATGTGGGGAGGAGGGAGCACTTTCCCCCTTTTAATTTGAAAAGCTTTACTGCAAGCTATCTTTTTAGTAATTCAAGTAGAGTCCAACAACAGTACCTGGGAGACTAACTGAGCAAAAGCTCAATTTTTTTCTTTGAGAATTTAAAGCTCAAAACCACAGCTAAATACATCTTCCCCATCCTGCCCTCAACCTCACCACAACTGAGAAAAGCACTCTGCTCCAGAGGCGCCATCAAAAGCTTAAGCTATTATATAAACTCCACGGTGCCCAGGAAACAAAAATGCTTGTATACAAAATTTAGATAAACTGTCAGAGCAGTGTCATGGTACACAATAGCTCACTGTCAGAACCTCACCAGAAGGCGCTGTACCAGCTGTTAGAGCGCTTCTTGATGAACTCTCCCCAAGCCCAGTGACTGAAAACATGACTAATACAATCATCCAGCACTATGAGTACTGGTGCTCATCAGAATGGACATTATTCTTGGCTGTGTGTGAACTACTGCTCAATAAGAAATTCTGACAACATCAATTACATTAATAACAACATCACTATCCATTTCGGAAACAGAAACAAAAAGGCTAAACAGACTAAGTAAGGAATAATTAGAATAATCTGCTCCCTAAATAAAGAATGCTTCAAAGCAGATTGCTCTGAAAACATTTTAACTTCAATATTAATTTTAGTAAATATGCACAAACATATCTTTAAACATGTCTAAAATTAAATCTAAAAATAATCAAAGGTAAATCCTCTAAAATTGGGTTTAAGATAGTCTATTGCACAGAAACATCTGTTTGTGTTGAGATCTTTTAACCTTGGAAATGAGATTAGAAATCCACTGTTTTTAAATTTAATTTCTAGTTATTTTATCTGGGTCACAGATAATCTGCTCTTGCTAAATCTAAAATGACATCAGATAATCATTATTGTAATTATCCTGTTACCTTCTACTATTAATAAGAAGACAGGATCTTCTCTATCACATGGACAGAAATTATTTATTTATTCCAAGAATAAGGAAAAAATTACTGAAAACGGATGTGCTGCTTCCTCAAAACCTCAATCTAAATCTAAAAAGGACAGCATTTGTTTTGCCTATTTGTTGTCTAATAAGCCTATATTCTAGTTATGTAATGATACAGTTTATATAATGAAATAATACTCCTACCAGTGTTTTCCCAAAATGCCTCCTGGTCTTTGGAATGCAGGAATAGGGGAAGGAGGAAGACGTCAGTGGAAGGATTAAATTTACTGTGATTCCTTCTCCTTTTCTTTCGTAAGCTACCTAACAAATTCATCACTTCTTTCACATTGTGAGAGATGCTTGGATTCAAATTATGACAAAAACACTCCCAGGTGTGAAATTTCCTGTGGGTAGTACTAATTTTTTCATAAAATGAAACAGCAAGCATACTGTATTTTTAAAAAGCAAAATCTCTGTATTTTTAATTTTAATTAAAATATTAAATTATTTTACTTAAATGCTAATAATTCATTAGATTTAAAATTAATACTGAGGTTTAACAACTTTAAATAATTAAACCTTAAAGAGCCTTAAATCAATGTGAGGAGGAGTACATTCTGGAAACCATAAAAGAAATTTTGTTTTTAATCCCAAAAGAGTGATGCTAGAAGCTCAATATGAAAGCCCAGAAAATGGAATTGAAATTTACTGTAAATGTCCAAAGTACTTAGATTCAATAGGAGGTAGAGTGGGTAAACACTGGACTAACAAATATATATCTTAACACTGCACTCTTTTTTTGAATGTTTCACAAATGTATAATTTCTACAGATATCAGAACTGTTTAGTAGAGTATTCTGAGAGGGCACTATATGTACACAGAAAGAAATGAAACTTTTGGAGAAAGCATTATATAACAAATGTGGTTTCTACTTAGTTTTAGAAATAGCACAACATCAGAACCCAAACTCCCCATCTTAAGACAATGAAGTGCTGTTCAGTATTATAGCAAAAGAAAAAATCATGCAATTTGGAAAATATTAACATGTTGGTAATACAGAATAGAGTCAGAATAAAATCTGATATCATATATCCTTTAAAAACCAACAAATTCAATAAGTAATCTGATATTCTTCATCCTTTAAAAAGCAACAAATGCAAAAAATAACTTTATGGCCAATTCAAAAGTGAACACTAAAATTTTAGAGTGGAGATTCTTGAAAGATTTTTGAAGACTTTGCTGCCAAACTTCCTTCTCTGAAGCTTCTGGGGCTGCTGGGTAAGAAGGAAACTGTTGCCCCCAGCTATAAACCCAATGACCCTTATAAGTAACTTGCACTCTTAGCAGCAACATCCCAAATGTCCATTTCCAGCCATTCATCATTAGAAACTGAAAAAAAAAATCTGAGAATTATCATTTCAGGGGATATAAACCTCTACCAATGATCTTGGCAACTGCAAAAGTGAAAATTCAAAATGTGAGTATAATCTAGCAATTCTGACATAACTTAAAGATAGACTATAAAACAATTATGAATTAGTATAAAAGTAGAGAAAAGAGGCAAAGACCTACTTTCATCTTCACTACTGTTATTAAAACCATGTTATTCATCATCATTCGAGAAATCATGATATTAAAAAATATTTCAAGCTGATTAACAATAAAAGTAATTTAAACAGACATTATACAATCGATGAACAGCAAATAAGCACATGAAGAAGTGTTCAGTATCACGAGTCATCAGGGAAACAGAAATTAAAACAAGATGCTAAAAAAACCGACCTCAGGAGTTGCAATTAAAGGCTGACAACAACAAATGTTGACAAGAATGTGGAGCAACTAGAATTCTCATACATCGTTGGTGAGAGTACAAATGGTACGGTCTCTTGGGAAAAAGATCTGGCAGTTGCTTATGAAATAAAAGATAAACTTTTCTTAAGTGACAAAGCAATTCTTGTCCTAGATATTGCCCCAAGAAAATGAAAACATGTTAATACATAAAAAAAGACCAGAACAAAAATGTTCATAGTAGGTTTATTCACAATTGTCCAAGCTGGAATCGAGCCAGCCTTCTATCAACAAAGTAAATAATTGTGGCACAGTCATACAGTGCAATACTACTCAGCAATGATAAGTAATCATCAATACATGCAACAACACAGATCAAAAAAGATTATATTGAGTGAAAAACTTACATAAATGACACACATGAAATTCTACAACCAGTACTAATCTATGGTGGGGAAAAATCAGATCAGTAGTGCCTCTGCGGAGGAGGCAGATTTATTGCCATGAGGCATGAGGAAACTTTCTGAGGTGATGGTAATATTCTATGTTATGAAAAGTTTTGGGGTACATTGCTCATCCAATAGGAACACTTAAATGTATGCTCTTCACTGTAGGAAATTTTGCCTCAAAGGAAAAAAATGCAAACAAGCATCGAGCTCTAGTTAATGATTTGCATGGTGAACAATTTGATGCAATTTATTTTGATATGTATATCAAAAGATAATATAGACTGATAGTTTGACATGAGATAATTATTCTACTATGTCCATTGTGGCTGGATATTCACCCACCCACATGTAAAATTCTTCAAAATTTCCTGTGTGTTTAGTATTTTTCCTATAAAACCTGGGGAGCAAAGGTTATGAGTACCTTATAAAGTATGCAAACACAGGTTATACAGGAAATATGTTTTCCCTCCATTTCTGACTATTCTTTCTGTTCTATTCAGAGGCTGGTTACCACTACCTATATCTAATGTGCCTTTCCAGGGGTAGTCTGAATACAGATAGAAGGACAGAGAGACACACACAGCTATTTCCTGCATATTTCTTTTTTTCTGAAAGTTAGCATTGTTATTAACATTTCTTACTGATCAATAAGAGGAAAGAACACATTAAGAAATAGGACACTGACAAATTATATGCAAAATGAATGAAAATAAAATGAGTAAAATTAACACCTAACTTATGAGAGAAATAGTCACTTTGTTAAGAGCTATATTGTCATATAATTGATATACTATACAATTCACACATTTAAAGTGCACATTTTGATGGTTTTTTTAGTATGTTCACAGTCATTCAACCATTACCAAATATGTTCAGCACCTCATACAAGAAACCCAATACCCTTTAGCCATCACCTCCAGTCCCCCTAGCTCTCCACTCCTAGTTAACCATTAATCTCCTTTCTGTCTCTACAGACTTGCCTATTCTCGACATTTCATATAAATGGAATTACACAAAGGCAAGACCTCTTATGACTAGTCTCTTTCACTTAGCATAATGTTTTCAAGGTTCATCCATGTGGTAGCATGCATCAGGACTTCTTTTTAAGGCAGAATAATGTCCATTGTATGGATAGTCCACATTTTGTATATCCATTCATCAGCTAACAGATATCTGGATTACTCTCAGTTTGGGGCTATTATGTATGAACAACATTGCTATAAATGTTCATGTATTTTTCCATGTGAACACACGTTTCATTTCTCTGGAGTAGACACCTAGGAGTGGAACTGCTGAATGAAGTGATGATTCTGTGTTTAACTTTTTAAAGAACTGCCAAACTGTTGTCTGCACTGTTTAACATGCCCCCTAACAGTGTGTGAGGATTCTGATTCCTCTACATCCTTACCAACTTTTGCTACTATCTTTTTTTCATACAGCCATCATAGTGTGTGTGAAGTGGTACCTCATAATGGTTTTGATTTTCATTTCTCTGATGACCAGTGTTATAGAGCATCTTTTCATGTATTTTTTGTCCATTGATATGACCTCTTTGAACAAATATCCATTCAGATTCTTTGACCATGTTTTAATTAAGCTGTCCTTTTATTATTGAGTTACAGGAGTTCTCTATCCTAGATATAAAAAACCCCTTATCACATACATGATTTACAAATATTTTCTCCCATTCCAAGAGCCACCTTTTCACGTTCTGGATAGTGTCCTTTGAAGCACAAAAGTCTACACTTTTATTTAACTATATTTTTTTCTTGGTTGTTTGCACTTTGGGAGTCATATCTGAAACACTATATCCTATTCCAAAATTTACTCCTATGTTTTCTTCTAGGAGTTCTTTTTTTTTTAATGTTTTTCTTTTATTTTTATTTATTTATGATAGTCACAGAGAGAGAGAGAGAGAGAGGCAGAGACATAGGCAGAGGGAGAAGCAGGCTCCATGCACGGGGAGCCCGACGTGGGATTCGATCCCGTGTCTCCAGGATCGCTCCTGGGCCAAAGGCAGGCGCTAAACCGCTGCGCCACCCCGGGATCCCTCTTCTAGGAGTTCTATAATCTTAGATCCTACATTTAGGTCTAAAATCCATTTTGAGTTAATTTATGTATTATGGTTTGAGGCAAGGGTCAACTTTATTCTTTTGCATGTGTATATTTAGTTATCCCAGCAGCATTTATTAGACTTTTCTTTACCCCATTGAATAGTTTGGGCGCTCCTGTTGAAAATCAGTTGACCATATTTATATACAAATACCTCTAGAGTTTCAATTCTATGTCTTTTATATATATATATATATATGTATGTACCCTTGTGCCAGTACCACGCCTTTTTGATTACTGTTACTTTATAGAAAGTTTTGATACATTTTTTTTTCTTACTATACATTGTTTTCACTGAACATATTCTGGTAAACACTTAAGTTTACATATACATTTGCTATACATAACAATGGAGATCATTTCTTACATACATATTTATTTATACATATGTCAATAGTTTCTGCAAAATAAATGTGTAGAGATTGATCAAAAGGACTGTGCATTTTAATGTTTGATACACACTGACAATTCACCTTTCCAAAAGGTTATGCTAATTTACCCTCTATCAACAATGTATAAGAAAACCTTAACCTACATCTTCTACAATGCAGTGTATTACCAAACTTTTAAATCATTACTCAATATAATTTTTCTCACTTTTTGAACTTCTCTGTTTGATAAATCCCATTTGACTAATAAATATACGCAAAAAATAAATAAGACTTAATTACTAATAAAATGTTTCTACCAGCAACTCCACTTTTTGGAATTTACCTTAAATAGTTTAAAGAGGAAAACGAGATGTTCAAAGTAGTGTAATTTGTAATATAGAAAAAAATATTACACATTAGATGCTGATCAACAGGAAAAGTGTTAATTAAAATATAGTTGAGTCACTAAACAGAGTATATCCAACTATTAAAAACTATAAACATGGAGTCTGTAGTCATATAAAAATATGCTAATTTTTAAAAGCAGGATACAAAATTGTATAATTGTATATATATATTCTATACACCTATTGTAACTACTTTAAAATTACATAGGCATATGAAAATGAAAATATATAAATAGCTATGGGTAATTTTCTCCTTTAATTTATAAACTTTTTGTCACTTCTTAGAATTAAGTTCATAATTAGGGAATATGTTCATAAATACATTACATTGAAAAAACATACTTACTGTGATGATGCCAATTAGCTGAGTATAAAAAAGTCCAGTTATTCCAACTAACATAGTGATGCCCATAAAGGCAGCTAGTCTCATTATGGCCAATTCATGCCTAACAACAAAGAGGTCCTATAAGAAGAGAGAAAAAAAGACTTAAGACAAATTGAGAAGTTACTTAAAATTTCAAAACAGTCAAGAATTAACCCATTAACATTGCTCCCTTATCTTAAAAAAATACTCTCCCCCTTTTAAGTTTATTCCACTTAATCAATACATAAATATTAGAAAATTTCAAAAATAAGTGTTTTTAATTCATAGTAGCAAGCCAAAAAATAGGATTTTTACTACTCTTGTATCAAAAAGCCTCAATCCTAAAGTTCCAAATTAGCCAAGCTTATTTACTGTTTCCAGAAAAAAACCAAACCAAACCAAACAAAAAAAAAACCATACAGTGCACAATCTTTGGTTACACAAAAGGAAATTTTATTATTATACTTCTAGAGAGTTTGAATGTATAAGCCTGACTCATAGTATTAAAGATCAAGTGATCAAGACACCTAGAGATACGTCACTTAGTCAAAATGAGGGGGAAACATAAATGATAGGATCATGTGGACCAGCTCTCTTTAAGCCTTCTTCACCCATTCAACTATCCATCCACTCAACCATCACCACCAAGCACTGTGCTATGTAACAGAAAAGTAAGAATGAGAAAGATATGATCTATGCCCTGAAAAAGCTGCAGTTTATTTCGAGAGAGAACCCAATTTTTTGAAACTCAAAACAACAAGATATATGCTCTCTAACAGGGATGCATGCAGAGGACTGTAGAAACACCAAGCAAGGAGGAGAAATGTAAATGCTCTGAGGGAAAGCTGATTTCCTGGCTCAAGGCATAAAAACGAGTCTCTTGAAAGTGAACCCAAGAAAGTGGTGTAAAAACGAAAACAAGAAGCATTTCATTTCCTCTGTTACCAAGCAGAGACACCAGAAGAGTGAGAGAGAGTTCTGGAAACCTACTGCTGCTAAGCTCTGGAATAATACTTCCACAGTGAACAGAAGCAACAAATGAATGGGAAGGACCCCCAAAATATAACCACCCGTATGCTTTTTAAACACTAATTCAGGTTAAGACTTAAAGATATCTTCCTGACAACATCAAAAATAGGGAGGTCACTGAACATAATGAGTTTGCTTGAAACAAAAGAACTGGTGCCTTTCTGTGTATCACAGTGACCACCCACCAGACTCAAGCAGAAATCTGAGTCTACACCCAAACCACTCAATTCGTTAGTCTAGAAAAACTTAAAATTCACCAAGACACTCATGATGCTGTTTAGCAGTCAAATTCTGGCAGTCAGTTCAAAAGCTCAGTGAAAAGAGCCTAACGCAGAGTCCTTACAAAACATGCTAAAATAAAAAAATGGAGCCATGTATAAGAAATTAAGTGCAGTAAATTCTGCTATAATGCTGCTTGAAAACACGAAAGTGTTCCAACATGGTCAGTATGTGAAACAACAGCTTGAGCGTAGCAAGAATTCCATTTACTTATGTGTGATTTTTAACTGCAAGAAACCCTACATGATTTTGGAAAACCACACCCTGCTAAACGAAGGTACATGGGAATACACATAACACGTGCACACATCTGAACACCTACTGGCTACCATAATTCATTGTCTGTATTATGAGTCACACTCTGCCACAACTGCTATTATAATTTTCCCTCAGATTTCAGATGGCTCTCCTTCCATTGCTTCCGAGTAAGTCACTTACTGCAACCTGTCTGATACCCACTTCCACTACTACATGGCAGGTCTCTTTTAAGGTAAAGTGTCAAGTCCAGTATAGTATTATGTATGCATTTCTTAACTATTTAACGTGTGAAACCAAGTTGTTGATTTTATTAGGTTCTGATCCTTTCGAGAGTCTTCTGATCCTTTTGAGAGTCACTGACAAAGTTTCTGAGTGTTGTGCCTCCATCTTCCCATAAGCCCTGTGGTTTTCACTGCATAATTTTGCATAGAAGGGTGAATTTCAGAAATGCACATATGGTGTTATAGTAGAGTGGAGTGTAATAAAAATACCATATTTGACCAAATAAAATGCATCTTCTCTTCTCCCAATGAAAAGCTTTTTAAAAAATTTTGTCAACTAGGATTTATAAATCTTGGGGATGATGAGACTAAAAGATCTAATTCTAATATTACATTTATTCACTTGGTTTCATACTTATATTTAAGAGTATTTGTGTAAGACAGTAAAATACCTTGAGAAACCCTTTTTTAGCACATTATCTTGGTCACTTAGCACAGTTCTTCAGATCACAACATCCTTGCTTTATTTTAATTTTTTTTCATGAAGCAATTCTGGGATCTAAAAATTGGCCTGGGAAACTTTATCCAAATCACAAGAACCCGTTTACTATTCAAGATCTTTACTACATTATCAGTGTTGTAGCTGAATGTGTCTCCCCCCAAATCTAGATGTTAAAAACTTAATTCCTAGGACCCTAGAATGTGATCACATTTGGAGACAGAGCCTTTAAAGAGGGGAAGGGTTTAAAACAAGTCCTTTAGGGTGGGCACTAACTCAATCTGACTGGTAGCCCTATAAGAGTAAATTAAAAAACACAGACACCAGGGATGCTCAAGCACAGATGTCCTCATGTGAGGACACAGCGACAAGGTGGTCCATCTGCAAGCCAAGGACAGAGGCATCCAGAGAAACCCAACCTGCTGACTTCTTGCTCTTCGACTTCCAGCCTCCAAAACTGTTGAGAAAATGAATTTGTTGTTTAAGCCTTCCAGTCTCTAATAATTTGTTATGGAAGCCCTAGCAAACTGCTATAATAAAGATATATCTTTATCATTTTCATTTTCCCATTTCTTTTTTTTGTTGTTGTTAAGAAATGTCTTTATATCCAGAAAACGCATAAGATGTAAGTTCATTTTAGGGAAAAATAACACCACTCGCTCAAGAATGAGAACATCTGAAACCACACAGAGCTTTCATCTGTACATTCCTTTGCTATCATATTCTCTCCCTCACCTCTACCCTGAAGGCAAAGATTACTAATTCATTCTTCATACCATTTGGATACTACCATGTTTTACTTGTATATTGCAAATACCCTCTTCTACTCTGAATCTACCTTTTCACTTTCTTTATGGCATATTTTGATAACTCCAAGTGCTTCAATTTAATGTAAACCAATTTATCAATCTTTTCCTTCAATGCTTTTTATTTCCTGTTTAAGAAGCCTGGGTAGGGGCAGCCTGGGTGGCTCAGCGGTTTAGCGCCACCTTCAGCCCAGGGTGTGATCCTGGAGATCCACGATGACTCCCATGTCAAGCTCCCTGCATGGAGCCTGCTTCTCCCTCTGCCTGTGTCTCTGCCTTTCTCTTTCTCTCTCTCATGAATAAATAAATAAAATCTTAAAAAAAAAGAAGCCTTGAGGTAATAATGATTTATTCGTCTATTATCATTCAAAGCCTTTAAAAGCTTTATAGTTTTGCCTTTCATATTTAGGTCACTAATCCACCTGAAATTGATGTTTATTCTTTTTGTGCACTGAAACATAGGGGTCTGAATTTGTTTATCCCTATACCAGTGACTTACACTTTAGTTACTATGTCTTTCTACTAAATCTCCATACCTAATGGGCCATGCCACCCCTCTTGTTCTTTTTCAAGAATGCCTCAGTCATTCTAGATAATCTGTATTTCCATCAGAATTTTAAAATTAGTTTTTCAAATTATAACACATAATCAAGACTCTCTCTCTCTCTCTCTCTCTCTCCATTCAGCTTCATATCTTTCCCCCAGACATCTTGTACTTTTTTGACCATATTTAATTCAGGAACTTCCTGTTTCTTGATTCTATTTAAAAAGTTTTGCTATTAATTTAATTGTCTAAAGGGTTGTCTGAATACATATGATTTTAATTCTAATCTGTTAATGTGATAAAAATACTGATTTTCTAATATAAAAACTACCTTTCATTTCTAAGATACACTCAATCTGATCAAGCTGATTATGTATATATAATATATATTCAGTTTGCTACTATTTTGTGTAGAAGTTGTTTATGTTCATAATCAGTCTAGGCTACAATTTGCTTTCTTATCTTTGATAAGATGTATTCAACATATAGTACACATATATGTACATATATGGGGAGAGTTCCCTCTTTTTCTTTTAAAAGAGTTTTATAAGACTAGAGTTCTTGTTTCCTTTCATATTTGATTAGACTAGACCTTACTGGTAAATCTATGAATATTCTTTGCAAAAGTTTTAACTACTCACTTAGGGTGATAGAACTCCTGTTTCCAATTTCTTCCTGAAGCAGTTTTCTTCTTGGAGCTATACTATGCTTATGATCAGGAAACTCAGTACTGTTAAAGATATCAACTATCCAAACTGATTATAAAATTAATACAATCCCAATAAAAATCCCCCACCAGGAGAGCGCATAGTGTACTGGTGGCAGAGGGTTTTTTGGTTTTGTTGTTTTTTACTTTTACTTTGTTTCAATTTGTACAAATTACTAAGTAAGCTGTTTCTAAATTTCATTGAAACAAACAGAAAAACCACAGCGAATATCATATCACTCCTATATAAAAAGAAAAAAGTGAGAGGGTTGGTTTACTACATGCATTCTCAATACAGGTTATATGGCTCCTAAGAGGGAGAAAATTTGTTCTTCGGGCAGAGGTGGCAGGGGGGAGAATCACCCATTTCAACAGTTTTGTGCCCAAACACAAATTAATCCTACCTGACAAAACTCTATTACTTAGTATTTAATTTCATTGAAGGAAGTGGAGAAAATGTCTAAAAAGGCTCCCGAAGGAGCAAAAAATAATGAAAAAAAAAAAAAGAGTCTCCACCGGATAATAAGATTTGTTATCTAACTATGGTTATGACAGCATGGTACAACCACAAGGATAGACAAACAGACCAATGGACTAGCAAAGAACCAGAAACAGATACACACATACACTACTTGTTTTATGACAAAGATGGCACTGCAGGGCAAAGTGGAAAGAATTATCTTTTTAATAAATGGTGCTAAATCAATTGGCTATCCACCTATGAAAAAAATGAAACCCTGACTCATACCGCATGAGAAACATAAAAATCAATTCCAGGTGGAAATGTAAAAAATATAATACTTGGAAGGCAATACAGGAGAATTATATTGATGATCTGGGGATAGAAAAAGACTTCTTACGTTGAACCTAAAAAGCACTAACTGAAAAGGAAAAGATTGTAAGTTGGAGTACATGAAAATCAAAAACTTCTGTTCATCAAAAAATATCAACACTGAAAAGGTAAGCTAGAGAAAAGATATTTACAACACACGTACTCAAAAAAGAACTCAAATCTAAAACACTCTACAATTACAAAAAAAAAAAAGTCAACGCCTCTCTAACCACCAAATAGGCAAAATACTTAACATAGGCTCACTATATGAAATAGGCTATTCATTTGGTCAGTAAACATATGAAAAGGGGTTCAATACCATTAGTCATTGGAGAAATGCAAATGAGAACAAAGTCAAGTACTGCTCATCTCCAGCAAAATGGCTAACTTTGTAAAGTACTCTGAACCTATATCCTCTACTAGTGGAGGATTTAAATTTGTAGGACCACTTTGGAAAACTGTGAACAGTATGTAAAGGAACATAGATATATACTTTGAACACTATAACTTCTAGCTTTAAGTCCCAGTGAAACTCATGCACATATACAGCAAGAGACATGAACAATGATGCTTTCTGGCAACATTAACTATAATAGCCCCAAACTGGAAACAATTCAAATGTCCGTCAGTAGATTGGATAAATTGTCTTATATTAAATGAAACACAGTTGACCTCTGAATACCACCAGCTTCACCACCACCAGTCTACTTATATCCAGATTTTTTTTTACTGTATTAAACATGTACTTTCTTTTCCTAATGCTTTTATTAATAACATTTTTTTCTCTAGCTTACTTCATTGTAAGAATACAGTATATAACAGGTATTTAAATATGTGTTAACCAACTGTTTAAGTTATTGGTAAGGCTGCCAGCCAATAGTAGACTATTAGCGAAGTTTTGGGAGAGTCAAAGTTATACATGAATTTTCAACTGCACAGGGGTGAGCTCCCCTAACCCCTGCACTATTCAAGGGTCAAATGCACCATGAATATTTATAGCAATATTCATTGCAATGAAAACGAACTCTATCAATGTAACAAAAAGAACAAATCTTAGGCTAACAAATTCTCAACATCCGTGGCACCTCCAATCTGTCGACCCAAATACCATTTCACTACCTATTACTACCTTCACCCAATACTTTCACTTGACTCCCTGCTTGTTTACACTCCACCGTACACTGCTATCACCTCTCCTGAGGACACCATCAACTTTCTTGACCCTCACTTTCACCTTCTGGTTCACTAGCTGCTCCTTCTTAGTCACCTTTCTGATTCCTCCTCCTCTTTCTGCCTTCTAAAAGTTAAGAGTGCCCTGGGCTTGGTCTTTAAACCTCTTTTCTTCTCTCGAAGACAAAAAGACTATACACTTCCTAGAAAATCTCCCATCAGATTCCATGACTCTAAATACCATCTTTATGCTGAAAGCTCATAAATTTATAGTACACACCACTCCTCTGAAATCCACATTCCTGTATCTGTCTAGTTAACATCTCTTCTTAGATATATTCAATATCCAGGTATCTCATAGTAAACACATCAAACCAAAGTCTTTAACTTCTTCCTAAAATCAACTCTTCCTCCAGGCTTCTCCACTTTAGTAAGTGATATATTTTTTCCTCCAGTTGTTCAGGCCATGAAATCATCTTCGACTTGTCATATTTTTTTTTCGACTTGTCATATTTGATCTCATACCCCACATCAAAATCATCACCAAGTCTTTTAGCTCTTTAAACTATAATGGACCACTTCTCAACACTTCCACCACTCCCATAATCGTTTCATGTTTGGACATTTTAGTAGTCTCGCAACTAGTCTTACTGCTGCCATCCTTATCCTCCTCCAATTTATTCTTCATATCCTTCCCATCAGTTTTCTTCCTAAAATGTAAATGAGTTTGTGTAACTCTGCTCAAGACCCCTCCAATAGTTTCCAAAGTCCCGACCACCAAACATCCTAAAAAAAAAAATCTCCAACCTCCAATTCCATCTACCACTACTCTCAATTCAGCTCCTCCTACTTTCTCCCCAACTTGCTCTACTCAAGGTAGGCTGGCCTTCTTACCATTCCTTGAAAATATCAAGTGTGCTCCCGCCTCAGGAGGACTGGGCTTTGGTTCTTTCCTCTCCCTGGAATGCTCTTTCTCCCAATATCAGTGACTTGCTTGAGTTCCAGGTCTCTGCTCAAGTATCACTGCTGACACTTTTAGTAAGGCCTTCTCCAACTACATTATCAATCATTAACCTCTATCCCTTACCCAACTGTAATCATACTTAACAATACTCCTTTGCCTGTCATATATGTGTTTATTGCCTGTCTCCTCCAATTAGAATATAAGCTCCTTAATGCAAGAACTTGGTTTTATTCACTGCTGCACCCTCAGAACCTAGATCAGCGACCAATGCACACAGTAGACACTCAACAAATATTTTTTAAATGACTAAATGAGTATTTTTCATAAGTTTTAAAAATAAACTTGTTTTACAAATAAAATTTTATATTACTATAAAATGGTAAGTTTTTGTAGCATCAGTAGAAAGCAATTTTTATTTATAAGCTATTATTTTAGTAGTTTTCTGTGTTTCTAGGAGACTAACCCAAAAATTAACAAGGTTTTAGGTATATGTGATCTTTCCCCTTACTAAAAAGTTTCTCAACTTTAGCATGGTTGATGCTTTGGGCTGAATTACTCTCTGTTGGGGGGACTATCCTATGCCTTGTAGGATATTTAGCAGCAACTCTAGCCCCTACCCACTAGATGCCTGAAGCACTCCCAAGATCTGTGACAACCAAAAATGTCTCCTGACATTACCAATGTACTCTTGGGGACAAAACCTCCCTCTTCCCCAGCCCTCTCCCCCACCACTGCACTGCTGGAAGGGATTTGGTTTTCCCTATTTTTCAAAAATGAAAATAGCTTATGTCATAACTGAGATATGTAAAGCATACAAATTTGAATTTTCAAAATGGCTTCATAACCAACTTTCCATGCTGAAGTTAGATTCATGTGGCAATTAGATATAACTGCATAAGATATAATCCTGTTTTATCTCTAATGTTATCAGCACTTCTTAGAATAAGCCATAGCTTTAAGTTTTAGCATAATATTCCAAAGAAGTTATAGGAGCATTCTGCACCCTCTCTGACATCCAGCCCCCAAGTAAAATGCACTCTTTCAGTTTTGTTAAATCCTAACGGAAACTCAAATCTAAATAAAATCATTATTCAAATTTAATGGCCATCGAGTGTTCAGGATTACACATTAAATTTTGATACAGATATAATTGCAGCTTTCTTAGAGAGCAAACTATACTGGTACCTCACTGCCAGTTTCATGGCTGAGGGTAAAATATTTAGAAAACCCATTTTGTCTGCCTTCTCATATCTTAATAGTAAAAAAAATCTAGAAAAACTGGAGCAATTCAATTAAAAAAAAAAGACACCATATGTTCTTGCTACATTTACAATTTAACTTATGATATTTGGTCAAAGATGAGTAAGATGAGTGCCTGGTTGGCTCAGTTGGTTAAGTGTCTGACTCTTGATTTCAGCTCAGATCCTGATCTGGGGTTCATGGGATTGAGCCCCACGCATGAAGCCTGATTGATATTCTCTCTCTCTCTCCCCCTCTGCTTCTCCCCAACCCCACACATTCTCTCTCTCAAATACATAAATCCTCAAAAAAAAAAAAAAAAAAAAAAGATGAGACAATGAAATTGCTGCCAGGCTATAACCATTTAAACTCAAAGCAACTGAACCATTCTCAGAGAGAAATAAAAACTGCTAAATCATTTATATTAAATGCTATAATATTCATAAATAGCTATATAAACAAATTTGCTGAATATATATTCAATAGACCTGGTATGCAGGGCAAGGTCAAGATTTATTATAAGGTTTTCATGTTCTATGTATCACTAAAAGCAAAGGGATATATTGACACACACAACTGACAACTGTTAGAATAACGGTATTCTTATTGGTTTTTTTTTTTTTTTTTTTTTTAACTCTCAACCCTGAGATGGAGACCTGAGCTGAAATCAAGAGTCTGGACACTTAACGAATTGAGCCACTCAGGCACCCCAATAATAGGGTATTCTTAAACTGTTTTTTCCCTATTAATATAAACTAATTATGTATCTAACACTATTACTTTCAAGCAAAAAAAAAAAATTTACCAAGGGATGATATCTCTACTACCACTTCAGGATGCTCGCACAAAAATGCCAAATGACCATATTAGCATTAAAAAGAATTTTCATTTCATTTTTTCTTAATTCCACACTATTCTTGTCTAGTCTCAACTATTTTCACCCAAATCCAAAAAAGTTAAATGCATATTTCAGTGATTTTATCTGTTCTAAAGTGATCAAGATAAATCAATGAATGACTTTACAGATACCAAAAAACAAAGTTATTGACTAAGTCTAAAATAAAATACTTCTAAAATAGCAACAAATAGTAGAAGTACTCAGGATACATTAAAATTGATTATATAGACAGAATAAAATAAATTATAAGGAGATTTACCAACATTCAAAGCTACCTGCAATCCCATCTTCTGGTTAGCCAAAAAGCTACACATCTAATCTGTGGCACTGTTGTATCTGACATCAAATCCTTAGCAACAGTATTAGATATGGGCTCACTGGAATAATAATAATGTATCTTCCTAGCCAAGGATTGGTCAAATTGCTACACATGATTTATCTTCCTCTTCTGAATGTTGGTGGCATGTAACTTTTGTGATTCTCTCCCTGCCATCCCCCTCCTGTCACTCTTCCCATAGCCTTAAATGCAGTGAATATATTAGTTTTGGGCCTTCACAAAAAAATAGGTATAGAAGAATCAATTACAAATTATCTGAATCTACTTCATCTAAAAACAGTTTAAAAGATGATACTTTAGAACTAATGCGCTATGACACAAATGATTAGCTACAAAATCTCTATACTAACAGCCATATATTATTTATTCCAAAAAGAAAACCGCCTCAGATTTTCTCACCTAGAGAGACAGTGTTGCCTATGAGATTGACAGCAGGTACATATTTTTTAAAAATATTTAAGCCATTATAATGCCTTTACAAGGTCTATTTTGACAGTCTTTATATTAGATAAGTTACTACAAATGCATTGCCTCAGTAAAAAGTGAAAACAGCAAAGTATGAATTCACCAATCAGGATAATTGATGAGCTTTCTTTGAAGAATAGATTTTTGTGATGCTTCAGCGTTTTTTAAATCTGTACTTTTTAAAAATTAACAATGCTATCATAATATTGTTTAAAAAAAACCATTAGGGAAAAATACAAAAAGTGCAATAGTATCTTGGTACTATGGGAAGAACACTGATTTAGAGATGGATAGAAATGGCCCAAAATCATACCTCTGCCAAGTGATAACTCTTGGACTAGACTATTTTTGGAACTCTCCGATTCTTAGTCACCTTCTCTGTACAATAGAACCATAATACTTATCCTCTGAGAGATACTTTAAATGACTTGACATTTTCCACTAATCAAATGCTTACAGATCCAAAATAACCAAACGTAAAATTTATGAAAAATATGACTAATGATATATTCATTATCCATGAATAATAAATTTCTAAAAGCATTCTAAGTAAAATGATACCTTCCTCCATATTTAATTATAAAGCTATAATTTTCTAATATTGCTTTTGGTAAGCTAGCATACAACAAAATGAAATACATTATTATAATTTAATAATATACCAAATGACTAGGCACTTGCTTTTAAATATTTAAAATAACTATGTGGGAAGTAGTCAAATATGGACCTTGGTCAAAGAAAATTCAGTTTCTTTAATACTCATTCATTTTATTCATTTAAAATGCCAAATCATTGCTAATCTACATGTCTTGAAATCTTTAAAATGACTTCATCCCAATTAACTACTTAAAGTAAGACATTAGTCTCAAGAGGGGTTTTAAAAAATAAAATTTAGCATTATATTGGCATGATAAATATAAATGATGCTCAAACTAATTTAACATCTAACATTTGAAAAACTTATCCAAATATCTCAAAGCTTATGATTTTTATTGATCTTGGATTCTGTGATTCTAACAAAAAATGCTTAAGTCATCCTTATCTATTTAGAAAGATACCTATTATTTAAGTTTCTGCAGTTTTTCCATTTACGTATTTTTGTTTTAATACTGAGAATTTTGAGATTATTTTAGTGACTGTCTACAAAGAAGACAGTAATACTTATTTTAGGGTTGTAGGCTTTCATTAGTATAAAACTTAGAATATATATCAATAATTACAGCCTTAAAATACATCATTATTTGGGGCATTGATTCCTGATGAATAAATTCCTTATCTCCTATACCTCCTTCCCTCATTAAAGGATATTTGAAATATTTCCTCAAAGCTTTACATAGTAAAAACATATAAATCCTTGAAAGTTCATGATAGGTGGATATTTTAAAAGTAAAGGAAGAGAAGAAATTTAAAAAGTATTAAGTTACTCTAAAAAAAACACCTGGGCAACTGCAAAGCAGTTAAAACAACCCAGCACAGAAAGAATTTCCTGACAAGAGGAAGCTAAGAGAAGAGGAATGGAAGAATCAGGGTCTTAAGCCCTTCACTTCCCAGAATTTGCAAAACAGCTTGCTTTCTCTCTCAACTCTCTTCCTTGAGCTTAACCAAAATGTACCAGTTTTCTACTGAATACAGGTTGAGTGCCATTACAACAAAGTTTAAATGGCAATCCATTTCTTCTTTTGTTTAATGAATAAACACTCTTACCTTAAAAACAAACAAATAAACAAAAGAAACAAAAACCTAGGGAAGAGCTGTTAACACTTTCTTTTCCCAACCAGAAAACTAGTACTTGGCTTTAAAACTTGGCTACAAAAAATACTATGCTGCCATCTACCAACTTGAAAGGGTATAAAAAAGAACACAGACTAAGCTTTTACTTCCCTTGACTTACAGGAGAATACAGGGTCAAATCCATGGCATCCCTTAATTGTGCTAATATCTCCACAAGAAAGATGCATAGTAGTCATTAATACATTAATCTCCAGAGATAATTAGGGATATCTGGGGATCTTTATTCCATATCTCAAATAATTGAAAAGGTAACAATGTGAATTAACATGCTGACACTACCTGGCCAGCTTTCCACACAAAGTAAAGAGATGGATATAGTTTTGTTTGGTTGTTTTAGAGAAAAATGAAAAAGAAACAGGCAAAAACATAGAAAAAAAACCTGATGAGCAGAGCTGTTTGGAGAATATTCCACTACAAAATGTTACCTTTTTAAAATGTCAATGGTAATAATGGGGACTTTTGTACTGAAATTCCTGGTTGTTTTTTTCTACCTTGTTACAAGAAAAAAAAATAAAGTGTCATTAAAAGAATTGTTATGGTAAAAACAAGGTTCTATTACTTCACCTTAGAAATATTTGCTATAAAAAAAAGAAATATTTGCTATACAGTATATTAGTATTTTAGAATGTACTTGACCTTAAAATCAATTATTTCAATTATTGCCTCTAACCTTTAGTTGTTCTTTTGCCAACAATGACTTCCTTCATCTCATCTTGTTAATCTCTCACCTAATTAAAAGTCCATCCCAAGCCTCATTTCCTATAACAGTTCTTAAACCCTATAGCCAGAGCAGCACTGTTCTGCACAACTCCACAGGACACCTTTTACTTAGACTAGGACATGAGTGTTGTCTCTTGGAGATGCACAGTTAGGCAACACAGATTAGAATCACTTGGGAAGTGGGGCACCTGGAAGGCTCAGTGGGTTAGGCATCTGACCCTTGGTTTTGGCTCAGGTCCTGATTTCACAGTTCCTAAGACTTAGTGCCACATGCAGCCCTGCACTCAGCAGGAGTCTGCTTGGACAGTCTCTCCCTCTGCTCCTTCCCAGCTTTTGTGCGTGCACACACAAATGCACTCTCTCTCTCTTTCTCAAATAAATAAATAAATAAATAAACAAATAAATAAATAAATAAATCTTTAAAAAGGAAAACGAGTCACGTGGGAAGAAATTTTTAAATGAAATGCTACTTCCAACAACACCTGTGAGGGAAACCATTTTATGAGACTAATCTCAATAAGAACACTACTAAAAGCCACATAACTCCAATTAATTAATAAACAGCTGACTGAAGACACTGGGAAGTAGCCAAAGTAGTGAAGGCTTAAAGGCCCAAGATGTGAGAGTCTAGAAATGCACTAAGGTGAGTCCTACTGCTTCTTACCTTAAGGTACTTGCCAATTCATAAGCAGTATGAAAGGTCAATCAGAAACAGAGGCTCAGAGCTGTCTGTAATCTTACAGAGTTGGGGAAAGAACAAGGAAAAGGCATGATCCATAGTAAACACCAAAATTTTTCAGCTGAGAAAATGAAGGGTTACTTCATAAGAGAGAAGGAAAACTGAAAGTAGTCCTTCACAAAGACAAAACCGAGTAATCATAAATCTTTACAAAACTTCAATAAATGTAATAAATGTCATCTTCAAAAGAACTGCTATATTAAGACCAATGTTCTGTTACTCAGCCTTAGAAATATTCATCATACAAACCTTTGGTTGGATCAAGATGAGCCTTCTCTTTATTGCCAATCCAAAAAAAGGAGTAAATCATATAGAAGAAAAAAAAATCATATAGAAGAAAAAAAATCATATAGAAGAAAAAAAATCAACCAGCTCTTCTACAGTTTGTCAAATGCCTGGTATCCCACAAAACTTATCAGATCTGTCAGAAGAAAGGATCAAATATCTGGAAACTAAGGGAGACAGAAAAAAAATTCAACAGAAACAGACCCATAAGTAGATCTCAAAACTGAAATGTCAGACATAGACATTAAAATAACTTTAAAATGTTCAAAACTATAGATGACAAATTAGAATTTCACTAAAGAAATGATCTATGAAAAAGGTTTCAATGAAAATTTTGAAAGTGAAAAATATAACTGAATTAATAACTTAGTAGAAGGGTTTGACAGTAGATTAGACAGATCAGAAGAGCTGATCAAAATAAACCAGAATAAAGGTCAGTAGAAAACACGTGCTCTGAAGCAGAGAGGAGAAAAAAAAAAAAAAAAAACACAGAAAAGACTGTGAAAGGTGTGCAGTGCAGTGAGCTCTCATGTACATAAAATCAGAGTATCAGAAATGCAAAAGAAAAGTTGGGCAAAAGCAGTATTTGAAGTAATGGTATAGTATAGGCAAAGAAATAAATGTTTGTAACTTAAGAATGTCATCAAGCCAGAGATTCAAGAAATTATATAAACTCTCTCAAACAGGAAAAATGCAAAGAAACAATGAAGCACATCACAGAACAACTAAGTACAAAGACTGCCCCCTCATCACCCCATAAAGGTGTCCAGTCCAAAGTGGTGATATACAAAGCTCCTGAATTCAACTCTTTTCACAGACACATTGAATCTACTGCTACACATGGAGAGATTCTCTTCGAAAGAAATCTAGAAACTAGACGAGCAATTCCTACTCAACAATATACATCACAACTGTAGAAAATCATCAAATCACAAAAAAAGAGAGCAAGCCTATTAATAATTACCTTAAATGTAAACTGGACTAAATTCTCTAATCAAAAGACAAGAATGGCTGAATGGATTAAAGAAAAAAATCCTCAACAATACAGTGCCTACAAGTGATTCACTTTGGCTTTAAGGAGACATAAACTGCAAATAAAGAGATGGAAAATGATATTTCATGTAAATGGTAACCAAAAGCAAGCAGATATACTTTTATATCAGACAACATAGACTTTTTAAAATAAGATTTTTATGTATTTATTCATGAGAGACAGAAACATAGGCAGAGGGATAAGCAGGCTCCCTGTGGGAAGCCTGATGCGGGACTCAATCTCAGGGACCTGGGATCACAACCTGAGCCAAAGGCAGATGCTCAAACACTGAAAAACCCAGGTGCCTTATGGACAAAATAGATTTAAGTCAAAGACTGTAAATAAGAAACAAGGAAGACCGACATAATGATAAAGGGATTAATCCAACAAAAGGACATAATATTTGTAAATATTTATGCACACAATATAGAGCCACTTAAACACAACATAACACAAATATTAACAGACCTGAAGGGAGAAACAAAGAACAATACAATAATGGCAGGGGCTTCAATACTTGAGTTTCAACAATGGATAGATCATCCAGAAGAAAATTAACAGGGAAACACTGGACTTAAACTGTACACATTAGATCATCCCATCCAACAGTAGCAGAATGCACACTCTTCTCAAGCATACACAGAACACTCTCTAGGACAGATCATATGTTTAGGCCACAAAACAAGTCTTAATAAATTTAAGATGACTGAAATCATATCAAGCATCTTTTCCAACCACAATGGTATGAGACTAGAAATCAGTTATAAGAAAAAAAAAAAAAGGAAAATTCACAAATACGTGGAGCTGAAACAATCTCTACTGAACAACCAACTTCTTGTTCAGAGAAGAAGTCAAAACAAATAAAAATATATCTTGAGGCAAATGGAAACTGGACACACTACAACTTAGGAGATGCAGCAAAAGTGGTTCTGAGAGAAGTTCATAGAACAAATGCCTACTTTAGGAAAAAAGGTCTCAAACCACTTATCTTTATATGGTAAGGAACTAGAAAAAAAAAAAAAAAAAGAATCAACCAAGCCAAAAGTTAGTAGAAGGAAAGAAATAACAAAGAGAAAAAAATAAATGAAATAGGGACTAAAAAGACAATAGAAAATATCAAGGAAACTTAAAGGGGATTCTTTGAGAAGATAAACAAAATAGACAAAACTTTAGCTAGACTCACTAAAAAAAGAGGACAAGGAAAATCAGAAACGAGAGAGGAGACATTACAACTGACACCACACAAACAAAAGGATCATATGACACTACTATAAAAAAATTGTATAGCAACGAATGGGACAACCTAGAAGAAAATGAATAAATTCCTAAAGACATACAACCTATCAGAACTGAATCATAAAGAAATAGAAAGTCTGAACAGACCAATTACTAGGAAGGAAATTGAATCAGTAATAAAAAACCACCCAACAAAGAAAGTCCAGAACAAGAGAGCTTCACTCGAAGAATTAATACCAACCCTTATTTCAAAATCATTTTACAAGATCTCCATTAATCTGATACCAAAATCAGACATTAGAAGAAAGGAAAATCACAGGATAAAATCCCTGATGAACATAAATGCAAAAATCCTCCACAAAATATTTGCAAACTGAATTCAACAATACATTTAAAAAATCATACACCATGATGAAGTAGGATTTATTCCAGGGATATAAAATGGTTTGACATCTGCAAAACAATCAACGTGATACACCACATTAGAATGGGGGGAGAGGAAAAAAAAAGGAATCATGATCATCTCAATAAATGCAGAAAAAGCAATCTATAAAATTCAACATCCATTCACAATAAAAAAAGTCTTAAAATTAGGCATAGAAGGAACATATCTCAACAAAATAAATTCCATATATGACAAGCCCATAAGAATCATACTCCATAATAAAGAAGCAGAAAGCTTTTCCTGTAAGATCAGGAGTAAGACAAAGTTTTGCCCACTTTTATTCACCTTAGTACTGCATGTCAGAGCAATAAGGCAAGAAAAAAAATAAAAGGCATCCAAAATAGAAAAAAAGTAAAACTACCTTTCTTTGCAGATAACATGATATATACAGAAAACCTAAAGACTCCACCAAAACCTGTTAGAACTAATGAGTGAATTTAGCAAAATTACAGGATACAAAATCAATATACAGATATCAGTAGTGTACCTATAACACTAATAAGAAACTATCAGAAAGGGAATTAAGAAAACAATCCCATTTATAATTGCATCAAAAAATACCTTAGAATAAATTGAACTATTGAAGGGAAAGATCTATACAGTGACAACTATGCCACTGATGAAAGAAATTGAAGAAAACACTATTAAATAGAAAGCTATTCGATTCTCATGGTTTGTAAGAATGAAACATGCTTAAAATGTCCATACTACCCAAGCAAGCTGCAGATTTCAATGCAATCCCTATCAAAATTCCAATGGCATTTTCCTCACAGAAACGGAGCAATCCTAAAATTTGTATAGAGTAACCAAAAAAACCTGAATAATCAACCTTGAGAAAGACAAATAAAGCTGGAGGCATCAGAGTTTTTGCATTCAAACTATATTAAAAAGCTTTAGTAATCAAAACAGTATGATAGTGATATAAAAACAGAGACATACATCAATGGAACAAAATAGAGAGCCCAGAAATAAACCCATGCATATATGATCAATTAATTTTGACAAGGAATCAAGAAAAATGGAAAAAGGATAGTCTCCTCAGTAAATAGTGTTGGGAAAATGGGACAGCCACAAGCAGAGAATGAAAACATACCTTTATCTAATACCATGCAAAACCACTTTATATCCACTTTTCCTCCTACATTTTTAATCTTTTTTTTTTTAGATTTTATTTATTTATTAATGAGAGACACACAGAGAGAGAGGCAAAGACATAGGCAGAGGGAGAAGCAGGCTCCATGAAGGAAACCCAATGCAGGACTCAATCCTGGAACTCCAGGATCATGCCCTGAGCCAAAGGCAGATGCTCAACTGCGGAGTCACCCAGGTATCCCACATCTTTAATCTCTTAATAGTAAACGTTTGTTTACTATTCTGAGGGCATTTTGTCAACATTCAGTATGCATGTAAATATATACTTAATAAAATATATATTTATAAATACATATATTTCTGAGGATTCAAATACCATCACCTATAATCAGTTTTCCTGTTAAAAAAACAAAAACAAAAACAGGGACACCTGAGTGGCTCAGGGGTTGAGCATCTGCCTTTGTTTGGCTCAGTGCGTGATCCCGGGGTCCAGGGTCAAGTCCCACATCAGGCTCCTCGTGGAGAGCCTGCTTCTCCTTCTGCCTATGTCTCTGCCTCTCTCTGTGTGTCTCTCATGAATAAAATATTTTTTTAAAACCCAAAAAACAAACAAACAAAAAAGAGTGATCCTTCCTGTAATTGGTAGAATTTTCCCAAAGTTTCTGTCTTTCATTTGGAGATGGAAATCAGTTTGTCTTGAGTACTGAAATTTCTTCAGTCTGTCACCAGTCTCCTAGCAATACCATCCAATAGTCTGTAAAATTTTCATAAAAATTAATAGGCCAGGGACTCCTGGGTGGCTCATTCAGTTGGGCATCCCACTCTTGGTTTTGGCTCAGGTCATAATGTCAGGCTCCACATTCATTCAGTGGGAAGTCTGCTTCTCTCCCTCCCCCACTACCCCTCCTCACCACTTGCACACGTGTGTGCGCGTTCTCCCTCTCTCTCAAATAAATGTTTAAAAAAACTCAAATGAATGTCTATTCTATATCCGATACTTTTACATGTGTTATCTCATTTAATCTATTATTCACATTTTCCAAAAGAGAACACTGCAATCCAGAATGCTTAAACATGGTGTCAAAGATTATACATATAATAACAAAAGCCAGGCTTTGATCCTAGATGTGTCGGTTTACAAAGCCAAGATCATTCTACTACCACGGTTGGCAAACTCAATATAGAGAGTTAATATTTCAGGTTTTTTGGGCCATATGTCCCTGTCACAACTACTCAACTCTGTTGTTGTAGCCTAAAAACAACTGCAGACAATATGGGAACAAATCAGAGTAGCTGCGTTTCAGCAAAACTTTACTAATAAAAACAGGTGGAAGGTCAAATTGCCAATCCCTCCACTATACTATAATGCATTTCCTCCTAGGGAACCTCTATTAAGTTTTCATTAACATGACCAAATTTTATCTCTCTCCCTCTCACCTTAAAAAATTATGACCTTAATCTTACTGGGCAACTATATTTTAATGCTTTTCTTATTAGGCTCAATTACTTGAAACAGGTTACTCTTGGGATACGTTCAACCTTTTACATATTCTAACTATAATGCCAATTATATCAGAAATTAATCTATAAATGAGATGAAACATTTCTAAAACTACAATACTAGCATGCACTAAATTCTCAGTGTGAAAATGTCAAACATCCATATTTAAAGTTCTCCTTTTTGAACTCTTTTCACTTATTAGTATCTAATATTAATTGCTCAATCTATATTTAATAAGCATAATCACCACAAGGCCCCACCTAATATACACAGCCAAACAACAATAGCAAATACTCTCTTTTAATTATACAAAATGATCATATAGAAGGGCACACGGGTGGTGCAGTTAGTTAAGCATCTGAGTCTTGGCTTCAGGTCAGTAAATTCAGATCATTAAAATGATTTCAGGGTTCTGAGATCAAGCCCTGAATTCGGCTCTATGCTCAGCAAGGAGTCTGCTTGGGACTCTCTCTCTCTCCTCCCTGCCCCTCCCCCTCACTCATTCTCCCTCTCTCTAAAATAAATCAATAAATCTTTTTTAAAAAGATCATATATATATAGAAATGACCTAAAGACCCAGAACTTAAAGACCTTATTCTTTAGAAAGATCCTTCTCTCACTTATTCCAAAATTTAGCTATGTGTACTACCACTGAAATTGTTATTTTTAAGATTTAAATGATATAACTAGGAAAGAAAAATTCCCCTTCTCCATGGAGGATTCTGGTCTTTTGTCCCTTTATCCCATCCTACCTTCCTTCCTCACATGCGCAAGTGCATCCTTGTGCATGCTTTCTTTCTGTTCTGCCTGTCTGCCTCCTTCTCTGTCTTACACACACATACACGCACAGGGTATCTCAAAAACACAATCCAAGTCCAAGTTATGCACAAAACTAGGCTGAAATATCAACTGTTCACACAAAACACATAAGGTAAGATTCAACAACACAAGATCAGATTCAAATCCCAGCTCTACAACTAAAATCATATGAATAATTACTCTCTAGCTTTGTGCCTTCATGATCTACCTATTTAACCTCTATTAGTCTGTTTGCTCATTTATAAAAATGGGAGGAAAGTGTACCCACCTCATGTGGTTGTTGTATGCATTAAAGTGAGAACTGAAACATGCCCACAAGCATGGTGTTAACATTTACATAGTCAAGTACTTAACACACGTTGCTGCTATTACCACCACAATCACTCCTACCATCAACAATCTGGGGCAAGCCTTACTAAGGTCTATTGTTACCCCTGTACAAAATGACAAAAGCACAGTTTCCAATGGTATATATAACAACTTTTTAAAGGAGCTTGCAAATTCTATTCATTGTTAAAAGTCCGGGATTGGGGCGGGGGGGGGGGGGGGGGGTCCTTTTTCTTAAAAACGTTCCTTCGAGAACCTTTAAAAAAAATTACAGTCTATTTTTCTTCCTGAAAGGAAATAAGAAGTTAACATTTTTCAGTTACTCTCTCATCATTGTAGGTATTTTTAAACCAAAACATATACACTGAAAGATTTAATATGTTGCTTTTTAAAGAAAGTCATTGAGCCCTAATAAATAATCAAAAATGGATTTGGTTAAAAGGGCATGTCAGATTAGGGCACTTTCTTAATCCCGATACATTTTAAAATTCACCAAGTTTGGAGTTTATTTTTGTTGTTTTTTTTTTTTTGTTTTCAATCTTCTGCACTTAAAGGAACTGCATGTTAATAACTGTATCCTAGGGATCCCTGGGTGGCGCAGCGGTTTGGCGCCTGCCTTTGGCCCAGGGCGCGATCCTGGAGACCCGGGATCAAATCCCACGTCGGGCTCCCGGTGCATGGAGCCTGCTTCTCCCTCTGCCTGTGTCTCTGGCTCTGTCTCTGCCTGTGTCTCTGGCTCTGTCTCTCCTTCTATCTCTCAAGAGTAAATAAATGAAATCTTTAAAAAAAAAAAAATAACTGTATCCTACAGCCACTCTAAATTAGTGGATATAAATATTTCTTACCAAGTTTCGCTTTTTTACTGGAAGAAAGTAATAATAGTGGCAGAAAGAAAACATCAGTGCATAAGAAGTAAGAAGTTCCGTGTAGAAACACAACTGCAGAAAAAGCCAATGATTATCTTCACCGACACAATTGTTAATCCTGAAAAAAAAAAAGGAAAACAGAAACAGTATTTTAAACTTTAGTAAGACGACATAACCTCAGGAGTGGTAAAACTGAAAACAAACGCGAACAACTTCACGTATGCTGGACTTCATGGAGATAGGCGAACACTGCTTAAACCTATGGGCAAACAGTGCGCGGGAACAGACGTACTATAAATATGCCACCTCACATTTGGAAAGCACTTTCTACTTTACAAAGAAGTCCATGGATATGATCTGCCTTCCACTCACAGCCACCTGGGGTGGCAGGAAGAGCAGATGGCAGTCTCCTTGTTTCATTGGTATGGAAACAGGAACAAAGCAGCGAAGACACTCGCCAGAGGAAGTGATAGTGGCCAAGAGAACAAGAACCTTCTATATATTGCTCTTCTATGACAGCATCCCAGTTGTGGAGAGCAATCGGAATGATTTGAGGTAGGAGGACAGAAACCTGTCACGCTGACATTACTGTTAAGCACTCCCGATTTTTATTACTTTTAAAGTCTATCCTGAGGGGTACCTGGGTGGCTCAGTGGTTGAGCATCTGCCTTTGGCTCAGGTCATGATCCAGAGTCCTGGGATTGAGTCCTATATGGTGCTCCCCACAGGGAGCCTGCTTCTCCCTCTGCCTATCTCTCTGTGTCTCTCTCTATCTCTCTTCCTCTCTCTCTGTCTCTAAGTAAATAAAATCTTAAAAAAATAAATTCTATTCTTAGTTGCTCAAAATAAATACACATCCGCAAGTACTTACAAATCCTTAGCGCTACACTTCCACCTTGAAAATAGTGAATAGTAACTAAGAACAGTAATTAATGTCAAAATCCTAAACATTATTCTAAAAAAGGTTACACAATTGAGTTTTTCAGTGTGGTTACCACTTGCCTAATAATATATTATTATTATTAGCCCTTTTTTAAAAAAAATCTATTATAAACAGATCACTCAGGTTTAGATAATTACTTGAGAATTAATCTGTTTAACTTCAAGGCACATTTTTTTAAACATCAACTATATATTATACACTATACTATCCTATTGATGGACTTAGACAATTTTAAACTTTTTAATACAGTAACAAAGTGCTTTTATCTAAAATGCTTTTATTTTTCCTAATCTCGGGAAATTACCTTCTATTTAAATAATCACCTTATGGTAAAAATCAAATTTTCACTAAAAGCTTGCAAATATTAACTTGTGCTATCAGAGTAAGTTACCAAAAGCATCATCAGGCAAAACTAAACTCCAACCTTGAGTCAACTATAGATAAATGCAGTTATAAATTTAAGAAGCCCATTATGCAGTTAACTTTGTATATATGCATGTATGTGTGTACAAACATAAATATATATGTATTTAGATATATTTACAAAGTGCTACACTATACTAGTTTAAATATTTATACAGAGATCCCATGCTAGGAAAACAGAATTAAATACAATATCTTGTTCACAGATTTTTGTGACAGCTTTGAAATGAGATACAATGCAGAATTCTCACAGCATTTGTTTTTAAAATTCTATTTCTCAACTGAACTGTTTTTAAAAATATTACAAGAGAGCCCCCTATTGGCCAAAAATGTTGGCAGTTCAGCAGAATCAGCTAACTACCACTTTTACACACTCAGCTTGCATGTAATCTTAATACTTGTGTCCAATACATAATATTGAAAAAAGTTTACAGGGGGAGAAATGAGGTTATCAGCGTTTCTGAAATGTGTTATTCTTTAATTAAACAATTGGAAAGGGAAATACAAACAATGCAATGTATACGGTTTATTACAGTTAGAAATAATAACAGCTAATATTTAAATACTTTCTATGTGTAAGATGCTACACTAGATGCTTTACATACACTGCTTCATTTATACAACCATCTTAGTTCTTTTGTACATGTGGATGCATCTAAGTGTCAGTTTTCTGCTTGAATATCTCCTTATTAGAAAAGACAGGATCTGTGTGCAAAAATGACTTTGGCAGCTGATAGAACCTGACAGAATAAAGGTATCCTTACTGAAGGAATTTTAAAAACTGCATGACTTTAATATAACTTTAATTTTAATCTGCTAAGTACTGTTTTTTTACTAAAATTAAATCATAAATTTCTTACCATGGACAGTGATGATCCATTCTCCTAACACAGTGGCCACAGCGGCTACAGTGATGGGAACGCTTTGGTCTCATCAAATTACATTTGTTACATAATTCCCAGAACTCCCTTTCTAGAGAAGGAAATTAAAATCCATTTAATAAAGGCAAATGACTAATGTTGAAATTTAGCAACAGCAGTTTAGATTTTATAGAAGTCATTGATATATACGTCCAAGAGACTTTTCTTCTTCTACATCTTCACCGTAAAAGAGTTCGCCATAAATATTGCTTTTATTTAAATTCAATTTGCCAACATATAACACCCCGTACACATCTTATCATGTGCCCTCATTAATGCCTCTCACCCAGTTACCCCATCCTCCACCCAAATATTGCTTTTCAATGCATGTCTTACTCTATACATTTCTAATTTTAAACACTGTAATAGTAAAACACTATTAATAGTCAAACTAAGGAACAGAAAATAATGTATTTGGGTTTGGGGTATATTGCTATAAGTAAAATTTAATGACAAAACCCTAAAGTATAACCAAATTATATTAAAACAATTTTATGTAAACAAATTCATTTCTAGAAATTTTATTAACTAAAGACTCTAAAGAAGAAATAATGCTGAATCCTAGTTTCATTAAGAAGTCAAAATCAATCCTATAAACTCATTAGAAAAAAGAGAGCATTCCCACCCCATAACCGTTTTATATTTTTAATAACAGTGAATTCATTTGGGAGTGTTTATGGGAAAGGGTTAGAAAAGGGTTTCAGAGGTATTAGAATGATTTCAGAAGAAGATTATGAGAGAATTATTATTTAATGAAAATAAGGAAGTTCTTTACAAAACTCTTTCTTACCACCGAGTAGCAATTTTCTCTACCTTGTAATTAAAGATCACACATTTAAGTTTTGTGCCAAAAACATTAAGTTTACAGAAAGTCATTTATTTTCATTATAATTTTTTCTAATCAGATCTTTAAGAACTATATGAAAGTCATCTACCAAGACAACTGCTTTATTATTCAGAATGTATCTCTTTAATATTTGTTGAAATGGAATTTTACTTTTACAAAATTCTTAAACCCTCCATCACTTATATTTAAACTACACTCTAATCTTGTTAAAAGCATGGGCATAGTAATAGTAATAGTAATAAAGCCTAGCTACCATATTGAGTAAATATTAGTATATGCAAACTATGAACCTAGCACACAATAGGCGGTCACTAAATGCTTGCTAAAGTATGAGAAGTTTGAATTTAAAAAATGACAGATTTTAAATATAAGTAAAAGAAGATAATGGTAGATAGTATTCCATTTTCTAAAAAGATACCCTATTTTAATTCCATTATTTTAGTTTAATGGCCAAGAGTAAAATCAATATACTGGAATTTTATATAGTGAAGTATTAGGAAAAAAACTCTACTATAGAAGATGTCAATAATAATAATAATAATAATAATATCAAATTCAATGATCCCATACTGAATAAGCTGAGAAATTATCATTTGCATTTAAAATTTCATTTTTTAATTATTGATATTCAATTTAGTTAACATATACTATATTATTAGTTTCAGAGGTAGGATTTAGTGATTAATGAGTTGCATATAACACCCAGTGCTCATTACATCAAGTGCCCTTCTTTATACCCATCACCCATTTCAACATATCCTCCCCACCCTCCTTCCCTCCAGCAACCTCAGTTTGTTTTCTAGAGTTAAGATCCTGTTTTATTTCTTATTCACAGTTCTTATTTTAATAAAAACTTACATGAAAGAGCAACATTATTTAATTTAGACAGCTAAACTAATATTGTTTAACTGTAAGTGAAATGAAAACTCATTTCATATGTAGCACAATACAATGTCACAAGCAGATTACTCTTTCCCCACTTAGAGATGCTCTCAACCATCCCAATGTTAAAACTTTGAATTATATATTGCAAGAAATATAGTCAGGAAGTAGACTCCCCCTGATAAGCCAATTTTCATTAAAAGACAATATAAAACCATTAGGTTTTAAACCAGTGTCTAAAAATATAAATATGGTGTATTCATTATTAGTCATTTCAGCATACAACAGTCTAAAGAGTAAAAATCTTTATTTCATACTTAAAAATGTTATCTCCTCAGAAACAAGCCAGCATTTGGCTATAGTGCAAGAAAGCCTAGAACTGTGTAGTCTATACCACGGGGTGGGAAACTACAATCCACAGGCAAATAAATCCAGGCCACCACCTGTTTTCATGAGCTAAGAATAATTTTTACAATTTTCAATGATTGACAATAAGAAGAATGTGTGATATGTAAAAGTCTTGAAATTCAAATTCCAGCCATACATAAACTTTTATTTGAACACAGTTCAAATGAATACTCATTCATTTACATTTTATTTCTGGCTGCTTTGGGGCTACAATGGCAGAGCTGAGGGGCTGTGACAGAGATTGTATGGTCTATAAAGCTGAAAATATTTACTATCTGGACTCATACAGTAAAGAAGAGTTTGCCAATCTATGGTCTAGATCATAAATTTGTTTAAAGAAAGAGCTTGAGCCATTCCACTGGCTAAATTTAGGATACTATAAAGTATCTAAAATGGCTTTGAAAACTCACATTTTCTCACACACGTGTACACACACACACACACACACACCCCTATGTGTTTAGAGGAGAAAAAAAATCACCATTTTAAATATCTAGAAATTTAAAGTAGCATCTATGTTTTTGCCTTGTATAGCAAGAAAAAAGATCCATCCATCTTAATGTACCCTACATATCTATAAACCATTTCTTGCTCTTCTCCTTTTTCTTCTTTGGGGTTTATTCATTTCAAATGTGCCCTGGTGACTGACATACTCTGACGTCTGAAGACTTCTGTACTAGCCATCTAATATGAAATAAAAGCCTATAGGGAAAAAATCAGAAGGCAAAATGTCATCTGTAACTGATGAAAATAAAGATTTTTATTTATTTATTTATTTATTTATTTATTTATTTATTTATTTATTTTTAAAATAAAGATTTTAAATTTAAAAAAAAGGCCTATGGGAGAGAGAAATCAATTGCTAATTTATGATAGCTATAGAAAAATTGACAACTGGCTTTTTTTAAAGGAAAGAAAAATTTTAAAGAAAAGAACAATTGAAAAGTGATTTTTTTAAAGAAAAGAAAAATCAAAACATAAAGCAAATAAAAGAAGACAAACTCCACAAATGACTCGGTAAACCTAAGTGACCTAAGTAAATAGTATCACATTGTGTAGCATGGATCCTCTTAATGCTGTAAATGCATAAATAAATACAAAGCAAGATTTGGTTTTGTTTTACTTATCCCTCAGAAAGAAAGTAATCACATTCTATTTCAGACTTTTAAAAAACTTGCATATTAGGCCTTCTCAATTACTGTATTTAAAAAACACAAAATAATGTTTTAGGGAGGAAAATATAATTTGAAACTATGAAAATCAATACAACGTTTGGCTCTTTACAGAGGTTTCCTGACAGAATCACTTGACAATGTAGAAAATAAATGGCAGTAAGTCTTTAACAGATCTCCTTTAAAAAGCAATATAAGTAATGGAGAGGGAGGGGACTTGGGTGGCTCAGTCAGTTAAGCATCTGACTTCAGCTCACATCATGATCCTGGAGTCCTGGGATCGAGTCCCACATTGGGCTCCCTGCTCAGCTGGGAGTCTGCTCCTCCCTCTCCCTTTGCCACTCCCCCTGCTTGTGCACTCACACACTCAGTCAAATAAATAAATAAAAATTAAAAATTAGGGATCCCTGGGTGGCGCAGCGGTTTGGCACCTGCCTTTTGGCCCAGGGCACGATCCTGGAGACCCGGGATCGAATCCCACATCGGGCTCCCGGTGCATGGAGCCTGCTTCTCCCTCTGCCTGTGTCTCTGCCTCTCTCTCTTTCTCTCTCTGTGACTATCATAAATAAATAAAAATTTTAAAAAACATTAAAAATTAAAGAAATGGGGAGGGAAGCAAAACTACAAGTGAAAACATGACTTTGAGCATTAATAGCATATGTGTCCCTACATGTGTGCTATTTTGGGGTAAAATTTCAAGGGACATTATCACACAAATTTTAAAGGTGCTACATTTTTTAAAATGTGGAAGATTTTGTTCAGTAACAGATACGTAAAAGTCTTGAAATTCAAGATTTTTGAATTTTGCTCTACTCAAAATGCCTCTAATGATGACAAAAACAGTTAAGTCAAACATGTAAGTTAAGAACTTGATGATGAAAATGTTCTAAAATTGACTGTGGTGGTGCACCTGCCTGGCTGGCCCAGTCAATAGAGCACACGACTCTTGATCTCTGGGTTATGAATTCAAGCTCCACATTGGATATAGAGCTTCCTTTAAAATATAAATAAATGAAATTGATTGTGGTAATGGTTGCACAACTCTGTGGACATACCAAAAGCCACTAAAATGGGTGAATCATATGGCATGTGAATTATACTCAATAAAGCTGTTTTTTCTTTAAAGTTAGAGACTGAATGAAATCATTTTATAATACTTGGAAATGACAAAGTAATATTTCTATATTTCAAGCATGCATGGGATGAATTTGAATCATATAAATACATGTTTAATTATTTAATTTGACTATTTTACCTACATGCCCAAAAGTTTATAAAAATCAAATTCTGGGGATCTTTGTGTGGGACAATGAAACATTCTCTTATATTCAAATGACCTCATATATTTGGTGAGTCATTCTATTAAAAAAAAAAAAAAAGAAACAGAAAGTCATGTAAAATATTTCAGAGTTAATTCAATTAAAACATGGTTAAAACTGGGGCACCTGGGTGGGTCACTCAGTTAAGTGTCTGCCTTCGGCTCAGGTTGTGATCCCAGGGTGCTGGGATCGAGCCCCCTGTTGGGTTTCTTCCTTAATGGAGAGCCCACTTCTCCCTCTTCTCAGCCTCTCCCTGCACTCATGCTCTCTCTCCATCTTTCTTTCTCTCTCTCTCTTTTTCACTAGCACAATCTCAAATAAATAAAATCTTTCTTTTTAAATGGTTAAAATCAAAAATATTAGGGCTTAAGTTTACTTTTCTAAAGAATTCAATTATATGAAAACTGCTCAACTTTAAAACATTGATGAATAAATATCAGTTTTGGGATCCCTGGGTGGCGCAGCGGTTTGGCGCCTGCCTTTGGCCCAGGGCGCGATCCTGGAGACCCGGGATCGAATCCCACGTCGGGCTCCCGGTGCATGGAGCCTGCTTCTCCCTCTGCCTGTGTCTCTGCCTCTCTCTCTCTCTCTCTGTGTGACTATCATAAATAAATAAAAATTTAAAAAAATTTAAAAAAAAATATCAGTTTTTATAGCCCCAACTCAAGTCATGCGATTTTTTTCACAGTCAAAATTTTGTATTTTTTACAATGTTAAAACCATATTTGCAAAATAATCAGGAAACCTACACCATGAGACACATGATAACTTCAGTTTTCCCCAGAATCAAAGCAAAGGTGAATAAAGGGCTAAAATTATTCATCTCTATATAGATCGTGGTTAAAAAAAAAAAAGGATGGAGACAAGTATTTGGGTGTCACAGCACTCTATGACAACCTGCTGTGTGACCTATACAGAACAATCTACACTGGGTTATTCAGTCTACCTACCTCATGCAATTACCATGAGGATCAAATGACAGGAGATAGTAAAATACTGTGGAAACACTAAAAAACAATAAATGAAGTATTTTTTTTTTCATTTGGACAAAAGGTAACTCTTCGGGACTCAGTGAAGAATAACTGGCCAAATGTCAACTGAGTTCAGAAAGAATGCAGACATCCAAACAACAGCAACGTGCCATGGAGCCCTCCCATCATTAGCTAAAGGTAACACAGCGCTTTCTTTTTTTTTTTTTTATTTTTTTTTTTTTTATTTATGATAGTCACAGAGAGAGAGAGAGAGAGAGAGAGAGGCAAAGACACAGGCAGAGGGAGAAGCAGGCTCCATGTACCGGGAGCCCGATGTGGGATTCGATCCCGGGTCTCCAGGATTGTGCCCTGGGCCAAAGGCAGGCGCCAAACCGCTGCGCCACCCAGGGATCCCAACACAGCACTTTCATGTCAATTCAATTAGTCCTGAGGACATAATTCATTTGGCATTCATTAAAACCAATGTTTTTTAAATGTTTAACTAGCTAATTTTTTAAAAAATCATAAAATTCCTCTTAAAAACTGCAGTTCTCTGTTTTCTCTTTAAAAATTGTAAGATCTAAGAACACTGGGCCTACATGACAATTTCACTGTAGCTGCTGCCTTTAGATGGGAAACTTTCAGTATGACATTGTTCTTCGTTGGCCTCTCTTACTGATTTGTAGCATCTGATACACGCAGGCATTTGAGTTTCTGACTGCTGCAAACTAAAGATTTCGTCAGAAATGGGTCCTGAGTTAGGAAAGGCTTGCTTCTCTAATTTCCTGGAAACACTGGGTTTCAGAGTCGAAGGAGGCAATATCTTTATTAACATGTTAGAGAGCCCTTGATTTAGGCTACTTGAAGAAAGAGATTTGGTACAAATTGCAGATTGCCACTCTCCCTACCCCAAAACGTGTGCATGTGCGCACACACGAAAACTGACAGTGATACTGCTTCTCTAAGTAAATAGAAGCAAAATATTTGACACAGTTCTCAGAAATTGCTAGTCATATAACCATCAGTGTCATATCATTCCCATTTAATCATTAAACTTGCAAGGCCAAGTATGTCCCGAAACAATGGCTCTCAGCAACTTAAGGGAGGCTCTTTAAGTGACTTGCCACTAATCTAATTTCAGAGGGAATTAATGGGTTCCCCAACTTTTTACACACTGGAATCACCTGGGATCTTTGAAGAGTGCTGATATCTGGCTCCAACCTCCATACATTAGGATTTAATTAATACAGGATTGTGATCAGGACACTGACATTTTTAAAAGCTCCCTTGGTGCTTCTAATGTCGGCAAGGCTGGAAAGTACTGAAGTACTATAGGGAATATTCTGGTTCTCTAATATCCAACAAAGTCACAGAAATTTCTCATTAGAAGAAAACACAAGGAGTTCTCAAAGCTTATATAGCAAATGATCAAAAAGTGCAACTGAGGAAAGAGAGTACCTGACGTTTACTATACCTGGCATATAATAATAAACAAGCAATACATTTTCAATGTATTGAACCACATTTCTGTGGTTCAAATGGTTATTATGCAATAAGGGGGCCCCAAATTACCTTCAACAAACACTAGAATAAAAAGCCTTCAAATTTTTTCACTGAATTGTTAAAACTTGGAAAAATGTAGGCAATTGTGTCATTATACTACAAATATTTACTCTAAGCAATATTCAATTTATAATATCACAAAGAGAAGGATACCATCAAAAAGAATCCTTTTAAATAAAAACATATCAGGTAATTATATATCATTCAACAAGCATTTACTTGTGACAGAGATAGGCACTAAGGATAGAGACAGAACAAATGAAGAAAACAAAACAAAAACTCTACACCTCACAGAGGCTATTATGTAGGTCTAGGGTGGGAGAAGAGAAAACCAAATAAACAGGTAAACTACAAGGAGGCAGGGATTGGGGGATACCAGGGTCAGCTGGGATTTGCAATTTTAAATAAAGAAGTCTAGAAAGGAAACATTTTTTGAGAAAAGACTTGAGAATGGTGTTAGAGGACTTTATAATGAATACATGCTAAAGGCTATAAAATACATTCACAAAGGTAATAATGCCAGCAGAACAAAAGTGATCAATCTGAAGAGTGCCATACCTCCATGTGGAATCTTAGGGTTCTCAGGGAGTCTTCCTGGATCAGTAAATGAGGCCCTCACTAATGCAACCAGACAAAATATGGCAATGCCATAGAATACTTTGAAATAAATAAGAAAGTTAAGTAAATAAAATTAGTCATTTATTCTTCAAAATATTTTATCAAAAAGTATATTGAAAGTTTAAAAGCATGTTTTAAATAATGCCATCAGGATTAATAATTTTCAAAAAATAAAATGGAAAAATTAAATGACTAAATAAAATAATTAAGTACTAATTCATTTCATTCATCAAATAATACAGCCAATAGACTGTCTCATACATATTGTTAAATATTATTTTGCATAACTGACAAATTTGCTATAAATCAGATTTTTTATTAACAGAGATTCCTTGTCAATAATGGCATAAATGAATAAGCACACTTTTAATTACTAAAAGTACTATATTTGACAGAATCAAAGCAGCATTTTAAAACCCATCCTACAATTATACATTTTCATCACCTCTAACAGGCTATCTTCAAAATTATTTTGAGTTAGTTACATCCAATTGCTCCTTTCAATAGATCTTAAGATATTGATGTAATGTGAAAATAAAGAATCTAGAAATTTTGAGTTTTTAAAAGAATAGTTAGAAAAATAACAGTAAGGAAAAATAGATTCATTCCTTATAATTCTACATTTTAATTAAAAAAAAAATTGGCATTTGGTGGGAAGAGGGAGGAAGGCAGTGCACCCGTAATAGGAAACTTAGTTTGAATGCTAGCACCAGAGTGGACTGCATGGTACTGGTCAGTTTTACCACTTGTATAACAGAGATTATATTTCCTACAGCACTTGTGAGGCCAAAATGACATAATACACAAGGAAACTGTAAATGCCATGTACATGTAAAATATTTCATTTCAATCTTATTCTTTTAATCATAAGCAAGCCATCACCAAATGAACTATAGCAGAAAATAATTATCCAAGAGTTCAGTGTCACCATAATCCACATCATAATCCATAATTTTTGTATCATGAAATTCTCATTTCTCAGTAATGTGGACCATCTTCATCCTTAAAACTCCTTCCACATTTGAAATAAGTACATAATAGAAACACTTAAAATACACACAGACACACACAAAATAGCACTATTGTGTCAGTTTCATTTTAAACGAAACAACCTTTAAATCTTTTGCAGAGTTAGATATGGAGATCCCACACATATCCAACCCTGCAAAGTATATAAAAGCCAGTCTTTTTCAAAGCTTCCACAATTTAGTAAGTAACTTAATATTAACAGCACTAATAATATTAAAAGAAAGGTTATCACAGTGATACTATACGCCAAAAATATTCACAATGAGAAAACTAATTATATAAAGAAATAAAGATCAGAAACTTACTTATTATTAATATGCCTGGAATATGTCCTTCTTCATAGTGAGGAAAGAGGACAATTTTGGGAATTAAAACAATATTGTATAACCAGACAAAGACAATCAAACCCATGCAGCACCAACCATGTGGATCAACAACAAAGTGAATCCGGAGACCCATTTTTGCAGTCCCACAACTGCCTGCCAACCCACAAGGAATGACGATCCTAAGGAGAGGTAACAGAGGAAAAAATTACTTATGTAGAAAAAAGTACCTGACTAAGACAAAACTATGTTACTGGCAACTATAAAATGACACTGAATTTTCTTTGTATGTTTTTGACAAAAGGAAACACATTGGAATACAAAAAGAAGTTTCAGGATAGTCAAATTTCATCATGAGCTTCAACTAATTTACTTCCAATCTTCACTATGAATTGCTATCATAGAGGATAAATTGGCAATACCTTCTGAAGCTAAACACAAGTCTGTCCTTAACCCAGCAATTCCACGTGTAAACCCAAGAGAAAGGAGACACATATTAGAAGATATGTGCAAAATTGTTTAGCAGTTTTAATCATTAGACTAACTGATGGTCATACAAGTCAAAATACTTGCTCATACAAGTCCCTCTTGTGGTGGGAGGGGTGTTACTAACTACAAAAGGACATAAGGAAAACGTTGAGAGGCTAGAATTGTTCTGTATCTTGACCTGGGTATACCCATATGTAAAAGTTCACTGTTCTGTACACTTAAGATTTGTGCAATTTAATTTTAAACCACAATACAATGCCTTAAAAAGTCATTTTGAAAAGTTATGATAACCAGAAAGTAAACACAAAACTGCCAAAAAATATTTAAATTCACAGAACTAAGCCCTACTAATCTTATTACTATCAATTCAAGAAGACCCCTGTTTAAATGGGACTTTTTCATATGAGTGTTAACAAAATCAATCTCCCGGATAGTTCTATTTTCATGGTACCAAAGAGTGATTTAAAATACATGCCTACCTTAGTAGATAGAAATTACTCTGTAAGGTCAAGGGGGCACTTTTCCCATTAAATACAATGGAATAATACAATAATAAAGTAGGACAATGTTTCTCAAATCTGTAGGCAAATCAGAATCAACTGAGGAGCTTTTTAAAAATACCTTATTCTTGGGTCCTATTCCAGATCTACTGAATTATAATTCTTTATGGAGTAAAGCTCAAAAACCAATAAAATGTTTTAAAATGTTCCCCACGTGTCTCTGATAGAGCTGACTGATATCTAAAGACCACCGATCCAAAAGCTTCCCTAAGACTTCAATGTTAAGGCAATGAGTTGACCTCAGTTCAACAAATTTATTCATGGAGCCACCACAACATACCAGTTATTATAGATACAATGAGGAATGAGATGTGGTCTTTTTTTAAAGTAACTAACAGTCTAGTGTGGAAGAGTCATAAACTGGGTTTAATAAAACATGTTAAGGTCCAGATATGTGGACAAGATGGCCCCAGAGGCATGGAGGATGGGGACTAGCTAAATTTGGGCAGGACTCCCTATAGATGGTGAAATCTGAGTTCAGCTTTAAAAGATGAGTAAAAGTTACCCAAGCAAAGAAAAATGGCAACAACACTGCAAACAGAAGGAACATCAGGAAGCATACAAGGGCAAAAATTGTAGGAGGTATTACAAATTGCCATGATAAGTCATAAAGTGTACAGTGGAGCATGAAGGGTGAGAAGGGGCTACAACATGAAAGACACAAAGATGCCATGTTAGAATGCTAAGACTTCATTCTTAGGCATTGGAAAGCTACTAAAAAAGGAACATGATGAGATTTATACTTTAATAAATTATTGAAACTCTGGTGTCAAGGGTAAAATTAAAGATCAGTTAGGCTAAGGAAAGACAAAAGCCAAAATTAGGTTTGGAGAAGAGATCAACTGAGGAAATAGTTACAATAAAACCAGTATGTTTTACTAACTGACTGGATATTAGGGGTTACAGAGGAATGAGGCAAGAAGGACTCCCAGATTTTCATCTTCTATCCCTCACTATCATCAGTTGGAGAGCCTCAGGATCTCACCCCTTAGGGGCCTTGCCAATGTTCTTTAAAGCTACAAAGATTCCAGAACAAAGAAAAATGATTTCGGATTAGCTAATTTTAAAGTAATACCCTGATCCTATCATCCTTAGAACATGCAAATACTGGAGCAGCAGGAAAAAAAGACAAGAAACCAAATGCAACACCACCCAACTGTTTAAATCAGATATGGTCTAAATTAGTACTTATGTATGAATTTTAAAATAGAAATAGTGCCTAAGCCTTTAAAAAAGTAAAAGTTGAACTTCATCACCTTTTAATTAGAAAATTAAAAGACCTATCAGTATCATTAAAGTGAGGAAAGTCACAGAGGATAAAGTGTGCTATTTAATTTACTGGGTATCATTGTTTTAAAAACTAAAGGAGCTCAAATACAAATGATAAGCTGTCTACATAGCTAAAATGAGAAACATTAAAAAGAATGTTTATTTTTACAGCCTTGCCAACCATCAAGTGCCAAAAGAAATGACAGAAGGCTCTGTCTCTCAACATGTTCAATATTATTAACTTCATGTACCTTCTTTCTTGTAATGTTTCAGTTCCAGTCAGGACTGAAAAAAACAGACTATGAATTCCAATAATTACAGAGAATAATTTCACTATTTATTTCTAAATTTATTAGTATTAGAAACAGAGAAGCCTACAAGCCAGCAAAATAAGTAGCAGAATTAGAAAATTACTCATTAATTTTTTTGAGCTCTATTTGTATTCTCCTCCACCAGAGAATAACAAATTTCTTATAAGATTCCTCACAACTGAAAATACTAGATACTGAAAGGTAGAGTCAAATGTGTCTGATTTTCCTGCATGTAAGCATATGTAGACAGCAAGCCCTAAAAGAACAAGCATCCCCAAGGAGAAGTAAGTAAAGAACAGAAAAATAGAACAAAGAATAAATAAGATGTTAAATTCTTTTTTAAATACCTGATTAGTGAAAATTAATGCCACATAAGCTTTACAGCTAGATTGCGGAGAAGCAAACAGTAGTCTTCCAAGAGCTCCAAATCAGATTACAACCAGAAACACATAACTGGTAGAGTTGCAGAATCACTCCACTCAGTTAATATCTACTAGGCGTGGCTTATGGCCGAACAGAAACTATTACACATCCTGAGCAACAATCAAATTGAACACAGTGCTGCTGTTGGGTTTAAAGGATTGGCATTTGTAAAATACTTTCATTAGCTGGAGATTCTAACATGCTAATTTATACATTAAAAGGTGAGTTCATAACTCAAACTTTGATGTAACTAGTGGACATACTGGTACTTCAACATTTTTTAAGATTGCTATCTGGTGACTCTACTTGAGTGCTGTGACTAAGTTCATTAATGATGTAAATTACTACAGCACAAACTGTTTTTTTTTTAAGATATTATAATTCAACTCTAATAAACTGGACTACATAAATATTTACAGTGTCCAAACTATTCTAGGAGGAAACTAGCTTTCCTTTCTTGCCTTTTTAGGCCACTAAATCTTACTACGTATTTTCCTCAGGAAGAATACTAGAATCACTATGAAAAGAAAGGGATGGAAAACTATTAAAGGACAGAAAACAATAACATCAAAAGGCAAAATTTAGGAAAGGATAGAAATTAGCCAAAATGATTTACAAGAAATCTAGCCAAATGTTCTCTTTAAACTCACAGTTTTATGTGATTCTCCACATCAGCCTTATGAGTGTTTCATAAATATTAAAAAAGTATTCCTTCTCTCATCCCTCCTATCTGAAATGTCCCTACAATTTTGCTTACTCTATTTAAATTCAATTCATACTTCAAGGTCAATTTAAATCTCACTCTCCAGATGAAATTTTTCCTGCCACCTCAGTTCAGTGATTTTTCTCTTCTAAATTTCAAATACAAAGTAAAACTAGTAGAAGAAAATAGCAAGTAGTTTTACAATCTTGAAATGAGGAAGTCGTCTCCAACAAGACTACATAAATATTAAAATTTCTGAAACCTAAAACTTACTGCAAGCAAAATTAAAAGACAAAGTATCCCTTTCAAAAAACATTACAATACATGAAAGGTAAGAGGCATACAAAGTAAATACACAGAGAAGCAATTCACAAAGGAAAAATAAATAATGGCTAATCATTATTGATTAGGAAAATATGAAATAACTAGGTGTGTTTTTTATCCTTTGTATTCACAAAATTTTTAAAAGACAGATGATTATCCAATGATGAGACAGCATGGAGGAAAGGACATGCTCATCCATTACTGGTATGCATGTAAACTGATACAATCATCTTTATAGGGCAAGTTAGTAGGATCTATTAAAAAATCAAACTCTTTCACCCAGCAGTTTTATCTCTAGTAACAGCTACCAAAGTACTCATCAATAAGTGTAGAGGTATGTACCCATTCAAGGTGTTCCACATGGTGCTTTTTGTAATCACAAAAATTGGGCACACGTCAAAGTTCATGAAGAGGGAAGGAATGGTCAAATAAATTCTAAGACATCCAAAGTGCCAAGCTATTTCCAAGCTACTATAATTTTAAAAGAAAACAAGAAAGGAAAAAAAGGAGGTATATCTAGACCTGCATATGGCTACCCACACATAGTGTTGAATGAAAGAAAGAAGTTATGAGAAAAAAGCTTAACAGTGGTTTCCTAGAGGAGAGGGGAATAATGGAGAGACTAGGAAAAGGCGTAAGGGAACACTCCAGTTCCCTCATGAAGATCTCCATCTCGGTATGAATTTGAGGCACACAGGTTGTGAATCTGTCAGAAGTCCGCAAACATACACTTAAGAATGGTGCGTTTCATGGTATGTAAATTTACCCTTTAAAAACCCCTATATACCAACATTGAACTCTAGTTAATGATATGTAGGCTGAAATATCAGGGAGGGGGCGGAAGGCAGAAATGTACTGATGTCTGCAATTAAGTATGAAATGGATCCAAAAAAAAAAATAAAGTGGATTGACGGGTAGACAGAGAGATGGATAAGCATGTGATGAAGTTTAATAAAATATGAGTTGCAGAATCGAGGTGATAGGTATTCAGATATTACACCACAAATTTTTTTCAACTCTTCTGCTTAAAATTTTTCATAATTCAACATTGGAGGGGAAAACAAATTACAGAAAAGTTTATATAACATGATTCTTTCTTTGTTAAAAAAATACGTATAAATAATTTCTCAATATGTACAGAAAAAAAAATATAAAAGAAAACACATCCACCAAACTGTTAACACTAGTGGTTATTACCGAGCTGAGGAAGGAAAGAGAGTGAGAAGAAAAGCTTTCACATTTTATGTATAGATTATATGTTCTTTTAAGTTTATTAATAAACATGTGCACTTCTAAATTCTTTTCAACCAACTGAAAAATAAAGGTAGCTGAGGAGGTTCTGATTAGACACTACAACCTTTTACACAAGATGTTTAATTTAAGCCTCTCTTTGCCACTATATTTATCACCCTAAGATTAAATGCTTTTAAAATATTTTTTAAAAATAAGAATAAAAATAAAATTAATATCTTTTAAAATGCAGTATAGAAGCATCAGCTGTAAATCCATATCAGATTTGTATTTCAGGAGGATGTTTCTGAAATTCATATTACTTACAGATTACTTTTCTCTATGGAAAAAGAAATTTCTTATTTAAGAAAATGTCTAGCTAAAATTTAATATGAAAAATTTTAAATAAACATAATGCAACTACAATTATCTTTTTCTACAAGTGAACAATTTTTTCATGCATCTAAAAATAAGACTTTGATGATACTATGCCACATAATACAGAAACATATCCCCATGTAAAATTAAATGTAGACTTACCACTTGCAAATTCACCAAGATGTGCTGTAATTTTTCTGGTACTTGCATTTAGAGGTTTTATCTTGATTCATTCTTTTTTTAAGAATTCATTCATCCCAACAACTGGATCTCTCCTCAATGAGAGTCCTCCATGAGAATCTATTAATTGTTTAAACAAATAATCTCTTACAAAGATAAAAATTGTAAGTCACTCAATATTTCATGAAAATGTCAATTACAAAAGTTTTAAATTCAGAAATAAGATGGCTCAACTCCACCTGATTTTGTGTTTTCATATCCTACCCATCCCCCCAAAATCTGCATTTGATTACCATTATACAGGAAAGTTTTCTCTTTTGAAACCACCCAGTTCCCATAAAATCAAATTAGTATTGTGTGTCCAACATTTGGGCTTCATCAAACTTCCTGACCACAAATCACAAAATGACAACAGATTCTGAGATCACTGATGAGACAAAATGCAATGTAATGTCCCTCAAGATGTGAGGCTGGAACTATCCAATCACAATTGATAAACATAAAGAGTTTAAAATAGAAGCAAGTTTTAGTTTAAAATGCTTTAAGGAAAAAAGTTATCCTCCTATAATGAAACATTAAGAGAATCAACCATAAAAGTTAGTTTCTACGGTTCAAGCTTAAACAACCATACTGTAGCACTCTAGATAACATACATACACCAATTCAGTACTTATTAATGGAATTAACATCTATTGACTATATACTATGCCTTTGCACAGGATACAGACAAAGAAGAGATGGGCCCCATCCTCAGTGGAGACAGACTAATAAATAGACAAGATCCATACCATGTAAGACAAGGTAAGATAGAGGGCAAGAGGGCAAGAATGCACCTCATCTAGGAAGGATGTTGGTTCAGGGAACTTTTTTCAGTTATGGGAATATTTATGTGTATACTAGGTTGTAGTACAAAAGGTATTTCTTACAGCGAGTAAAAGATGTCTGGAGAGAGTGGAAAGTGCAAGTTAGCTAGTCAAAGAAAGGAGGCTCTTCTGAACAAGGAAGAGAAATCAGCAAAAGTATAGAAGCAGGCAGAGAAAACCTAAACAGACTGAAATGACTAGAGTCATTGCATATGGTAGAACGGAGTAAAACATGTTTAACCTTTTGAGCACACTCATCCCCAAGAAATATATTTTACGACCTCACCAGTATACACAGAAATTTATGACATGTTTTATATTCATTATATGAAATATATAATGGAAAAAATGTAATGAAATATTTGCCCTTACTACATGTGATGTACTCAGACACTGCTATCCTATTTTATCCTAGTTCACTTTAATAAAAATATATAATGTTGGGTCACAGACCACTAAAGAGATTTCATGACTCACAAGAGTGATCTAAGAGCAAAAAACACTGTTAAACCATGCAAATGAGTTTGGACTTTGCACTGAAAACAGTGGGAAACCATCAAAGGATTTTAGGCAGAAGAATGCCATGAGGAAGTTCGCATTTTGGAAAGAACAGCAACACTGTGAAGAATGGACTTGGGTGAATGGATAAAGCTCCCAAACTGATTACACAAAATAAGCTAGGCTTACAGGTTAAACCTGGTGAGAAATGAGGGTACCTGGGAAGACCAAAAACAAAGACTTATAAGGGGAGTGCAGTGGGACAGAGGTGAAGAAAGAACACAGGGCAGGAGACATGCTGGAAAAGGGCAAATTAAGAATTGAATGAGTAAAACTGGTATTACTTGGTGATCAACTGGAAGCAAAGGGCAGATGGTAGGACAGCTCCCAGGTTTTTGGCTTAGGGACTCCATGAAGGGTGGTACCACTCTCCAAGACAGGAAATGAAGGACAAGTTAGAGGAGTTTCCTAAGCGTACTGCTTAGCAGAACAAAAGGAAACTATTACTAACTGAGGATGTGAGAAATTCATCAAAATCATTAGCACTGCATTTCCATTCCCTTTATAGACTTTTTTAACTCTATTTTCTCCCAGTGTCAATTTTTCTATAGCCATGATTTTTAGATTGTCAAATATAATTTGTTTCTACTCTTACTTTCTAAGCTAATTTAGAGTGGTTTCTTTGTCTGCACTTTTGATTTTTTAGAGACAAAATATGGAATGACAAAGTAGAGGGGCTGCTACTCTAAGAGCAAATGAACAAATTCATCTTCGTCTAGAAAAAAATCACAAGCAGAATTAAATGTGGTACAACAAAATGTTCTGAAACATGGCCAAAGTCAATAATACTGCTATGGCTATGACCGTAGGGTGGCTTCCTTATGTTTCAGCAAAACAGTTCTTCCTGTCAGTATTATTAGGTAATAGCACAAGTCAAACATCTATGAGTCAAACCAAGTCACTTAATGGCTTAGAATCAAGGAAAACGCCTACTTTACATTGACAGTTATTAGAGCTTCACTGCACCATAGCATTTACAATGGGATGACCATTTCATCTCATTCAACAGCATCACCAACACCAAGGAATCAAATTTCACCTATGTAGTATATAAACAATGCTAGGCTTAAAATTCCTTGTAATTTTAGGATAACAAAGAACATCCCAAAGTTTCCTAACTATAAAAAGTCATTAAGTATTTTTAACATTGTTATGTCTGAAGAAATACAATCAACAATTCATGGGGCAAACCAAAATAAAATCCCAGTTTCCAAAATGGTTAATATAGAAATACATAAAATTTAAATTTATAGTTGTAGCTTAAAATGAAATTACAACTATAAAATTTTAAACATATTTATACAGATATTTAACTTCTGATGTTATCTAGCCTGAAAACTGGCCAGGTTAAATAATTCTACCTAAAATATCAGGCTACTGGGGTGCCTGGTGCCTCACTCAGTTGGTTAGGCAGCTGACTCTTGGTTTTGGCTAAGACCATGATCTCAGGGTCCTGGGACGGGACCAGAGTCAGACTCTGCTAGGTGGGGAGTCTGCCCCAGGATTCTCTCTCTCCCCTCCGTCTCTCCCCTTGCTCGTGCACTTGTGGACTCTCTCCCGCTCCCTAAAATAAAATCTTTAAATATATATATAATTATTTTTAATTTTTTAAAAATCAGGCTGTAGCTGTCTCTAATCAAGGAGGTAGTTTAATTTTTAAAATATCACATAGGTATTCAGTTTATTTCAAGAGTAGGAAATTAATCTTGTGGTATATGAAAAAGAGAGCCACATTCAAATTATGGCACAGCCTCCAAGCTGCCGTTTCTTTTCAAGCTTCCGTTTAGCCATCTGTAAAATGGTGATAAAAATAACTCATGGAATTGTTGTTATGCTTAAATGAGAAACTGCCTGACAAATGAAAAGCAACTCTCAAAATAGTAACTTTAAAGGGGCTTGGGGAATAGGAGAGGAAGAGAGAGGAAGGTAAGTTTTACTTCTAGTCCTACAAACTCCAGAATCAAACAATGTTTCCAGGTCCCTATCTTTAAAGTCCTGATACAATTTAGCCATACCCCAACTCTACCTCCTCCAACAGTAGCCTGAGGACACTAGTCAGGGATGAGAAACCTCCCACAGCCCAGCCTTTCAGCTGGTATGGTACTATGAGCATACAGGGAAGTTTTATTTCTACGTGTTGGCATGGGGTCTCTTCAAGCAGAAAACTTAAAATAGAGATTTGATCTAAAATAGAGTGGCTGAACTAAAACCTGTAAACCAAAATCTTTCAAGGAAAAGCAGAAGGGCTGGTAAGTTAAGGACTAAAAAACCATGAGAGCAAATCAGGACCTGATTTCAGAAACTAATGAAGAATTTTGACTCAATGCTGAGTTCTCCAAGAAGACTCTGTGAAAATGTGGGTGGGCAAAGTGTCAAAGCAAAACATACTTGCAGTATCAATGGCTTCAAGAACCCACTTCTAGAACAGTCCTTAAATTACTACCTTCTAGGCAGAATTGAACATAAGCCATTGGCTCCTCTGTGTACCTTCATGAGTGAAAAGTAAATGTAAATTAATACCTCTGTCAAAAATATTGCACTACAATGACATACTTCATCAGAATTCCCTAACAGAATGTAAAAACAGGGGCGCCTAGATGGCTCCATCAGTAAAGCGTCTGCCTTCAGCTCAGGTCATGATCCTGGGGTCCTGGGATCCAGCCCTGCACTGGGCTCCCTGCTCAGCCGGGAGCCTGGTTCTCCCTCTGCCTCTCTCCTTCTCCCCTTCCCTCTGGTTGTGCCTGCTCTCTCTCAAATAAATAAAATCTTAAAAAAAAAAAAAAGAAAAAGTCTACATGGGACTCTTCACTTAGGAAGGTAGAGATGTGGGAAAGGGTCAGGAAAGGCAAGCGAAGAACTCAAGTGTAAGGTAGGGACAGAAGGCAACAGATAACCTTTGCTGCAAACACAGGACAAGGAAAAACCTTCAGATAAAGTAAAAGTAGAAATAAAGAGGCCCTGGTGTTTCCTAGACACGAACCTCACATGTTCTTCCAAGGAGAAGGGAAACTAGCTGCCTACCTCTGGTACCCACAGCACCAAGACAGACTGAAAACAAAACAAAACAAAACCAAAACTAAATCAGATATCCTTCAAAGCAGGCCTTACCAAAGCAGGCACAGTTTAAGAACAATAATACTAAAACAAATAATCACTCCTTACTTGAAGTTGAAAATTCTGCCAAGTTATGCATTCCATAATGATGGATAAAAGGCTGAAAATCAGAAGCCCGGTTGAGGTCACACCTGCACACGTTAAAGTGCGAACTAAAATAAAATTAATCAGAGAGTGGCAAAATACTAATTTTTACCTAACCTGCCCTTTGGGGAAATGGCAACAGGTAGGTGAAAATAGCAGATACCCAGCCTGCCGCTTACACGAGATGAAGTTAAATCTAGCTGCGGGTAAATAAAGCATGGGCAAGAGGGGGTCTGAAAGGCAGAAGACAAACTGAGCATGTCACATCTTTTCCCTAGGGTACATTAAAAGAGGGAAATAAGTAAAAAACTACTATCACCCTAAGATATTTTTGGTGAGGTAGCTACCCACGAGAGCAGTGTTATTCCACATCGTGAATAACTAGATTTATTCAATTCACCAATGAGTCTTAACCAAAAAAAATCACTATGCTGACAACAACAAAAAGGGATTTTTTCCCCATTTATTCTTATCTTTGACCTGTATTTTTCACTGATACAAAATAGTTCAAACATTTTCAACTCCGTAGGAGGTATAAGTGCACTCATTATTCTACTAACGTTAAAATGCTGTTTATATTTAGTGCACTTGAAAAACTGAATCTGAGCCCTAATGTTTTACTAAAGCAATATAAAATTCCTTCATGCCTTAATATAAAAGTAAAACTGAGCTTAGGGGAAAACTCTCTGGTAATAAAAATAGCTTTTCCTCTGCCTTCCCTGTTATCCCTGTTAATACTGATATTACCTGTATGTAGCCTTCTATGCTAAAAAAAGATTGTATTCATTCACACTCAATTACAATCCCAGAAAAAGACTCCATGGCGACAATACTAGACTTCTCAATTAGTTTCTTCACTAATACATGGCATTATTTTATCTATGCATTTTTCCACAGGCTCTGAATTAGTCCCTGTGAATTAAAAAAAAAAAAAAAGATCCGGCAATGGGCAAGTAAGTAAAAATTGTATGATTCATTGGTCACTTCTTCTTTAGGATCTACCTGTTAAACTGATGGTTACATGTGTGCATTTAAAAATACCTACCTTTCTCTTATTAAGTAAAACACCCCAGAGATAGGCAGTGTGACATGGTTACCATATTATTTAAAATATGCTCTATACCATTCATTCCAACTACAACTGCTAAAATATGTTACATGTAGCGGAAATCACCAGTGTTTGAAGGGACCTAATATGATCCCACTGTTTTACATCCAAAATGAGGAACTCTATAATAGTACTACACCAATTTTCCAAAAATATGGAAATATACATTTTTTATATTTTGATATAATTTTCCTAATACTTCTTCAGGCATATGTTTAAAATGTGCCCTTAACATGTTAAAGGGTTTTAAATTAATTACAAATGTTGTATATGCTAAGTATAAAAGCTAAAATAAGCCTTAAATAATTTAGCCTAACTCCTTAGCGGTATAGATGAGAATACAGGATGGGTCACTGACCTATCATGACCCTACAGCTAGACTGTGACAGCAACGGGGCTAGAATCTAGTTTTTCTTTCCACTGCATTAAATCTCATTTGGTTCTTTCCTTCCAATTGATTTCTCAGCTCACCTCTTCTTCAAAAGTCTTTTTGCCATGAAGAGGTTGTGCAACTAAAGCAAAATAAAGCACGGCTCTGGGTTTTACCTGCAAAATAAGTAAAATCTAAAGCAATGAAAGGATTTAACAAGACATTACACAAAAGCCACAGGAGGCACAAGTCAAGCAGTCATCAAATGATAACTGTCGTTGTTATTATTTTTACCACGAGGAAGGTAGTGAATTTTCTTTTTCAGGATGCATACACATTAGCATCCTAGGCTGAGGACCCATTTGACACATCATCTTTTTTAACTTGCGCTTAATTATCCTTAGCCGTCTTTTAGGCTGTAACTTTACACTATGATTTATGACCCACCCATAATGACCTTGATTTTTTTTTCCCCCTCTTGTACTTTTATGGACTGCTACACTGCAATATCTTCGAGTAATAACCGGTCAGGTTCCCTCAGCCCTAGAGATACAGACATCCTCCTCTGACTCACAAGGGATTTTAAAATGTGACCCAAATATATCTCGAGAAACCACAACTTTAAATGGACTCTCCGCTTAAAATCCAGCGACCTATTTATTATAGTGAATGGTAACAAGTGCAAACTGCTGCCTTCCAGAAGCTACTTTCTCAAAATCCCTCTTGGGTGGGGGTGGGGGTGGGGGTGGGGGTGCCCGAAGGTCACCGGAGGAGCCAACCACTTGTGCCCCTGCTGGTCCTCTGCAGCCGCGCGCCAGGGTCTGCAAATGAATGGAAGGCTGAGGCGGCCCTGCGCGGGTTCACGGGCGAGGAGCTCGGGGCACGGACTGAATAAATTAAAAGGCTGAATAAATAAATAAACCAAAGCCGCCCCCAAATCGCTGGGACTAGAGCAGGAACCCATCCCCACCCCCAGGTCTAGGAGGGGGCGCTGGCGGGCGCGGCTCCGGGGGCAGCTGCTCCGAGAGCGCCGGGGCGAGGCGGGCGAGCCGGGTCCCGGGCGGGGGCAGGTGCGGGGAGGGGCAGGGCGCGCGGCGCGAGCGCGGCCAGGTGAGGGCGGCGGGGCCCGGCGGGGAGGGGAGGGGAGGGGAGGGGAGCGGAGCGGAGGGGAGGGGCGGAGCGGGGGGGGCGTCGGCCCCGCGCCTGCACACACTCACCGGCGCCGGCGGGCTCGCCTCTCGCCGCCGCTGCTCTCGCGGCCGCCAGCCGCTCTTCCCCCTCCTCCCCCTCCTCCTCCTCCTCCTCCTCCTCCTCCTCCTCCGGCGCCGCGGCCGTCGCCGTCGCCCGGGCCGGGCGCGCTCCCCTTCCGCTTCCGGGAGCCGGAGCGCCGGGGCCGGCGGGGTGGGGGTGCGCCCGCCCGCACGCCGCCGCCGCCGCCGCCGCCTCTCCGCTCCCGGGGGCCGCGATGGGAGCCGCCGAGGGCCGAAAGAGCCGAGATCGCGCCGCAGGCAGGAGGAGAGGCGCCCGGGCCCAGCCGCGTGCGGCGCGGCCCCGCCGTCCCCAGGACGCTCGCACCTGACGCCCCTCGGCGCCTCCGCCCTCCGCGCCGCACCTTCCCGGGCGCGCCCCGGCCGTGCCCCTGCCGTGCCCCTGCCGTGCCCCTGCTGTGCCCCGGCCGCCCTCCTCTCCGTCCCCGCCCCCCACCTGGGGAGGGCGGAGGCGCCTCCCTGTAAGGCTCGCAGGCCCCTGCTCCCCCAGGGCGTCCCGGATGCCCCCCCCCCCCCCCCGTGCCTTGCCTCAGAGCGCGCCCGCAGCAGCGGCTCCTGCCCGCGCGAGCTGGGTACGGGTCCGCCCGCCAGGCCGGCCGAATCAGGACCTGCCCTCTAACCGGTCCTCCGGGTGATTCCGACACGCGCACCTCCCGTGTTGCAGGGCACTGGATTCCAGTGCGTGGTCGTGCCCACTGCAGACCCTCGGAGGAGCAAGAGCCCGAGTTGCCCCGGCCACCGAGGGTGCTGCCTATTCCTGTCGGACAAGCTTCACTAGGCGTCAAGGAGGCAGCCCGAAGTTGCCAGCTTTCCCATCCCTGCAACCTAGGGAAAAGTAAGCCGAGTTGGCATTGCAAGTACCCACCTCCAGGTCTAAGTTGGGATCTTATCAAACACCTCCCTTCCCTCACCTAAGCTGATATGATACAGTACTACAATGTTGGTGGTAACACAGAGCTAAATCTCTGTGCCTGCATGCCCCAAGAGGAGAGTGTATGGGTGGAAGATTATTACTTGGTGCATAAAATCTGAACTTCTCACAGGATAGCATTGCAAGCCCTTCACGAACGTGTCTCCGTGTACCTCTCCAGTCTTAGCTCAAATGAACCTGGTTCCTTTACCCTTCTTAGGATGATGCCCTTTGTCTTCCTCTCTGATGATCTTCATCCAGACCTGGAAGTCAGCTCAAACCCTGCCAGCCCAGCGTACTCTTCCACCACACACACACACACACACACACACCCCGAAGCTTCTTTTGAACCCTTATGGTACCTTGTACCGCTAGGTTTTTTAAACATGTTGTGTTCTGGTTTATGAATCAATTACAAATACCTTTGGACCTTAAAGGCCTAGGTCAGTGGCTATCCAAGCGTGGTCCTCACACCAGCAACATCAACACCACCTGGGAACTAGTGAGAGATCCACGTCCTCCAGCTCTATTCCAGATCTCCTGTTTTAGAAACGTTAGGGGTGAAGCCCAGTAATTGGTGTTTCAACAAGCCTTCCAGGTGATCCTGATGCACACTCAACTTTTACAACTACTGATCTGGAAAATTTCTTTTATCCCCCTCCCCCGCCCCCAAGGAACTCACTGATAGGGATTGATTTGATTATATATACAAGTTTTATTCCCTTTAAAATTAAGAAATCAGCTCCTCCATTTATGCATAGCTAGGTTGAGAGGCTGTGACAATTGCTTTGGAAAGAATTGCCTTTGGTTTTCATAATGCATTTTATGTAGTAGGATTTTTTGTAACTTGGTTTGTTTGAAAAAAACAAAGGGGCGCCTGGGTGGCTCAGCCCGTTGAGCGTCCGACTCTTGGTTTCAGCCTAGGTCATGAGCTGGTGGGTGTGAGATTGAGTCCCACCTGGGGCTCTGTGTTCAGTGTGGAGATTCAGATTCTCTCTCCCCTCATTCACTCTGTCTCATAAATAAATAAATAAATAAATAAATAAATAAATAAATAAATAAATAAATAAATAAATCTTTAAAGAGAGAAAGAAGGAAAGAAAGAAGGAATACAGGGGTGCCTGGGTGGCTCAGTTAAGTGTTGGGACTCTTGATTTCTGCTCTGGTCATGATCTCGGGGTTGTGGGATGGAGTCCCACATCCAGCTCAGCACAGAGTCTGCTTGAGATTTCCTCTCCCTCTCACTACTCATGGACATTCTCTCTCTCAAATAAATAAACCTTTAAAAGAAAGAGAGGGGAAGGAAGGAAGGAAGTAAACACAACTAGTCACTTTGGGGGAAGGGGAAACATGGAGTTTTACTTTCAAAATTCAAGTACCTGAATTGCATATTACTTTGCTCTTTTTTTTTAGTATACTATAGTGAGAAGAAATAATTTATGGCAAGTGATTTCAACAAGTACCAAAATGATTATTAGTTCAGTGGCATGTGAATGCTTGTGACAATTGAAAATATACATATTTTTCATGTGTTTTGTCATGAGTTAACCTGTCATGAGCTAACCTGTCTCTTCACAAAGAATTTTCTAAGTAAGACATGAAAGGAGAAAGTGGCAGGAAAAATATTCTCAGAATCATGATCTTTTTAGCATGAGTACTTAAGTCTAATCAAAGGCCTGTCTATCCCTTACACTGGAGGTCAAGTCGTAAACATGACTGTATCATATTGCAACCTATATACCTGACTCCTGTGTCATAATGAGAGGGTCAGGGAGATAGGGCATCATGTAATCTTTTGAGAAGTTTTTCTGTTTACTGGAAGGATGGAGAGGAGATATAAGTTCTACATTATATTCTCCCTCCAGAATTCTGGTCTACTTCATCCTTCCTATGACTAACTGGAACATGGTTATTAATCAAACTAATATTTATCTGGGAATTGAAAAAGTAGACAAGAACAAGCAGCATTGCTGCCACTGCCAACTTAGCTTCTCAACAAAGGCACAGTCAGGGTATTTATGTGGATAAACTCAGCCAACTACTGTGCTCCCGTGCCGTGACTGGGGAGAACTGGATTTGACTACACTTTCCAAAAGTCAGAGCAAGTGCAGTCCAGAGTTTAATCAACACTGGCTAATAGCCCTTGGCAGCTTTGGGTGGATGGCGTTCTCCACCTGCCCAGCTGGGTACCATGCCCTAAGCACCCACATTTGATGCACATTCATGATTTCTTGGTTGCTTATAGTCATCTCCCCCATCTGTTTGAGTGGCAGAGTGCCCATTCCAGAACAGTCTAATATTCTAATAGTTGTTCTTAACCTTTTTTGGGTTACACACATCTCTTTGAGCATCTAATGAAAGCTACAGACCCTCTTCCCAACAAAGTGTGTGTGTATACACACAATTATATAAACATGTACATACATATTTATAAATAAAATTTCAGAAACTTTGCCACCTTCCCATACCTCCAGAGGACCATAATGGAATCATGAATGTCAGGTGAAGAATTTGCTTTAGGATATGGAGAGCAGGTAAAATAAACTTTTTTTTTCTCCAAATACCGAAAATAACTCTAAAAACCACTGTGTGCTTAGGAGATAGAACAAAAGTAATGCTAAGCAGAGTTACATATGGGAGTATGTAACTAAAGAAGCAGCCAGTAGTGTAGAAGCAGCCAGTAGTGTCAACAGGGTGGTTCAAGAGTGGCTTCACAGAGAAAGGTTCTTGCATCAGGCAAATAAGAACTGGACTTTGAGGGGCTCCTGGGTGACTCAGTGGTTGAGCTCAGGTCATGATCCCAGGGTCCTGGGATTGAGTCCCACATTGGGCTCCCTGCAGGGAGGCTGCTTCTCCCTCTGCCTATGTCTCTGCCTCTCTCTCTGTGTCTCTCATGAATAAATAAAATCTAAAAAAAAAAAAAAAAAAAGAATTGGACTTTGGCTGGGACAGAGGATCCCTTCAGAATAAGGGAAGTGTATGCAAAGGCATGGAGACATGAAAGTACACAGTGGCCCATCTGGTGGGGCTCAAACATAAAATACATGGAAAAATAGAGAATGAAAACTTAGAACATAGTTGAATTATGGTGAGCTTCAAATTCAATGCTATTTCCAGCAAGGAGCCACTTAGCTTTAAGAGTAAGATAACTTCAAAAGTGAGTGCCATGGCATCATCAAAATGCAGAGTAGTAGAACATTTTAAAAAGTTCTATATATTCTAAATTGGCTTCCTCTCAACTTTTAGGGTTGCTTGATGTTTGCTTTAGAGGTTTCTATTAGGCTAAATCAAGATGAACTCTAAATTCTTACCGTTAGTTACGTGCCAGTGAGAAAACATGGTCTAGTGAATGTTCAGGTGAATTTAGAATCCATGACACTTGAAAGATTTAAAATGTATTTAGAATTGAAAGAATGAAAATCAACTTGGACTGAAAAGAGAAAAGAAGCCCTGCCACTAATCAGGCTGGGAGGAGAGACACAAGTAAAGCCAGCTGCCAAGTTAATAGCAAACATTGCTTCTGCCAAGGTCACGTGGCAGATATAAATTACTATAATGACCCCCTCTTTGGGTAATTACTGACCAGTGGTGCCTCAGACCACTTGCTATTTTCATTTATTACTAAGGATACCCAAATGCTCAGCCAATTCCACCTCATGACAGCACCCAATTCCTAATTAATTCCCTCTTTTTCTAATCCCACCTCAAAACAACAACCAATACAAAACTGATGCCTGCTTCAGTTAGACCATCTTCAAAATCCTTCAGTGAAAGCCCAATTGACTTTGGGCTCGCCCCTCCTACTTGTCTAGTGGCACTTCTCTGAAGTGCCCTCCCTCCGTGAAAGGCAAGAAATCTGATTTTTGTCAGGCTACAGGCTTGTCTCTTGGTAGTCTTTAGCTGAGTTTTAGCAACCCAGTTGATCATTGAAAGCCACCTGTTGTCGGGACTCAAAAGTCAGGGTTCTTCAGGAAAGAGGTCTCCTTTTCTGTGTCAATTGCACAATAAAGTTGCTGCCATTCTCAGCAATGAGATTCAACAGTTTCACATGTAGATTCTTCTAGTATAGGAGAAAGTGATGCCCTGGGTAGGTCACCTTGACCCTTCATCTTTTGGAGAAATATGGATTGAGGAAGAAAGCAGAAGAAAAATGTGCTTTTGTATTTGATTTATTTAGTTTTGAAAATGTGCTTTTAAAAACAATTTTTGTGAGTAGTGTTTTTAGAAAATAACTTAAGTGAATGGGGTTAGTAGAGACCCTAGACAGAAGTAAAATGGGTCTAGAAAGATGACAAGTTCTACCCTGGTTCAATGTAAAGAATATACTAAAAATAGAGTAATTTTGATGGTGATGACCTCATTGCATGAAGGAAAGGGATTAAGATTTTCATTGAGAGATTTTATTTAAAAACAATATCCAAAGAGATGGAGGCAGGGGCTGGGTTTGTCTCCAAGACATAAAAATAGAGAAGAGGAAGGTGCGTCTGGGTGGCTCAGTTGGTTAAGTGTCTGTCTGACTCTCAAGCTCAGGTAATGAACTTGGCATGGTGAGATCGAACCCGATGTGGGGCTCCATGTTCAGCAGGAAGTCTGCTCAGGATTCTCGGTCTCCTCCCCTGCCCCTCTCCCACTTACATTCCCTCTCTCTCTTTTAAGTAAATAAATAAATCTTTTAAAAAACAAACAAAAAACAAAAGAGGAAGACAAGTTAGAAACCAGAGCTTAGGGGTGCCTGGCTGGATCAGTTGGAAGAGCATGTGACTCTTGATCCCAGGGTCATGAACTCGAGCCCCCATTGGGTGTAGAGATTACTTAAATAAATAAACTTAAAGAAGAAAAAGGATTCAGAGCTTAAACAAAGTATGGGGCAGGGGTACCAGTAGAATCAACAGTCCAAGTAGGAGAGTTATCTTTGGTAAGAGAACGGACAGTTACTTAATACTGAAAGTCAGAAACAAAAGAAGAGCCAGAGGGTGAGCAAGTGGGATATTTTGAAGGGGAGAGAAGGGAGGCTGAGAGGGAAACTTCAATGACTGGTAGACACCAGAATAAGAGATGCTGAGCTCTCAGAAAGATAAAGGAAAGAGGCACATGTTCAGCACCAGGAAAAGAGATGAAGACTCTGAAAGAGATAGCCAATGTGGCTCAGGTGGAGACAATGTTGGCCAGTGAAATAAAATAATCTGAGTGCTTCTAGAAAAACTTGAGTGCCCAAGGTAATAAAAATAGCACTTTCTGGACACCTGGGTGGCTCAGTGGTTGAGCTTCTGCCTTTGGCTTGGGTCATGATCCCGGGGTCCTGGGATCAAGTCCCACGTCAGGTGCCCTGTAGGGAGGCTGCTTCTCCCTCTGCCTATGTCTCTGCCTCTCTCTGTGTGTCTCTCATGGATAAATAAAATCTTTTTTAAAAATAGCACTTTCTGCCATATGTTATGGCTCCATAACACTTTGGAGAAATAACTTCTGTTGGTTTCTGAATATGCTAACTCAATAGATCTGCTTTGGGTTCATGGTATCTACATTCAGTAGATGAAAAAAATGAGGCCACCTGACATTTCATCCTTTGACATCCTGCAGTGCCACAGCAGGAAGCCTCAGGCTTTGCTGGTAAAAATGAGACTGGCAACAGTGTATAAAGATGGCTGAGAAAATTCCACAGGCAATTCAGACTCAGAGTGTCATGATGAATAGTATGGGGGAAGCAAACACATAATTGAGGAATTCAGTGGAAGCAATGATGAAAAATTGACCAATGACTTAGAATGCCACTAAGCACATCTGAGGTTAAGTAAATACCTGTGCTTCTTTGGATAAAGATAACTGCCAAACTCAAAGACATGCATGCACCACACACACACACACACACACACACACACACACACACACACATAATTTCTTACTGATATCCTTGTTCTTTGCTCTCTTAGTCAAGAAGTAATGTTCACTGTACTGCATTACAAACAAAGAAAAATGTCATCCCCAGGCTCATACCTGTTCTAGCAAGCAACCTCCTTGTTCACTCTACCTTTTCCTATTCCACTTTTGCTGTTTGGGAAGAACCTGGAGATATGACCCTGTAGAACATGTAGGCAATCATCAGATTGGATCAACCTTAGGTTTAGGAAATCTTGGACCCAAGAATCATCCCCTGGCCTGAACCTGTGAAAGCCAGCTTTCTGAGAGACTCTTTCCTAAAGCAATCTGATCACGGTTGTGCTGTCATTCATTAACTGCCACGGGAATCACCAACTGTCATTATGAAGTCTTTTACAAGCGCCCTGTAAATATTAAAAGATCATGTTAAAATTACACCATGTTCTGCAGCAGCTGATGCTGTTTTATGGAAACAGTATTAGAGAGCATGGAAAATTATCACACTACAACTCCCATGATTCCTATGTCCTACAGCTCCCCTGAAGCAGGACTCTGCGCCACAATTTTAACTCTTTAGTCACAGCAGGGAATCATCCAACTGATCATTCCCACTGAGGCAAATCTCATCCTTTAGATGAGCTGTGTCCTTAATGCTTTAGATGCCTTTTTGCGCACTTGCCACTCAACTTTCTATTCTAAGAATGAAGGCAGGAAAATTGTTTTTGAAGTTTCCCAGGGCAAAGAAGAATATTTCAGCTTTCTTAGAGTTAAAACTAATGTATGAGAGTGCTTTCCAGCAGCCACATGACCTGTCAGGCTTCTCTCTTATACTCTGTGTCAAGTAGAGTAAACATTCTGGCAAGATGGGACACTTGTCTGCCCTGATTTATGAAATCTCAGAGCTAACTCAAGGCTTATTTGGGTTGTCGCATAAGTCCTGCTTGCTCCCCAAAGACCTGCTTTATCAGCCCACCATAATGTTTGAAACTTCCACCTCTATAATTTTGGCAGAAAGAACAAGATCCAGAAGGTGTCTGTTAAAATAAAAATGACTAGATGAGATTTTGACAATATTTTTAAGTTTCTTAGCAGCAATAATGACAGTATTTTTATTGAGCAAGAATATCCTCATTCTTAGGAGTAAAGGTGCAGTGTCATGATATCCGCAATTACTTTCAAATTGTTCAAGAGTCTAAAACCATGGAGTAAATACACACACACACACACACATGCACATACACACACAACTGTACAAACTGAAAGATAAGCAAGTATGGCAAAATGTCAATAATTGTTGAGTCAACTGGAGGTTATAGAAGTATTCTTGGTACTAGTGTTTTCAAATTTTTGTAATTTTGAAAATTTTTATAATGAAAAGGTAGAAAAATACAGGTTCCCAGGAATACCTCCAATTCAGTCAATCATACTCTCTACGTGTGGAACCAAGAAAGCATTGCTTGTGAGCACCCAAAGTAAGTTTTAGGCTGATATTTGGGAGTTATTGAATTATAGTGTTCAATGCTGATGAAGGAATATGTGTGGTAGGTATGTGATTTTTTAAAAATTATTTATTTATTTATTCATGAGAGACACAGAGACATAGGAAGAGAGAAGCAGGCTCCATGCAGGTGGCTGGATGTGGGACTCGATCCTGGGACTCCAGGATCACACCTTGGGTTGAAGGCAGGCACTCAACCATTGAGCCACCAAGGTATCCCATGGTAGGTATGTGATTAAAAGAGCTATTTATTTGGGGGAGAGAAAATCAACTCAAACACCTCTATTTCCTCTGAGCAAAAAATCCAGTTTTGTTAACTGGAACAGGAGTCACGTTACACATGAACTGCCCAAAAATGAAGTTTGAAGAACTTGAAAGACAGATTCTGTGGACAAAAACAGGAAGATCCAGAAGGGCTGGGAGGGCAGCATAATGCTCTTGGTCTAGAAGAGATCTGAGCAAGAGTACAGAATTCCTCAGTGACCTCCACCTCTTCATTATCACCTGTGGAGCTTTAAAAATACATCAATGATTGCCTCCTCTCCCCAACCCCTACCACCACCCATTGGAACACAGCTTCTATATTTTACAAGCACATTGGTAATTCTAATGCACAACCAAATTTAAGAAGCTGAAACAAATTCTCCAGCCAGATAAATTCTGTCGCAAGGGCAGGAGCCTATCATAGCCATCTTGATACCCTGTGGGTCAGCACAGTGCCCACCACTGTGATGTTAGTTGGATGAATACATTGATAGGCTCAAGATAAATGGACATGACTTAGAAGCTCTGGGCAATTGTAGGTCATCTGAATATCCTAAAGTGAAGGCGAGAGAGAGAGACAGAGAGAGAGAGAGAGAGGAAACCTCAAGAATGAGATTCCAGGCAGAATGGAGGAGAAGTAGACTCCAAAGAAAATCCCACCTGTTTGGCAATTGTCCTTAGAACTGTGCCAGGGTTCATGATCTCTTTGGCAGACAAGGAGGAGAATGGAGGCAGAAAGTCTCTTTTTGTGATATTTGCACATTTGGGAACCTCTTCATTTCTAGGTTCACAAGGTGTTCCCATGGTCCTGTAAAGCTCCAAGATATTATTTGCTTATGCGCAAGGTACTGCTAAATCCCATGGATTCCAGGCCCCCCGAAGAGGGCATCATCTGAGTGTCTTACTTGAGCTGGTGCAAGATGTGAAATCTGTCTATCCACTTGAGTTTTCACCTATTTCTTGCCTGAGGTTTGGGCAGGATGCAGGTTTCCTTTGGTAATAGAATTGTGACTTCTGAAAAAGAACCTACTGGAAATTCTTGTTCTTTAAATATTGGACACAAAGAGGTGTGTTTCCCTTAGCTGGCAGACAAGAGGAACTTATGATAATTTCCTTGAAAAATATTAACCCGAGTCCCCACCCACAGGTGGATCACTGGTGATTGTTTCTTTTGGAGGAAAGGAAGAGGAGCAAAACAGAGTCAGAGGGAGGCAGACACTAAAGGAAAATCTGAGCTGTCTCCCAGAAATGTGGGTGGATAATTGGGGCCCGGCTCTGGAGAACTAGTACTACAGGAAAGTTCATTCCATTGCTCAGGGAATTATTACTCACACATTTCACCACTGAAAGCTCCTGGAGGTGAACACGAGATGAAACAAGGTGAAGAGGACCCATCAATATTTCAGATTCATCCTCTGTTCCGAAAGTGGAAACCTGACTTTTCCTGAGTTCCAGTCAGATGGGGTTGGTGCACATGATTTCCACCGTTACTTCCAGCTCTTCTGGCCTCCATGCTTTCTTTCCATTCCAATTTATCATACCCACTGTTGAGATTTTTGGCTCATGGAAATCTTTGGGAAGCTCATTAGAATTCTGGACCTTCTGCCCTGAAGGATTCCCATACCTGCAACATATGTGCACATTTCAGGGGGTTCATGAGCCCCTCTGGAGTGACAGTTACAAACCCATACCATCCTAATCTGCTCACAGACCTTCAAAAACTCCCCATTGCCTACCAAATACATCCTTAAAACCTGTTGGCTGTCATTCAAAACTCCCCACACCGTCTATACTACCTATTCTTCCAAGAGCAGCTCCAAAAATTCATCCTTAAATTCATTAACCTAATGTGTACTGAGCATTTATCTCACATAGAACATTATACATTTTATGTAAATGTACATTTATATAAGCAAATATACCAATATTAAAATATAAGTATATAATATGATATCTAAAACAGTATCTCAAATGTATTTAAAATATATTAAAATAATATGCTGTATAAAACATTATATCAGAAACAGAGTGGTAACAAGTATATAAAATATACAGAACTTGTTGTTCAGAGTTTACTTACAATTTAGAAATAAAGAAAGTAAATAAATAGTGATAATATAAGTTAAAAAATGACAAAGGGCTATGACCGACACTGTTGTTTGCCTACTCAACGGAACTCAACTGTCATTTCCTCTTTATTCCTTGCTGTCAGAGCAAAGGTTTTGTTCCATTGTTTATCCTCAGTGTAACTGATTTTATTCAGTTCTTTAAAAAGGATGCAAAATGGGAGAGAATCCTCTTTTCTATTATAGACATTGGTGTGCAAATGGTGACACATGATGTCTGGAACTGCAGCAGCCATACTGTGACTGAGGGGAGTTTTAGTTTGTGAAGGACACACTGAAAATGACATAGCAGAAAGATGGAAGGAATTTGAGTCCTTGGTAGAATGGGAATGCTTCTGACTTGACCAACCAGGAAACTAGCTGCCTTCCATACTTCTTGTTAGTGAAATGCTAAATCCCTTTATAACTTAATATATTCTGAGTTGTGCTTTCCGGTTCTCGAGTTGAAAGCATCCTCATTGATTAAGTGTCTTAAGAAAGGCATGGATGATGAGCTCTGGGGATCAGAGAAGGAATAAAGTAGTGGGTGAATCAGGAGTTTAACTCTATATGTGTGTGCATATATTGTATATATGTATATGTGTTTATGTATGTATGTATATGTGTACATATATATGTATATATATAAACACATATTTATTTATAGATTTTTTAATCTTTATTATCTTGAGGTAATGTAAAATAGTAGGAAAGATCTGGGACTTTGGAGTCACTCAGCTTCTCTTCCACAGTGCTGCTCTGGAAGGGTTATTTAACTTATATGAGCATGTTCATCTACAAAATAATGCAGTACTCCCTCCCTTGTAGAGTTTCCTGAGGATAAATGAAATTATGTATGTGAAGTGGTTGGCACAGTGCCTGATAAATGATATATCTTCAACATATGACATCTATTGATATTGTTTCTTTTATGCAGGAAAAAATATTTATTGAGTACCAGCTACTTGCTGGACACTTTCCTAGGCATTGATTACAATGATCAAAGAAATCCAATATGATCCCTCCTCTCATGAAGCTAATGATTTGAGTAATGATGACACAAATAATGGTATAATCATAAACTGAAACAAGTGCTGAGAGGTGAAGAAATACAGCACCATGAAATCATGCAAGAGTCTAAACTAACCTTGTCTAGGGCTTATGGAAGTTTTCACTAAGACAGTGGAATTTCAATTTGGGGTTGGAGGCATAGTAGGAAGAGCATCATTCTAGCTTTACAGAAACAAATACATTTATTTACTTGTTCCCAGACTATAAACTTTGTAAGGTCAGGAATTATATTCAAATAATCATGCATTCCTTTATTTATATTCTTTATACTCAGCACAATGACCAGGCTCATCACAACCATAAATATACGTGGACTGAATGAATGAAGCTTTCTGACTCTCAAAAAGAGGAAAAAAAAATGAGTATAAAATGTCTATTTCTAGGAGATAGGAAAAGAAAGCACTTAGAACACATAGTAAGGGCTCAATAATTGGTAGCTGCTATTATTACTACTCTCATTATTGCTTTATAATTTGTACATATTCTCTCTGCTACAATGCTGTAAGCTCCAGGGCAGCAGGAAATATTTCTTATTCATATTCACTTATCTCTGGGTTCTCAGCACAGTGTCTTGCATAGAATAGATTCTTTATAAAAATTAAGAAGATACATGACATTCTTAATTAGAAATTAAATTGACAGTTTAAAGAAACCATGTACATTGAAAAAAATAAATTTTCAAAGCTATGTTAACCACTCTGTAGCAAATACTTAATGCCAAGTTTCTAGAATTGAGATAAAGTAGACATTAAAAAAAAAAACTTTAAAAACTGTTATAAAAAGTAGGCAGAACTCTGTGTGGAGAAAAAAAATCACTGTAGAACAATTCATATGGATCATCATAGTGTAATTAAAAACTCACAGCTTTAATGTCACCCTTTCAGGGACGACTCAAACTAAGTAACTACCCTCTAGCAAAATTCCCCTTCTCAATTCTTTGCATACAACTTACAGCCACCTGATATTTTTCCTTTTCGGTGATTAATGAGTCAACTGATTCTCAAATTGCATGTCTCCCCCAACTAGAATGTAAGCTCTATAGGAGCAGGGAGCTGGTCCGACTTGTTTTCTTTCCATATTCACAGCACCTAGAGCTATATCTTGCATATAGCTGGTAGATACATAAATACATGCTGCATTAAAAAATACATAGAAAAATACTGCTATTTATTATTTATGGATATATACATACCTTTGGGAAAATATAAAAGGATATTGGAAATATAAATAGGAATCTTGGGGATGTTCTTGAGGGGTCAGGGGTTTGGGGCATGGAGCTTAGCATGGTGGTTGGAGGTAACTTTATATATATATGAAATAGTTTATTTCTTTCTTAAAAATAGACAAGAAGTACGTGATGACAAAATGTCAAATATACTGGTGGTAAGAATTTGAGTGTTTGCTATAATATCCCTTGCATTTTTCTGTGTGTCTATTTTTCAGAATAAGTTTTTTAAAAGAAAGTATGCCTGAACGGAGAAGAGTGAAATAAGCCCTGTAATTTTACAGAATCTAAAGCTCTCTGATGTGCTGCTACTTACACTTATCCTCACAATAATTTTTTAAAGATTCAGTTATTTATTTTTGAGAGAGAGAGAGAGAAGAGCATGAGCATAAGTAGAGGGAGAGGGAAAGAATCTCAAGGAGACTCCTCACTGAGTATGGAGCCTGACGTGCTCAATCTCATGACACCAAGATCATGACCTGAGCCAAAGTCAGAAATCGGACACTTAACTGACTGAGCCACTCAGGTGCCCCCACAACAATTTTGAAGTAATTCTTTATCACCCTAATCCTATCTGAGTGGAAAATGAGATCAAGATTGATGAGGGAGTTGCCATGACCACCTCTTTAATTTAGGGCAATGTTTGGCTGAGAATCTGACCAGGGGATGATTTCTCTTTCAAGAGTAAAATCAATGTCCTCAAATATGATTGCTGAGGAAGAGGTGAAAGAAATCAACCTTGAGGCCTATAAGGAGGAGACTTCAAAGAAATCAGTGTAAACTGGCAAGCAATAAATGAACAAATACTTTAATACAAATAGAAAATATGCTCCAAATGACTTTAGTATGGATGCTTAAAAATTTTAAGGCTTATTTTTCTTACCTGTAAAATAGGGTATTTACCCACCTTATAAGATTTTTGTGAGGATTGTACTCATAAGTGGAATTTAAGAAACAAAACAGGGGATCATAGGGGAAGGGTGAGGAAAATAAAATAAGACAAAATCAGAGAGAGAAAGAGAGACGCCTGGGTGGCTCAGCAGTTGAGCATCTGCCTTTGGCTCAGGGCATGATTCTGGAGTCCCAGGACTGAGTCCCACATGAGGCCCTGCATGGAGCCTGCTTCTCCCTCTGCCTGTGTCTCTGCCTCTCTTTCTGTGTCTCTCATGAATAAGTAAATAAAATCTTTTTAAAAAATCAGAGACAGAGATAAACCATAAGAGACTCTCTCTTAACTCTAGGAAATAAACTAGAGGGTCACTGGAAGAGAGTGGGGGGATGGGTAACTGGGTGATGGACATTAAACAGGGTACTTGATGTAATGAGCACTGGGTGTTGTATGCAGTGAATGAATCACTGACCTCTACCTCTGAAACTAATAATACACTTTATGTTAATTAATTGAATTTAAATTAAAAAATTTTAAGAAAAGATTTTTGCAAAGATTGTGTAATATATGTATTTATGTATTGTATAAGTTGTATGACTTATAACTTATGTCAGGAGACCCAGCATAGCATCTGGCACTTAATAGATTTTTGATATTTGTGTGTTTCCTTTCAGGTGCCCACACTCCTATGTATTATGTTGAACCATTGAGAACTGCCTTTTTTTTTTTCCAGTAAAAAGATGAACGTGAGCAATTTCATGAGGTCTGCACTATGAATGTAAGCTCTGATACCACTATCCACTGTCTCATCTTGAATTCACATGAGGGAAGAGCAGAGCAGAGTTTGAATAAGACTGATGATTGTTTGGGGCTTGGGCTTGAGAGTCTATTTGCAAGGATAAATAAAAGGGATTTGCAAGCATGTAAGGAGGGGAAGGACAGTCCAATTGGCAGAGATAGGTTTACATAATCAGGGTTAGGCAATTGCAAACAAGACAGCTGCTCAATAGCTTTTGGCACCAAAATATATTGACCAGCTGGGATATCATTAATGCTTAACAGTATCATCCTTATGACCATATCTTGGCCAATTAGCTTGTCTTTGACCACCAAAGGGTATAATATATTCTGATGCAAATGCCACATGCGTATCTGTATATCACATATTATATTATTTTGATGTAGAATATACACTAAATATAAATACATCTGCTTCTTCAGAACACCAGGTTAGATGGTGTGATTAAAGAGAAATAGAATTAAAGCATACTTCAATTCCTTTAAAAAATCAATATTCTGAGAAATGCCTTTTTGTGAATGCTGAAAGTAGTAGGATTCAAATAATTAAAATAATTTTAAGGTGGATTTTTAAAAAGTAATTATAGAAAAAGAAATATAACTAGAAATATAACTAAAGTCAGGTCTATACAATGTATGCATACAAATAAATATAGAAGGAGAAATGGAATCACTAAAGACAGTGATTTTTTTTCTGTTAACAGAAAACTGCTGGAAGGGTCAGAAGAAACACTTGGGGCATTGTCATTAGCCTCTGAAACCATTGAGAAATGCTCCCAGGTAAGTAGTCTCCAGATAGGACCTTTAAATTATGGGACAGATAAAAATTGTTAAAACAAAATTTAAGACAATTGAATTCCATGACATTTCACAATGCTTCATACACTAAAATTTAATACATTAAAGCTTTCAGAATATTTTCAGAACTTGCAAGTATGGCATTTACAGAATAAAATACATAATATGAAGTTTTTAGACAGCAGCAAAAAAAAAAAAAAAAAAAAACACCAGTCATCCAAACACAGAAGTCTAACTTACTACCTAATCCAAAATGCACATGGATAAAGAAGTGACACTTCACCTATAAGTTGTTTCCATTTTTACTCATTTGCAGTTTATTTAATTTGACATCTACTGGAATTCCTTGGTTACCTCATTAGCATCTCTGGGTTGACCTTTAAGCCTGGTACTGGGCATATATTTTTAGTTCCCCATAATATACATACTTGTGTGGCTACCAGTGATTGTCCCTAGTCCCTATGAAAACCACTAAAAGTAATATTGCTGTTCCTTTTTCAAAGACAGAGACTTGACATTAAGAACTTTATATGGGGAATATCAGAAAAATAAAGAGGCAACCAAGCAAGCTACTCCTTACATCTATGGAAATAAAATAAGCATATTTGGAAGGCAAATAGAACACTGTCTGAGATGAAAGAATCCTTCCTAAAAATACTAGAGACGTGTTTTGGGTGGTGCTTTGACAAGTTATCAAAGAAGCCAATTTTTAGGGTCTACTTTATTTCTTTTCCAAATTCAGATGTAGGGCTTTTACCAGAACTCAGAGACCCTAGATCATGGAACATTTGTAGTGGAAAGGACTTTAGCAATCATCTGATTCAAGTCCCTCATGTAGAGATGAAGCCCTTGAGATGGAGAAAGCTTCCACATCCTTAACATCCTCTTGCCAGGATGGCAGGGCCAAGACTAAAATCCAAATACGTACCAATAGCTAGATGAATACCATTGCCTCTAAATTGTCCTATCTCGCTATTTTGAACCACCTTTCCCTTAAAATAGTATGCACCCACTAACACTTCCAAACTGAGTAATCCAGCACCTTTGCTATTGTAGTTTTGTTTTTCAAAGGTAAGAGTGGGATCTCCTTTTAAGTGGAAAATCCTGGGATGAAGGAATCCTGGGCATGAAGTTCTGCGTGGGAGCCTGCCTGTAGGAGGTGTCCATGCTCATGCTCAGTCTTCATCTTGCACTGGCATTCCTTCACTAGCATCACCACCTTGACCACAGGGGCAAAGCCGGTGCAGTTCAGCTGCAAGTGCATCGTGGTGAACTTGGCAGGTGAGCAGTGGGAGCAGAAGGTGTGGGGGTGCTGTGCAGCTCCAGGAAAACGAACAGACCCACATTTCCCAAAGCAAAGATTGTTCTGTACAACTACTTTTTCACAGTCTTCATGGGTGATCGTCTAAGAGGCAAACACATCTCCATTAAGTTATCTTGAGTCATTTCACTGACACACATGATGCAGAAGCTATAGACTGTAAGTCTGAAGATAATTCAGACTAAAATTTCAAAACCTTTCCAATTTTGGATATTTTACAATATCCAAGGGATGGTTAATCTATAAGGGCATAAGGGCACCTCAATTACATTTCTTTTGTTCAGTAGATAAATAAATTAGCCTTTAGGAAATCCTTAAGTTAATAAGAAAATATTTTATATCTTAAATACCAAACTTTAAGAAATTTGATCTAACTACATGTTACCGGTTGAAAAAATTCTAATGCCTAACTTCCTATTTAAGTAATGTGCCTTATCATTCGACGTCTCACAGTGCATTATGCGTAATAGACTTTCCATACACGTTTGTTCAACTGTTCATAGAATAGATTAGAACATCAAGATGAATTCTATTCTATTCTGAGATCTATGAAGCTGCCTGGGGCAAAGTTATAGCACATATGCCTGCAAATCATCATGCATCATCTCACCTTTGCCCCTCCCATACCCCCTCACCTAGCTTTATGTGCCCTTCAAGATATATGAGTCAAACACTTTAATTTTAATTTAACTAGCAATAGAATTCAACATAAGAGTTTCAAAGGAAATTCAATTGCACGATTCTTGGGAGCAATTTTCTAATTGCACATGGCCAACAGAGCAGTCATTATTATTTGATAATGGACTTATTGCTACATATCCTTGCCTTTTCAGGCAGCATACTTAACTGCCTTACACAGTCAATTACCTTATAATACTGCCTGCTTAATTGGGTAGCATTATTGGACTGTAAAATTTTACTCTCCCCTGCGTTGCTCTCGGTTCAGTATCTTCGTTTTTAAGGACCTGATGCAGTTTCTCGGTTTAATTTAACATTTGGAGCGCAGGGCTTGCCAGGACTGATGGGAGGAAGTGGATAGTAGAATGCCCCTTTGTCTTAAAATGGTGCTGAATCCATCATAATAACCACAAATCAGCCAACAGGACATGAAGTAGGAGGCGTTTCCAAAAGGAAAAAATGTGATTTCACACTGATATCATTTTTTGAAAGCTTATGAGAAAATAAATTAAATTAAATCATTTTTTGCTGCGGTAATGTTAGAAATGATGTAGCAACTTCGGTCAGACAGCCTATGAAGTAGTTGGGTAGGAAATACAGGGATTAAGGCCAAGATACATATGTATGCGGCTGTTTGGGGAGGAGTCCCATGTATCTCACCTTATCTACAGGTAGAGCCGACCTGCTCATCCACATCCCAATAGAGTGTAGAGGAATAGCTAGAGAGAAGTTCTGGTTATTGCTCTAGGTTCCCACTCTTCCTTACTGAGGGCACAGTCTCACCTATCCCTCTGGATAGAACCCCTCCAACATAAAAATAAGTAAAACCCCATAAAACAAAGTTCTGTGCCATCACTCTGAAGAGTTATTAATCTGGGCAGTACCATCATATCATTCTTACAGCATTTCCAGAACACCAAGAAACAAGGGCAAGTTAGACAGAAATTTGGGGAGTATGATCATCCTTGGCAAATGTTATAATGAGTGCCCAAGGACCAAATTTGGGAGTTAGGTGAGACTCGGGGTCCTGGCAGCCCCTCCCTTACCCTCCACCTGTTGCAGTTGTCCACCCCTTTCCTGATCCCCTCTCCCTCCAGAACAGATACCTGGCCGAAGGGCACTGTCCTACAGGTCTCCTGATGCACTTCATGGCTTTTGATGGGCAGGATGATCCCCTGAGAAGCCGGACTCATTCTGAACATGAAGTGGTGCCAGAATTTCTTGGCCTCCTCCCGAAGAGGAGATTTCTCCATTTGCATCCCATCTTTTGGCTGAGTGAGGGCATGGGTCCCAGGTGGGAAGTGCTCACTGACCAAGTCCTGGGATGGGTGCAGGTCTCGCTCAGGCTTCTTCCAGAGCCTGCCAAACCTGGACAACATCTTCTCTCTCTGCCTCTGGCCTTCTCCTGCACCTACGAGGTGTGGCACCGCAACAAAAAGATCTGGCTTCTCCTCAGCTTCCTCGTGGTTGCCAATGGGGAGCTCCCTGCGATTCCTTTCTAGGATCACAGGGGACACAGAGCTCTGAGTTTGTCGGCCATCCCTCTGCTGTGCAGCCTTCCCTAGAGGCAGGAGCACCAGCAGCAGAAGTAAGACCAGACACATGCTGTCAGGGGGGCCCAAGCTTCTTTCAGATCCACAGATGGTGAGGCCTAAAGGAAAGAAAGGCTCATTCTCTGCAGGAATGCAAACAAGGAGATCCTATATATAGATACCTGCCTTGTGGGATGGAAAGGCAGGTGGTCAGTAGCCAGGCAGAGTAAACACATTTATTGTTTGCTTGAATTATGTAGTGCTAATGGTGTCATGCCTCCACTTGAGTTTTGTGTATTTTAGAAGGCCCCAGTGAAAGCCTGGGACCCAGGGGGTGATTAGCTGGCACTTTATCGTCTGAGATTTACAGAGCAGTATTTGAGAAAACAACACATTCTTTTCCTGGATTTCCCATCAGTTATTAGAAGAAGGACCAGAGTCAACAAACATTTGTCATGCATCTGCTTTGTATTGGGATAGAAAAGACAAGATAGGTTTTTATGACAGAAGAATATCAGATAAAAATTAAAGGCATACATTTAGTAAAAGCTCAGGCCATTAGGCTCTAAGTGCACACACACACACACACACAACCACACACACAGGCAGCCATATATCAAAGATACAAGGAAGGAAAAGGAAGAACTAGAATGTTAACTTTGTTGAGCAGAGAACTCTCCTTCTTACTTAGATGTGGTTGGGGTTGTTGATTTTTGTATGGAAACAGAATAAAGGGAATACGTTCTCCTTTTCCACACAAGGAAACTCACAATTCCCAAATAAATCTTCTTCCTTTAAGAATCAAATACTCGATGCTAAATTTCACAACTGGTCCGCCATCAGATAAACTCTTTCAATTGTTCACAAATTTCTCAACAGGATCCTCAGTAATAGATTGCTCATCAGTCTTCAGTGAAGATGGGGAAAAGTCTCCCTCAAGCCACCCTATTGGTTTTTTTCTTTCTCTAAACAAAGAGCCAGACTTGAGAACGTGGATTCTAAGAATCAGATTTGATAGCTCAGGGCCTGAAACTGGCTGGTCAGTTCTTCACCTTACAGAATCCACATCGTCTTCTTTATTCCACAATAATTGATCCAGGTTAAATTAAGACGGAGACAAACATGCATCTTCAGGAATCAAAAGAAAATTTATTAGATGACAAGACTATCATTCAAAAATGTTATAAATCATGCAAGGGTGTGAGAAAGAAACAGCTCCACAAAACTGAAACCCCAGAATTGAATCCAATTGACCCTCCACACCATTTAAATAGTATTTCCACTGGAAATCAATCCCATACTTGCTTATATTTCTTCTCTTTTATTTTTTATTTTTCTTCTCTTTTAATATAGTTATCATATAAAATATATATAGTTGTCATATTCTTTGCTTTTAGTAACACACATAATCCTGGAACATTGTCGCATTTCCATTCTGATCAAGCTTTCTTTCCAAGATTTGACCCATTGCAATCTTTTTTCCAGACATTTGTGTTCTTTTTAATAGCCATGCCTGATTTCTGTGACATAAAGCCTGAAATAAGTTCCTTTATTAACAATAATAAACTATTTTAAATGGACCATCATTTTCCAGAATTCTTTCAGAAGAAACATCTTTTGCCTGTACCAAATATCCATGGGACCTGGGCTAATATGAATTAAGATACACTTGATCCATACCAAATGAGCATTAGTATTTGCCATTTCTTTTAAAGTATTTTTTAAAGTTGCCTTCTATTTGAATTTTTTGATTGCCGCTAACTATCCAATGAAATAGGCTGTCCAGAGCTGGCCACTCTGCCCTGATTATAAATATGGCCTGGAGGCCATCTATGTTTCTCAATTTCTTTTAAGCCTTACTTTACAATGGCTGTAGTCCCATTGCCATCAATCACAGTGTCTAGTATTCCTCCAAGCCAAAGGCTGTCCTAGAGATTCTACTCAGGATCTCAGGTTGCCCTGCACAAAGGATATGTTCAAATAATTTCCGTTGAATTAAAATTTGTGATAGACTCACTTTGTGGGCAAAACATCATGGTAGATACTAGAAGATGATAGAAAGTGATAAGAACTTGGCTCTTGCCCTCAAGCAGGTTGTATAGTCTAGTGGTATTGTATATTTTGTAATTGAATTATATTAGCCATATGCATCTTAGTTATCCATCTTTAATCTTCTCGTAGCTCTAAACTCTCTTTCTTCTGATACTAATTTTGGTGTTTGATCATTTAAAAGTGACTCAAGCAGGGGCACCTGGGTGGCTCATTCAGTTCAGCGTCTGCCTGCAGCTCAGATTATGATCCTGGGATCCTGGGCTTGAGTCCCACGTTGGGCCCCCTGCTCAGTGGGGGGTCTGCTTCTCCACCTCCCTCTGCCCTTTCCCCCTGGCTTGTGTTCCCTCTCTATATATATCTCTCTCACTCTCAAATAAATAAATAAAACCTAAAAAAATAAATAAAAATTACTCATACAGAATTTGCTTTTCTGTTCTGTCATTCCTGTTGGAAGATGTACCAATATGTTGAAGGATAAAGTTAGCAAAGTAAAGCCTTCTGTGATGAGAACATAAGTCTGTTTTCACCTCCTGTCTCTCACAGCTAAGGGTGGATGCCATTCACCTTTCACCACTGTGTCCTTTCATTAAATCTAAAACTATGTATGTGGTACATATGGTTTACTCTTAAGAGCATAAACAGTTTGCAGCTTTTAACAAAAATATGCTGCTTCTGGGCAGCCCGGGTGGCTCAGCAGTTTAGCACCGCCTTCAGCCCAGGGCCTGATCCTGGGGACCTGGGATCGAATCCCGCGTTGGGCTCTCTGCGTGGAGCCTGCTTCTCCCTCTGCCTGTGTCTCTGCCTCTCTCTCTCTCTCTCTGTCTCTCTCTCTATGTGGGTCTCTGATGAATAAATGAATAAAATCTTTTTTTTTTTTTTTTTTTTTTTTTTATGATAGTCACAGAGAGAGAGAGAGAGGCAGAGACACAGGCAGAGGGAGAAACAGGCTCCATGCACCAGGAGCCTGATGTGTGATTCGATCCCGGGTCTCCAGGATCGCGCCCTGGGCCAAAGGCAGGCGCCAAACCGCTGCGCCACCCAGGGATCCCAATAAAATCTTTTTTTAAAAGGAATTTTCGATTTCCTGAAAAATTGGAAGCCTTTAAAAAGAAAAAAATGCTGTTTCTGTGGGTCTACAGTGACACAGGCATCTAGTTACCTCCTGGTTTGGATGAAGCCAAATGGAGAAAGGTCGGGGGAGGGGGGGGGTAAGGGTGGGGGTGGGGTCTCCAGACTCAGCAGGGAGCAGTAGTGTGGAGAGAGCACCGCAGATTGTTGGTGTACTTAGTACCAAATGCCAGAGTGAGAAGCAGGCCTGCGCTGACACAAGCCCCAACCTGCTTAGTGCACTTCCTGGGTCAACCTCAGGCCTGCATGAGAACCAGAGGACCTAACGTCATTCATTCATTCTCACTTAACAACCCATGCTCGGCCTCATCTGAACTCTGCTTTCAACTTGACCTGGTTTCTCAAGGCACTGCAGTGCCTTCAGGGTCAGGTGAAGCTGCCACTGTTCCCGAGAAAAGACAGCAGCCACATTTTTCCATCCCTCTCTTAGACTCTCAGGAGGGAGCCGTAAAATGTCCAGTGCTCTCAGAGGGGAAACAAAGAAGCTAAGTTCTTTTCTGCAAACCCCAGGCCTACAACACTAAGAGGTGAGAGGCAGTGTCAGGGCGGAGTGGAGGTAAATTGGGAGGAGAGAAGGGAATTTCAGTGAATGGATTTGCGAGTGAAATCTGCATGCCACTGCTTCCTAGCTACCTCTCCTCCCCAAATATGGAAAAGCAATAGAGTTGTGTGCAGTTGAATTTTAAAAGAACCCAAAAGGAAGCAGAATCTTTTCCCCCCCAAAGAATAAGGAATAGGGAAAATTAGGGTAAGTGATTTTCCCCTTAAACATTTTATCTTGATTTGGTTTTAGTAAATTATCCAAAGCATAGCATCTCCCCTGGGCACTCCCGTCCCTGCCACTTTCTACAGAACCGGCACATAGGAAGAACCCCGTTCCCCAAAGCTGCTCCGCTTATTGGGCTCGCTGCTCCGCTCATTCATATAGCATACGTTTGAGTGCCAGCTCTGCATGTGGGCCCGGAGGTAAAAGGGTGAGGTTGTCCTTGCCCAGGCCCACTGGAGTTTGCAGTTGATAGGGGGAGACTAGTTTACTGAGGATAAGTTATGCAAAAAAACCTTGGCAGGCACCATTCCTGTACCGATCTAGGACTTTCAAGTAGATCCAAATTCCAAAGGTACAGTGGACTGTCACGCTGTGTTTAATTTTAATTTTATTCAATAAATAGGTGTTGAGAGGTGCCTGGGTGGCTCAGCTGGTTAAACATCTAACTCTTAATTTCAGTTCAGGTCATGATCTCAGGGCCCTCAGATTGAGCTCAGTGTGGAGCTGGTTTAAGATCTGCTTTCTCCCTCTCCTTCTGCCCCTCACCCCCTCCCACCCCCCCCCCCCCTATTCTCTTTCCCTCTCTCCTAAACAAACAAAGGTGCTGAATATAAGGATGTGCAATAAATGCAATAATTTTCTTTCATTTTTTAAAAAGATTTTATTTATTTATTCATGAGAGACACAGAGAGAGATAGAGAGGCAGAGACACAAGCAGAGGGAGAAGCAGGCTCCCTGAGGGAAGCCCTATGTGGCACTCAATTCCAGGACCCTGGGGTCACGCCCTGAGCCAAAGGCAGACACTCAACCACTGAGCCACCCGGGTACCCCTTTCTTTCATTTTTGATTATGTGATGAATATTTGCAGTAACAAACCTCAAGGCGAAACAGTATACAATTAAAGGTAAATCTTCCTGTGACTTCCCAGGCTTCCTGTCTTGCCATGGAGGCAACCACTGATATCAACTTATATCAAGCTTATATTCAAGCTTTAAAAATTGTCGCCTGTTACAGGCTGAAATGTGTTCCCCCCAAAATTCACATGTTACAGACTCAACTCTCTAGTCCCTCAGAATATGACCGTATTTGAAGAGAAGGCTTTGAGAAGAAAAGATGAAGGTAGAATGAAGCCATTAGGGTGGACCCCAATCCAGTAAGACGGGTGTCCTCATGAGAAAAAGAGATGAAGACAGACGCAGAAGAGAGACAATGTGGAGACATCAGGAGGCATGGCAATCTGCCTGCCAAGGAGAGAACTCCCAGAAGGAAACCCAGATTTCGAACTTCCAGCCTCCAGAAAAGTGAGAAGAAAAATTTCTGTTGGTTAAGCCACCCCCTCTGGGTCACTTCATTATGGTCCCCCTAGCAAACTCCTACATCCCTCCCTCAAAGAGAACAAAACATGGAGCCAATAGAAAAGGACTTATATTAAGTGGTGTAGCATGGCTCAAAAATTCTTTTTTCACTTCAAGGCACACTGATCACCCAGTTACTTTTTAGGGTCAGATTACTCCGTTTCCAGTGTCAGTGATCTGCTCTGTGCCCCAATCTCTCCCCTACCATGGAGAAACTGGGGATATACCCATCACCGTGCGCACCTGTCGTAGACGATGTGACTAAGCAGCTATTCACCCAGTTGGTAGCGAGGGCTCCTGTAAATCTAAAAGAAGGCCAGGGCCACAGAGGCGACGTCGCTGTGTGCCCCACCGACCGCTGCCCATCTGTCCCCACCGCCCACGGCCTCCCCACCGCCCAGGTGCGGGCACTGATGCTGAGCCTCTGCCGTGCGCCTCTTCCCCACCCGTGACATTTACTTCGATCACATCTCATTCTGCAGAGGGCTGCTCTCAGGAAGAGTAATGTCAATGGAAGTAACTGGACTGGAAGCCAGAAAACCCTTATCTGATTCCCGACTCTGCCTTCCAGCTTGTAAGCTACAAGATTTGGGGGGCTCCAGGGCCCTAAACCTCTCCAGGGACAATCCCGCCTGCCCTGCTTTCCACCTCCAGCTCATTGCCCTTCTTTCTACCCATAATTCTGCCCTCATCCTGAGCGACGTCAGTGTCCACACGGATGGGTCTAATTAGTCATCAGCATGACATGACACCCCATTCAGAACCCTAACCCAGATCCGATGACCCCAGTGTTCCCCTGGCCTCCCCATCTCCCTGACACTTCAACTCCTGTGGTGTTTTTTTGTTTTTTGTTTTTAATTTAAATTCAATCTGCTAACATGTAGTATAACACCCAGTCTCATCCCATCAAGTGCCCTCCTCAGTGCCGGTCACCCAGCCTGCCCACCTCCCCTTCCACAACCCTTTGGTTCCCAGAGTTAGGGGTCTCTCATGGTTCTTATCAGGAATGGCTACCCCTCTAGGTGGTGGACTTCACATTCCACTCTCCCACGACCGTATTCTGTGGCTTCCCTTCTGTACGGCGGCTCCCTGCTTTCCCCGTTACCCTCATAACAGGCCCATCACAGTTCTAGCGAAGTGATGATTGTGTGTGAACATTTGTGTAACATCTATCTCCACCAGAGATTTTAAAGCCCATGGAAGTAAGGCTGTGTCTTCTGGAATCAACATCTCAGGCCTTAGAAGGTAAAATAACCATCCTAGTTCTTTCCGTGTGGTAGATGTTCAAAAAATTGGTTTTAAAAATGACTGTCTCTAGGCTCTCCTTCTCCTCCCGTCCAGGTTGGATTCAAGGCCCATCGCTTCACACTTGTGCAATCTTCCCGACTCCCTTGCCCCTTTGTACTTCTCTAACACCCATCTGGTGAAGTTCCAACCCTGGAAACACCAAGCCGTCACCTCCCCTGGGCCACATCCAGGTTGCAGAATGCTGGCATGGAGGACAACGAAGTGACAAATATTGGTTCCTTATAAAGTAACTACCCCCCTTCCTAACTGAACCCTCAGTTCTGCCCTGCAGTCTTTCTCCTATTACTCTCATCAACTCTGTCTCCATTCCTCTGTGGATTTTTAAAAAATCTTCTCTAAGTATCTCCAGCCTTAGGCCCTTCTACCTCTTCTATCGTTTTCAGCAGATGATCTCCTCCCTTCTTCCACAGAGGAAGATGGAAGCGGGCGGAAGGGTGAGTTCCCTCCCACTTGACGGTCACCCCGCATTGATTCGTTTCTCCTTCCCACTCTGCTCTTGGATTCTACCCTTTCCAACCTACCATAGTGAATATTCACTCCCCCATCAGCCTTCTACTTCACTGGCTGCCTCCCACTAGCATTTCTACAATCTTACTTATTTTGAATCTTTTAAACATGTCTCTTGATTTCTTGTAAGTTTTCAGGTTTCACACTCTGGCATTGTCTTCTGCCTTGGAAAGAACTGCTCAGTCTCCATGTTCTCACAACCCCCTGACAGGTCAACCCCCTGTAGGCAGACTTTTGTTTCAGGGCTTCCTTAAATAATCCTTCCCAGGATCACCCATATCCTTCCTCATAGCTGTTGCAAATCTCTGCAACATTGAACTCACCTCTCACAAATTTGGTCCTCAACAAAATGGAGAAAAAGACAGTCACCTGGGTGGCTCAATAGTTAATAGTTGAGCGTCTGCCTTTGGCTCAGGTCATGATCCCGGGGTCCTGGGATCAAGTCTCACAACAGGCTCTCTCTGGCAGGGAGCCTGCTTCTCCCTCTGCCTGTGTCTCTGCCTCTCTCTGTATCTCTCATGAATAAATAAATAAAATATTTTAAAAAATGGAGAAAAGGAGATCAGAGTAGGCAAAACAGCTATGAAAATCCTGAAGCTTTAAGCTAGAAGAGCAGAATTGCCATCCGGCCAGCTCCCTGGGGAGTGGAGGATTTACGAGGAGCTGTCTCACCCAGAACACCAGAGTTTCTTTGGGTTTCTGGAAGCCAGGTCTCTTTGTTACTTGGCCATTTAGCGATTCCCCAGACTTGGTTTAATTTGAGTGCATATGTGTCCTCCTAAACCAAGGAGAGAAGGCTCCCCAGAGGCTGGGTCTGTGCTTGCTAGAGATGGCATTGTCAGCAGCTGAAAACAGTTTTTTTTTTTTTTTTTAAGATTTTATTTATTTATTAGAGAGAGAGAGAGAGAGAGAGAGGAACAGACACAGGCAGAGGGAGAAGCAGGCTCCATGCAGGGGAGCCCGACTGGGATTCAGTCCCGGGTCTCCAGGATCACACCTAGGCTGAAGCAGCACTAAACCGCTGAGCCACCCGGGCTGCCCCCAGGGAGTTTTGTTAAATGCATTTATCTGTGTCTTTTCTGTTCCTGATCTCTTGCTTGACACTTAGGAGGTTAATGAATGTTTTAATTTAACTGAATCCAATAAAAATGTGGACAGAAACCTCTGACGTGGGGCCCTATTGAGCTTTACTTTCTGAGAGCTATCTCTTTGTCCTGGAGAACTTACCCTTAATTCTCGGTGTTCAGACTCTATTTTAAAATCAAATTTCCACGGAATCTGGGAAGACTCAGAATAAACCTTACTTTATTGCCTGGCTGCAGCCTCAGAGTAGGTCTTTGAACTTTGTCATACCAGCCACAGTTCCTAGGCAAGACTCTCCTGGAGGATAATTATACTCCTAGAAAAGGTAGCTCCTGCCAGAGGATTCTATCTGCATTAGGTGACTTGTGCAGCTTGTAAATTGTTTTCCTCCGGTTGGAAGATGGAGGTGGTGTATCACCAACAGAAATGAGTGTAGGGGGCATCTGTCTGAAAACCATTTCCCTACTGGCTACCTTGCCAGTTTCTGCTTATACAATGCAGGCAGCTTGGGGGAACCATATTGTCCCTATAAGCTCATAACACATGGACAAATGATTAAAAACACATGGAAAACAGTTCCACAGCTAAGCTAAAATTCAGATGGGAATGGAAAATCAACTTGCAAAGCTTTTCAACTGACTCGGGGCCAAATGTAGGACAGAATGCAAGGAGAAGTTGCCAAAAGAGAGGGAAGTTGAAGGAAAAAAAGCAACTCGCGGATAGGAAACCTAAAACAATGACACCTTGTATTGACAACCCTTTCCTAAGACTCTCCAAGAGTGGGCACCAAAATCAACTCTGGAAATATTAAGTCCTTCATTTCGTGAACGATTTTGGACAGATTTATATTCTCTACCCTCCATAAATAAAGGTTGGCTTGACTATCTTGGCAACACCTATGCAGAAACATAATGTTAAGTATCTGTAACATAAATATGAAAATATTACACATTTTTCCTTTTCCCTTGGAGGTGTGGGAATTAAGTAACAAGGTGACACGAGACAAACTGTGAAAAATCATGACAATAAAATGCAAAAGCAAAGCAGAACTTTCCAGTAAGACTTGCCTTCTGATGTGAACCTGATCCCAGGCCCCAAGGAGGCCAGCCAGCCAGGCAGGCCTTGGTCAGATTTGCAAAAGTTCAATTCTTGGTTCAAATCTGAAACTCTAAGAAGCTCGTTATTTGAGACTAATCACTAAAATGACCCAAGGATTCTGGTGGGTAGGAAATACACAGGCACAGAGATTTCCTGTGAGCCAGATTTTGCTGTTTTTTTCCTGTTTTTTCACTTCTGGCCTGAATCCTTGCTGACTCCTATACAACCTGAACTATATTTCTCTCCATTTAGCACCATTTAATTCTTCACGTGTTCATCTGGGGGCATGATGGATCCTCAGTACGTGGAACAAGTATATTCCTTAAATACTGAATTTCTAAAGGAGGTTTTCAAAACATGGCTCCGTGAGGAGCCATTCTGAGAAAGAATGATCTCTCAAGTCCTTAGCAACAAACAATTCTTTCTGTCATGTGAAAACCATCTGCTAGCATGTCTCTCTTCATAATGAGATTTGTGTATCATAGATCATGTCTGAAATGAGGACATATTGGGGTTTTAAAAAGGGCTTCCTTGGTCATCTGGATTTCTCCAAAAACTGGAAACATTTCCATGATCAACACAAATGTCCTAACATGTGGGAATGTTCTCACTTGTCATACGGAACTTTAAAATCTCGACTCTCCCACCCCCAGACCTTCCTTCCCTGTTTACTGGTGAGCACAGGGACTGTTTAAAATTGTCACTCTCTTGGGGCGCCTGGGTGGCTCAGTCAGTTAAGCATCTTTCTTTGGCTCAGGTCATGATCTTGGGATCCTGGGATCGAGCCCTGCCTTCAGTGTGGAGTCTGCTCGCCTCTCTCCCTCTGCCTCTCCCCCGCTCTTCCCTCCTTCCTCTCCTCCCAGTCGACCTCCTCATGCTCTCTCTCTCAAATAAATAGATCTTAAAAAAAAAAATTGTCCCTCTCTTCCAGTACTTTGCATCTCTCTCTCTCTTTCTGTCTCACACACACTCACACAACAGCTTTTATGAAGGTATCTTTTTACTGAGTACCTACTATGTTCCAGGCATATTCTTTATAGTTTCACATTTAATTTTTACAACAATTTTTCCAGGAAGTTAACTGTTATCCCCATAGATGAGAAACCTAAGCTTAAAGAATTTAAAATACATAATGAGTTAATGGTGGCATCATGATATAAACCCACCATGCTTCTCTCCCGTCAGCTTGCTTTCTGACGTGTAGCTATTAAAATGGTGCATATATTATTTTATATTCTGTTATTTTAAAACAACATTACGTGATAAAATTACCACTTTAATGGAGACAATATAATTTTCCATTAAGTATTCTTCTGTCGTTGAATATTTAAGTCTCGCGATTTTATTCCAATATCTTACTGCCCAGAAATGAGGATATCGTTATGCTAGTTCTTTTTTCTTTTGAAAACTTTCCATGTTGTAGAAACTATTGTTTCCTTAAACAGCTTTATTGAAATGTAGTTGACATACAATAAACATATTTTAAAGTGTATAATTTGGGGCACCTGGGGTTCAGTGGTTGAGCATTGCCTTTGGCTCAAGTCGTGATCCCAGGGTCTTGGGATCGAGTCCCAGATCCGGCTCCCCACAGGGAGTGTGCTTCTCCCTCTGCCTGTGTCTCTGCCTCTCTGCCTCTCATGATTAAATAAATACAATCTTAAAAAAATAAAGTATGTATACCTGTGAAAATATTGCCACAATCAAGAGCATGAATATATCCATCATCCCTAAAAGTTTCCTTTTTCCCTTTTCAATCCTTTCCTCTCTCTTTTCCTGTCCTCCTCTCCCGTTCCCAGGTAACACCTGACTTGCTTTCTATTACCACAGATAAAGTTTGCACTTTCTAGAATTTTCTATAAATAGAGTACATATACACGATGTATTCTTTCTTCTCAGGCTTTTTGACTCAGTCTAATTTTGAGAATCATTCACGTTGCTGTAGCCATATCTCATTTGTTTTTATTCCTAAATAGATTTCATTGCAAGGATATACTATGATTTGTTTACCCACTCACATGATAATGGACATTTGGTTGTTTATAGTTTAGACTGTTACAAATAAAGTTGCTATGACATTCATGTAAGTCTTTGAATGGAAATATGCGTTCTTTTCTCTTGGGTGAATACCTTGGAATAAAATGGCTGGATCACATGGTAGGTATATGTTTAACTTTTTAAGAAACCACTAAATTGTTTTCCAGATTGGTTGGACTACTTTAGATTTCACCAGTGGTGTATAAGAGTTCTAATTCCTCACCAACACTTGGTAAGGTCTGTCAGTCTTTATAATTTGAGCCATTCTAATAGGTGTGTAATACTTTCTCATTACAGCTTTAATTTATGATTTTTAATAACCAGTGATTAATATGTTGACATATTTTCATTTACTTATTTGCCATCTTTGGTGATGTATTGTTCAAAGCTCCTGCCCATTTTAAGAAAACTTATTACTGATTTTTGAGGATCTTTTTTATGTAATATGGATATAAGTCTTTTATCACAGAAATGCACAGTAAATATTTTCTTCCAGACTGTGGCCTGTCATTTTCTTAGTAGCTTGATCAAGATGTATTATTCTTTTGTATATATTGTTGACTTTGAATTAATTTTTGTTTAGAATTTTTCTATCAGGATCCCTGGATGGCACAGTGGGGGATGCCTGGCTGGCGCAGCGGTTTAGCACCTGCCTTTGGCCCAGGGCACGATCCTGGAGACCCGGGATCGAATCCCACGTCGGGCTCCCGGTGCATGGAGCCTGCTTCTCCCTCTGCCTATGTCTCTGCCTCTCTCTCTCTCTGTGACTATCATAAATGAATAAAAATTTTAAAAAAAAGATTAAAAAAAAGAATTTTTCTATCTATATTCATGAGGGATATTGGTCTGTAGTGTTCTTATAATATTTTTGTATAGTTTGGTATCAAAGTAACACTGGCCTCATAGAATAAATCAAAGTATTCTTTTGAGATTTTCTGGGTGTTTGTAGAATTGGCACTATTTCTTCCTTGAGTATTTGCAAAATTCAATAGTGAAGCTCTCTGGGGTTTGGTAATCTGTGTCCTTTCATTTTTTTCCCTGATTGGTCCAGTTAGAGATTTACCAATTTTATAAATATTCTTAAAGAACTAGCTTTTGGTTTCATTGATTTCTGCTCTGATATTATGTATATTCTTACTTCTTCTGTCTTTTTTCCCCCTAGTTTCTTAAGGTGGAAGTTGAAGTTAAAACCTTTCTTCTTTGGAATATAGACATTTAATGCAATAAAATTTCCCTTACATAATTCTTTAAGGGCATCCCACAAACTTTGATATGTTGTTTACATTAAAAAAATATTTTTGCAATTAATTAATTAATTGAGAGAGAACATGAGCAGGGGGAGGGGCAGCGGGAGAAAGAGAGAATCTCAAGCAGATTCCACCCTCAGCACAGGGCCCCATGCAGAGCTGGATCCCACAACCTGGAGATCACAACCTGGGCTGAAATCAAGAGTTGGACGTTTAATCTACTGAACTACCTAGGTGCCCCCATGGTTTTCATTTATTAAAAAGTCATCAGACTTTTTAATTTGCCCTTTGATTTCTTCTTTACCCCATGAGTTGAGTAAGTTTATAACTTAGTTTCCAAACGTTAGGGGTTTTCCAGGGATAGCTGTTATAGATTTCTAATTTAACTCCCTTATGATCAGAGAACATACTTTGTGTAACTTAAATCCCTTTAAGTTTATTGAGACTCATTTTATGTCCCAGAATATAGTTCACCCCAGTAAATGTTCCCTGTGCACTTGAGAAGAATGTCTCCTCTGCTGTTGTTGTGTGGAGTGTTCTAGCAATGTCAAGTTAATTTTTTTTTAAAGATATATTTATTTATTTGTTCATGATAGACAGAGAGAGAGAGAGAGAGAGAGAGAGGCAGAGACACAGGCAGAGGGAGAATCAGGCTCCATGCTGGGAGCCCGACGGGGGGACTCCAGGATCACGCCCTAGGCCAAAGGCAGACGCTAAACCGTTGAGCCACCCAGGGATCCCCCAATGTCAGGTTAATTTGGTTAACAATGTTCACACTTCTAAATCCTTACTGATTTTCTGCTTACTTGTTCTACCAATTATTGAGAGGGTCTTAATATTTCTAACTATAATTATAGATTTGCTTAATTGTATCAGTTTTTGCTTCATGTATTTCTAAACATTGTTAGTAGATACATATATGTTAGAAGTATTATGTCTTCTGGATGTATTGACTCCTTTAAATTTATAAAATAAACTCCTTCAAACTTAGTTGCTCTAAAATCTACCCCCATATTAATATAGCCACTTCAGCTTTGTTTTGACTGTTTTAGAGATGGCATATATTTTTCCTTTTTTTTCCTGTAGACTGAGTTGGGATTGATTGCCTTTGGGAAGCAAAAATACAGATGGGGATAGAAGCAAAAGGTGAACTCTTATTCATTGCTTGGAAAAAGTATTGCGGGTTACCATAAGACCCTAATGGAAGTGTTGGTTGATTTTTGTTCCTTTCTGTCTTAAGATAAACTAGACTTTATTGCCTAGCAGAATATAAGACCTATAAAAACTGTTCAAAATGAACAGTTATATGTGTAAGTTACGAGGAGGGTATATTCATTTCCTGCATGATCCTGTTCTAAAGACTTGTAGAATTAATTTTAGAAAATCATGGCATTCTGGACATTACACATATCCAGACACACTCTGCCATCAGTAATAGCCCTCTCATGATTAATGGGGAGAAAGGAGGAAGATCAATAAAGTTGTACTGTAAGTTAAACAGTACATCCAATCAACATTCTCTTCCCCTTAACCAACTAGATAAATAAACAAAAACCTGGGTGAGACACGAAGCAAAGACTGGAAAAAGTATCTTGGATGAGTCAGATAAACACACAGCAAATATATCAACCCATTTACAGCTTTCTAAAATAAATTTTTATTTGGCAATTTTCAATAGCATTTTTATTGAGATATATTTCCTGTAATAGTCACCATTTTGAAGTGCACACTTCAGTGGTTTTTTAGTGTATTCACTATGTTGTACAACCATCCCCACTAATTCCAGATCATTTCCCTACCCTCAAAAAGAAACCCTGTAGCCTTTAGCAGTTAGTTTCAATTTCCCCTCCCCCCTGACAACCACAAATCTGCTTTCTGCCTTTGGAGACTTGCCTGTTTTAGACATTTCATACAAATGGATCATGTACTACGTGGCTTTTCCCGTCCATCTTCTTTTACTTACAATAATGTTGTCAAGCATAAGTCAATTTTATCGTACTCATTATTCAAAGATATTTTACTGGAATGTAAGCAGACCATTTGCTCAGAGCAGTAATAATTAGAATATGTAGAATAATTTGAAGATATTCAGCCTATGATTTGGAAGTCTCTATTCAAGTGCTAATCTCTTCCCACTTTAACTCCTAAAGACTTCATTGTCCTGGGACTACAATAAGGATATTAGGTGAGATAGTATCATTGTTCTCTTTTTTATTCCTGTTACTCCAGGAATCTCAAAGACACAGAGACCCATACTTGTGTACCTCTTGTTGCAAAACATTGCTTGTCTTGTTGCAAAAAATCAGGCAGCTAGATTTGAAAACTTTAGTCCCTAACTTGATCTGGAGACAGGAAATTTGGGACAGCTGCTATCTGTAACCGTTTGACCTGATCATAAATACAGGAAGTAATACCAGTTTCTTAATCAGGAGAGAAATATAACAAAAGACAGCCTGAGCTGTTTGTATTGGGGTGTGTTTCCCTTCAATTCTGAAAAGGGATAATGTAATCAATGAATTCCACTGTGACTTCCTCCCTGATAAAAAGTTTCACACTTAAAAAAACAAAAAACAAAAAACAAAACGATTAGAACTTTGCACGTATCCACTATGCTTTTATACTTTTATTTTCCTATCTCATTCACAGTAATATCTCCAGTATCTAGACTAGGTGAGGGGTTGGCACTTGATATTTAATATTCGTTGAATAAATAGTAGATGGATAGATGGCTGGGTGGCTGGGTAGATGACTAAAAGCCATGTAACTAAAGGCTGATTTAAACAGCAAGGATAAAAAAAGACATGTTGAGTTTCCTTTTCTATCCCTTCTTACAATGGATAGAATAAATATAAAATGTTAACAACTAAAGCAACAGTAGCTCAGAAGTAGAAATAGTTTCATTTTATTAATTTTGTTACAATGCTAGAGACAGTACATTTCATAGGTTCCTTTGCTGCCAAAATTAATCAGCACCAGTTCCTCCTGGTTTGAATTATACAAGCCAGTGTTAATGAAAATATGTGCATGTTCTCTTTGTATTAAAAATAAACAAAAACAGAAATGTAAATAAATGTCACCTGGTTCATTGTTACCACACCTTGGAAGGAGATGAAATAATTATCATATGTTTTTATGTTCAGTAACATATATGCAGTATACATATGAATGTTGTTAAAGGACAAAAATCACAGGATTCTGAAAAGCTACACACTACTTAGCTGGGCTGATACCCTTGAAGAGGGGGACGGTTCCTGAGTCAGTATCCAAGTCTGGGGAGAAGAGCTGGGTGGCATGGAAGTCCGTCTTTCTGATGCCCTCCTTTTTAGGTATCATCTGCCCCATCTCTCCCTGCCCAACCCTTCTCATCTCTCTCCCCTCTTCTCTCCCATGATCACCCATTCCCCTTCTACCATTATTCCATTTCCTTCCTTCCTGCTCCCACCAGAACCTGACGGGTGACAGTGACCAACCTAGGTGGAGAGAACCAGGACCATCCTTTACTTTTTTTTTTTTATTAAAGATTTTATTTTTAAGTAATCTCTACACTCAACATGGTTTTTGAACTCATAACCCTGAGATCAAGAATCAAATTCTCCATGAACTGAGCCAGCCAGGTCCCCCCTTGTCTTTTACTTTTATGATGACGATCATTTACTTCTTTTCTCACCTGAAGTCAAAGCCCAATGATGAGAAAGAAAAGAAGGTCATGATAAATATTGCTCAGCACCCCAACTTGCCTGAATCTTTCTTTTTATCCTCATTCAATTACTTGCATTTTACAACCTGATTGATGCTTTCATGATCAGGAACATTTAAAAATATTATTCCAGTATTTCTAGTTGCTACAAAAATCAAAGCATTCTCTCTTTGTGCTAGCATTTGCAATTACACTTAAACATCATTGTTGTTGCAACAAGGTATAATAAAATCTACCATGCTGACCAGGTTCTACGTAACAGTCTTGGATCTGGATTCCCAGCCTTAAATAGTTACTAGAGCTCTGGAGTTCTAGTAGAAGGAGTGGCCCCTGAACTCTTCATTTATTGAACTTTTACTTTCCCTCCTAGGATATCACTCTTTACATAAACAACTCTTTGCTGCATTACCTGGCATCTCACTTTCCCACGCTGCAGACCCCAGTAAATCAGAAAGGAGTGGAGAGGGTATGAAGGGTGGGTTTTTCCATCTTTTGGTTAAATACCAGAGAGTGCTTGTGTCATAGGAGAGACCTGCATGTTGTATCAGTTCAGAGCCTACCTGGAATACCTAAAGGAGCTTCCCAACTCCAATGTGCCTTTTAAATTTAAGTAAAAGGTAGGCCTGCCTAAACGTTATCCCAACTTTTCTTTGTAATTATTTCTAATTACAAAAATCTTGATAAGTGAGCAGAAATGAAACAAGTTTGTCATGTCTTATGTCCAGAAACTGGACTGAATTTCTTCCATTTATTTTCACTTTACTGAATGTGTTATTATAATAAAACTTGCACCAAAGCTTTAGTCTACTTGGTAACCCTGTTTTGACTCTGAAACTACACTGAATTACTCATAAAGCAAGTTCCATTTGGCACAACCGTATTTTTCAGTGATTATGAAAAGAGGAAAAATTGAGCAAATGCTTCAGAAATAAATTTCTAATTTCCTGTAATTAAATCTTGATTTCCGAAGGGAGTTCCTGTAAGGCTGCAACATGCTTCACCGGTAGAAAAAAAAATGTTTCATTCAGCCGATATTATAAATTAATAAGGGATCTTTATGTTAGAGAATCAGGTAAGCATGCCATTTCTATAAATATTAGAGATTTAAGGGCTCAAAATTGTATCAAAATCCGTTCTGAGAATATAGGTTTTCAAGGGCTCTGCTTTCAGTATGATTTTTCTTTGTTCATCAACACAGTTCATTGAGACCCTTCAGAGGAAGCAGTATTTCTCTTCCATGTGTTAACCATCACTCATATCTACTCTATAATAAACGTCCTTGCAAAATGCTAGTCGGTACCCTATACGTAAATGAAAGAGAATTCACATTACTTCAAATTTCTCATGAATCTGGAAGGCAGGGAGAAACTTAATGATTAACTCTGGGATGGTATGATGCCAACATTTTTATTGGGAAAAAGAGATCTGTCTCATGAGGGATAGGTTGACCCCTGAAGGACAGGTAGCCTCAGAATTCTTACCTGAACTAGAGCTTTGCAAATGAGCTTCTATCTACAAGATTTTCTTATCTAAAGCTTTGCTCTTCTACCACAGAGCATTCTCCTTTCTATCCACAAGCCTCTTATCTCAGGTTTCACATTCGAAAGGGCTCCAAAAGGACAAAGCAACGCTTTGCAGTTCCACAGTGATTTAATGAGCCCATAGGGTTGGCTTTACTCCGGTGGAAGTGGTAGAAGCAGCTGCAGCACAGATTGCAGAGTGGATTCGCTTGAGGTCTTGGGACAAAACAATCCAGGGACCATGGACTTGGTACTGACTCAGATATGGAGTGCGGTCAGGGTGAGAGTATCCCAGAATAAGCTAATCTTGTACCATATAAGACTGTAGGCATTTATTTCGGAAGGTGTTGAAGGATCTAAGCATTGTACCTCTTCCTGAGAGAAATATTCATTGATCCATCTTCCTGGAACTATGGTTTCTTTTTTACTAGATAGAATCACTCCTATACTATGAAAAAAGAAATGTACCAAGTCAGCCATGACACCTTGTTTTCTATTGAACAATATGTACAAATCTCGTAAATAAATAGGTGAGAAATCCCAAGTGGGCACCTGTAATACAGGCCAGTTACATCTGGAGTTTCCTGGAGCACACGTAATTGTGAGGTTTGCCCTTCCTACAGTCCTGCGCTTGCCATTTCCCTTGTCTTTGAGCCAAAACACAGTCCTTGCCACGCTTTAAATGTTGAGGGGGCCCTTTCCTCCAGTTGGTGAAGGTGACAGGTTCCCCGCCGATCCACTCCCAGTGGCCAGCATGCACTTGGTCATTCAAACCTAAGGTGAATCAAAGAATGTGCCAATATTACATTTATGCTCAGATATCGTATCACTCTATTGCTCTAAGCTCAGTAATCACAAATACAGGCCTACATTTTAAAACACAGAAAATGGCCTGGGAATCCTAAAATGCAGTTAAGAGCATGGCTGGCTCTTGGATGGAACAGTCAGTTAAGCTCTTGGAACCTGGATGGCTCAGTCAGTTAAGCACCTGCCTTTAGCTTGTGTCATGATCTTGGGGTCCCTCTCCTTCTGCCCCTCCCCTCCACACATTCATTATCTCTTTCTCTCTCAAATAAATAAAGTCTTAAAAAAATTAAAATCCAAAAAATTTTAAAAAGAAAGAACATATGGCTTTGGAGTCAGGCAGATCCAAATCCAAATCCTAGATCTATAACTGACTAGTTGAGCAACTTTTGGCAGGTCACTTAACCACTCTAAATTTTCATTTCCTCATCTAAGAAATGGGAATAAAAATAGTTTATCAAGGGCTGTTTTAAGTATTAAATAAGATAATTTAAGTAGTATGTAAGATAAAGTTGGTGGCATACATACATGTTTAGTACACAGTAATTATTATTCACATTATTCTACAGTCAGAACTCCTACCCCAGGGAAACAGGTACACTTTTGTCTATTGTTCTTTCTTGCTATTTAAATGTCTTGGTTTTCATATTTGAAAGTAGCTTAACTAGGTATTATTTTTAGTCTGGAACGTAAGATTTTTCAGCCTGCTATAATTCCAACAAAAAAGCAGCTTTTCTCAACTTGCCTCTCTATTCCCACTGGCAATTTTACAAATTACACTTCAGTGTTGCAAAGCTTTTGTCATTTTTCTTAAAGGAATAGTCCTCCTCCTCACTTTCCTTAATAGTAGAAATAAAGAGGATACAATGTGAAAAAAGTCACCTATGACAGCATGATCTGGCTGGCATCTCCCAACCAAACTCAACCAGGAAGACAGTCTTAGTTGCATGGCCTATAACCTTGTCCCAAGTGATTCTCCCTTAGTATTTTGAGGATAGAATAAAATGGAGTATGATCACCTTCTGGATGGTTTCCTTGCATTATTGATCAGGATGTGTTATGCCTAAGTACTCTGTGGGAATCGAGGCTTGAGATGAGTCGCTGTGGAAGCAGAGAAAGTGTCTCCTCCAGCTTTAACCCTCAGAGAATTTCCCAATTTAGAAATCTACTAAGTATTACAGAGATTTTGAGAAGCCAACGTTGAGTTTACTATAGTTCCCCTAAAATCCAATACCTTCAAGGACAGATGGTGAAAATACTTTGATGTGCTCCTAGAATTCTACTCCTAAAAATAGAATCTTAAGAGATTTGTATTATCATTAAAATTGAAGAGGATATTAAAACTTCAGAAAACAAGGGATAAAATTAAGATCCACCTATAATTGTCAATAGAGGTAAACATTTCTAAATCTTTGGTATATTTCTTTATATATGTATTTGTATATATCACATGCACGTGTATGTATACACATATCACATGTATAACAATTTTTTATTCCACGTTACTTTTTGCTTCATATGGCTGTGGATTCTGCTTTTTTATTTAGCACCCTGTCACAAATATACTACATATTTTATATATGATATGCTTCCAACATATATTTCTTGAATGAAATAATAAACATAAAGCACTTTGTCACATCTTTACTATTCAGGCCTTACAAAGTATTAAATAGTAAATATTCCTTTGTATGACTACACCATATTTATTTCACTATCCCCTGTTTATAGCTCTTGCTAATTTTTTACTTTTAGAAATACTGGTCATTGAATTTTCTTACCTATAAACCAAACCACATCCCTTATTATTTCTTTGAGATAGATATCTACAAATCAAACTGTTGTGTGGTTAAGATGAGTTTTAAAAGACAGACTGTCCACTGGGCAGCCCCTCCAGAAAAGAAAAAAAATAGACCATCCAACCATCTAACTGATGCTTGTTACTGAAAAAGCACAGTTATTTGGCCCATGGGAGGGCAATGCCCTCTTGATGTCCTCACCCTCCTGTTGTCAATACAGCACAAACACTTGCCTATCCAGAAGGGCCTTCTTCCACTGATGTCCCAAAGCCATCGCATGTGCTGCCTGGAGAGAACAGTTACAAGGCTGCCTTGGTGACTACAAGCAAACAAACAAAAAGGAAAGCATTAGTGATAAGGAATCCAACATTCCCGTTGATATGAAATTCAACACAGAAATCAAATCGGTTTAAAATAGAAAAAAAAAAGCATAGTGTAGATAGAACTTTCCAGGATTTGGAATACTCTATTATTTCTATTATTTTTCTTTAATGACTATCTGTAAGGTGGGATAGGTGACAGCAAAGAAAGTGAGATTTTTATATATATATATTATCTGGATTGAATCACAAAATTCAATAATAGGTTTTAAACATCTTTTTAGAAAAATTAGCAACTACCTACTTATAAAAATTAATGCCAAAATATTATTACTCTCATGGGGAGTCTATCTCTAAATGGCATAAATTTGACAAATATCCAGTTAATTTGATCAGTAAGGCAACCCAAACTATTCAGATAAAAACAATTATTTGGCCCATGGGACGATGATGTTTTACACTTGATATATATATATATATATATATATATATATATATATATATAAAGATTTTATTTATTTATTCATGAGACACACACACACACACACACACACACACACACACACAGAGAGAGAGAGAGAGAGAGAGAGACAGAGGCAGAGACACAGGCAGAGAGAGAAGCAGGCTCCATGCAGGGAGCCCGATACAGGACTCGATCCGGGACTCCAGGATCATGCCCTAGGTGTGAAGGCAGGTGCTCAACTGCTGAGCCACCCAGGCATCCCTACACTTGGTATATTTAATCAACTACCCCAATAATTGTTGTCAGATTCAGTAAAATGAGCATGGTCTCACTGTTGAAACTTCATAGGTGTTGTAGAAGTTAAAGCATGTGTTCCTAGAAGCATATATAAATATTTTCCCCCAAAATAGAATTGTTTTTATGTTTAAACTGCATAACATAATGATTTGACTTATATATATTGTGAAGTGATCACAATAAATTTAGTCAGCATCTCTCATTTCATTTAGATGTCAAAAAAACAAAAAGAGAAAGAAAAAACAATTGTTTTCCTTGTGATGAGAACTCTTGGGATTTACTCTCAATAACTTCCAAATATACCATATAGCAGTGTTAGCTATACTCATCATGTTGTACTTTATATCCCAGTATTTAATTATCTTATAACCAAAAGTTTGTGCCTTTTGACCACTTTCGTCCAATGACCCCACCTCATATCTCTGGCCTATGCTAATCACATCTGATCTTTTTTTCTAGAGTTTTTATTTTTTATTTTATTTTATTTTTTTATTTTTTTAAGATTTTTATTTATTTATTCATTCATAAGAGACACAGGGAGAGAGAGAGAGGCAGAGGCACAGGCAGAGGGAGAAGCAGGCTCCATGCAGGGAGCCCGACGTGGGACTTGATCCCAGGTCTCCAGGATCAGGCCCTGGGCTGAAGGCGGCACTAAACCGCTGAGCCACATGGGCTGCCCGAAGTTTTTAAAAAAGATTTTACTTATTTATTCATGAGAGACACAGAGAGAGAGAGGTAGAGACATAGGCAGAGGGAGAAGGTGGCTCCAGGTAGGGAGCCCCATGTGGGACTTGATCCCAATCATGCCCTGAGCTGAAGGCAGATGCTCAACTGCTGAGCCACCCAGGCATCCCAAGTTTGTTTTTTTGTTTTGTTCTAAGTCTCTATATACTATTTGGCTTTCTGTATCTGGCTTATTTTACTTAGTGTAATCCTCAATGATAATTATGTTGTTACAAACAGCAGGATCTTCTTTTAATGACTGAATAATATCCCAGTATGTGTGTGTGTGTGTGTCGCACGTGCGCATGCATGTGTGTATCACAACTTCTTCATTCATTTGTCGATGGACACTTGGTTCATTTCCATGTCTTGGCTATTATAATTAATAAACATGCTATAAACATAAGGGTGCAGATAGCTCTTCAAAATACTGTTTTGTTTTCCTTCAGATATATTGCCAGAAGTGGAACTGCTGGATCATATGGTAGTTATATTTTTAGTCTTTTGAGGATCCTCCATTCTGTTTTCCATAGTGGCTGTGCCAATTCACATTCCGTCACTATACACAAGGGATTCCTCTTTTCCACATCCTCACCAGCAATTGTTATCTCTCATCTTTTTGATGATAGATATTATAACAGGCTTTATTAGGACAGTTTTATTCTATAAACAGAATGAGAATTATTCATGAATTATTTTTGCTGGTAGCTGAATTATTCTTATAAGCAATATTTGATAGTTTTAATTCCCCAATGGTGCCCATTAAAAGCTTTTTAAAAATGCCTTAAGTAAAAAGCTAATGATTATTTTTTTCCTTTCTTCTTCTTCTTTTTTTTAATACAGAAAGTTTCAAACAAGAAACAAAGTCACCATGATCTTGCCTGGTTAACATCCATTGATATTTTATTCATTTTGCCCATGTCTTTCCAAACTTCAGATCCATTTCTTTGCTTTTCAAGATCACATATGGTGAACACAATTTATCCATTTCTTAATGATTTTTTTCCCCATTAAAACCTGTACAGGGGCACCTGTGTGGCTCTGTGGTTGAGCGTCTGCCTTCGGCTCAGGTTGTGATCCTGGGGTCCTGGGATAGAGTCTCACATTGGGCTCCCTACAGGGAGCCTGTTTCTCCCTCTACTTATGTCTCTGCTTCTCTCTGTGTGTCTCTCATGAATAAATAAATCTTAAAAAATAAAAAAATAGAAACCAGTACTTAATCATTCTATCATGCAGTGGTGACTTCTAGGACTTCTGAGGTATGTAAGTCTCTTTACCCCTTCTCTGAATGTCCTCAGGCTGCTGGATTTGGGTTTTGTGATTGAATCCGACCTCATTATTTACTGTCATCTCCTGTCTGACAGTCACAGCAGACACGATAGCACAATTTCTTCCCTTCCTCTCACATCCAATTTGGTAATTCCAACGTGCTGAGGGTTTAGAACGCAGAATACCAAATGTGTGTTATGTGTAGGCCGAGGGAAGGCTCGAGGGGCTGCCTCAGTCAATATGGTATATTAAACAAAGCACTAGAGATCTGAGTTCTCTTCCTCTTCTGCCCCTAATTTTCTTATGGCTGTAACTTTAGCCTCACCTTCATCATTACGAATTAACACGTTTTATTCAAGGATATTTAACATCTCCTCCTGCTTCAGGATTCTTGAAACTATGGTGAAAGCACACTTTGTAAAAGCCATTTTAGCTGGTCAAGTACTAGTTTGATTTGTCTCTCCAAGAAGCAAAAAGTCCCCAAAGAGCAAGATGGGAATGTAGCTGTGTTTAGGATAGGTAAAATGTTAGACTATAGTTATTTATAAAAGAAATATATAGGCACTGGTATGTTGATTATTTTACAAAGACATTCCTTTTCTTTTATGCCAATATACACACCAAATAGTGTGAACATTTTCTATATAGATATGTATAGAGAGAGATTGAAAAAGAAAATATAGAGGGAAACACATAAATAAAAGTCTTTTGAAAGCTCTGAAATTTGAAGGTGTTCAAAGTGTAGCATTAAAAACAAACTAATCTTTCTAGCTAAAGAAATAAACATCTACTTTGAAATGTTTTTGATTATGTATAGATGTATTTCAGAGTAACTCTTTAAGGATAGGCCAGCAGGGGTTCCAGACACTCCTGTGGAAAACAAAATGGTTTTTTTTAGATAATGATTTATAATAATAGAATTACCAAATGTACAATGACTGCCTAAGGAAATGAGCAGATGAGATTACAATATGTAAATTCAAGAAATACCTAATCTAGGAGTCTAGCTCCTCTGGGTTGGAAAAATAATAAAACACCAATGGAGAGGAAAGGAGATTGGAGATAAAGATTGAGTTGAATTAGCAATCTGATTAGGGACAAGGAGGAAAGCAAAATTTGCTGTTCTTTTTGAAATGTGGGTGCTGTAAATGACCCTCTGTAAAGGACCTTCAGGGAAGGGAACCCCAGGAAACACAGCCCAGAATTGACTAATGATGCCTGATACCAAAACATACTAATATTAATATTAATTCTAATTATAAAATCTAAAACCATCTCCTAAAATTAATCCATGAGAAGGTAAATAGCCAGGTTGTAAAATGTCGAAACTATACATTTTATATCATAGAAGCAATGGCTAATTCCTAGGAGAATACCTATTTTTCTTCCTTTTATATATATTTTTAATTAAGTTTTTAATTTTAATTCCAGTATTGTTAATATACAGGGTTATATTGAATTCAGGTGTACAAAACAGTGAAGAATGCCTGTTTTTCAAGACAAAGAGGGTGGAAAAGAAGAGAACATAATTAACCTGAAAAGTAATGAGTCCAGAGAAGGGAGGTAGGGAGGCCCAACAGGTGAAAAAAAAACAGGTTTAATGGTAGAGGAGGTCCTGGGGTTCACAATAAAATTATACTGAAGAGGTGGCCTTGCTGTCCAAAAATATTTCTTTTACAAAGACTGAACCAAAGGAATATGGAGATCTTTTATTTTTCCTTTTAGTTTGCTTTTAACTTATTGCTAGATATTTTCTGGAATGTCTGTAACTAGTATTAACTGTTCTTGGAGTAATCATTCTCATCCTTTTGAAATACAATGCGTATTGAGTATCACACAAATCAGATCAAATATTCATACTCATTTTTATATAAAAATTGAAAGTTGAAAGCTTTTATGATATTTTAAAAATCTTACATCAAAAAAATAAAAATAAAAATAAAAAAAAATAAAAATCTTACATCATATATATTTTCTTTACCTCTTTTACAAATCCTGGATACCATCAGAAATAGTATTTGATAGATGTTTTAAGTTCTGGACAAATCTGGTAAACAGATAATGTGTAATTTGAAGTAGTTTTATTACTGATAGACACATAATTAGTCTTTTTCTAAAATATGATGGAAAAATTCCAATTGTCCCTAAAAACTATTTTTTTGTTCTGGAAGTTCTCTCAGTTTTATATCTTAAAAGATATCACCATTCTAGAACTTAAAACAATTCCATGAGACTAGAGTTTATCAAAATATCTTCAAAATAATATGAAAAAATTGCTTCTCAACCAGCTTATATCATATTTGATCTATTAGGTATGATCTTTAATACCCCTGAATTAATAGGGAAGACAAATTTTCCATCATCATTACAATAGATTTAATAAGCTATTCTAGCACAAAATATCCTTCCATTTATACTATTTCTAAATACGAAATAGTATATTTCTTACATATGCAATTAACAAATATGGCTTGTAAATCACATTATTTACATTTAGGTCCAGAGAGCTTCTTAATTGGATCTATCGTAAGACATCAACTTAACAAAAGGTAAATGCTGCCATTTAAATTCAGCAACTTTTGCATTCCTTTTTCTTTAAGACTGATTGATTGATTGATTGATTGATTTATAGACAGAGAGACAGCAGGGCAAGGGACAGAAGGAGAGAGAGAATCTCAAGGAGACTCCCCATTGATCAGTGGCCTCATGCAGGGTCCAATCTCTTGACCCTGAGATCACGACCCTGAGATCACGACCAGAGCCTAAACCAAGAGTCTGATGCTCAACCAACTGAGCCACCCAGGTGCCCCAGTGACTTCTACATTCCTAACAGAGCTTTGTGAGAAGATGTGGGAAGGAATTGTCAGGATTATATGACATGTTACTGATGTAAAATGCAGGGTTGAAAGACACCACACAGGACAGCTGCATCTGGAGAGAGATGGTGTCAATTTCTCTGAAGCTCATTGATGAATGAAGAATGATTTAGTTGTGGGGCCAGTACTGGGGGATAATACTTTAAGACACAGGCTGGTCTAGACATTTCCAGTACATTAATTGTCCAAACAAATATTTGTTGAATGAATGAATTTATAAACAGAGAACCTGATTATACCTTGGGTTTGCTCTGAAAGGTTACTTTGATTTCAATCCAAAAGACACTTAGGTCCTATAATTTAATAAAAATCATAATATGTCTTTGATGTGAAAGATACAAAATACTAATACATAGTTTTGAAACCTACTTTAAGTTAGTTCAACACAAAATTAACATAGGTGTGCTCGTCACAGATCGTTATGGAGCTATTTTGGAGAGTATCATAGAAAATGAAGTCCTGTAGCTTCCACTTACTTGCTTAGAGCCACAAGCAAGTGATCTTGCTTCCTCAAATCTCTTTTATCTGAAGAATGTAGATAATAATACCTGATTCCCTCACAGAAGTGATGGAAGGATCAAATAAGCCAGTATACGTGGTATGTGAAAGAATTCTGTAAACCATACAGTGTAATATACTCAGAAGGTGTTATTGGCAGGGAGGCACGTCGAACTAGGTCAGCCTTCTGTAAAAGGGTCAGCGTATAAACGCGCTTAAAGCCAAGTTGCAGATGACATCTCAGGTCAAATGCAAGAGGAAGTAGCTAGACTTTTAAATTAATTTGGGCCTCAAGTGTATTACTGGGATGAGTGAATTGTATAATATTAACAGATTTATGATGAGATTAATAGATATATAACTAGTCTTCCTACTCTTTGTACTCACTATTAAAACCCAGCTGCAATTAGATGGATCAATAAAATAAAAAATATATTGGGGGACTAATGTAGGTTGGTCACCCTGAAGATATCAATACTACTATAAAAATTGCCATTATTTCAAAAGACATGAGTTGTTTTTTTTTTTTAAAGACATGAGTTTTGAGTCATTTATCAAAAGGCTATAAGATCATAATATCAGAGTAAAGAACAGCCCTTCTAAGAAAAGATACTTGGTGACCTTATGCCAACATTGATGAATGGATGGAAAGATACCACTTAATACACGTTGTCTTTACTTTTCTCATAACATGAAGAACCAACCAGTTAAAGCTTCATTAGAGGCCAGAAGAGTTACTTGCACTGTCATTTAATACCACTGGAAGACGAACAATAAGGCTACCTTCAAACTTAAGGTCTGAAGTTCTGTTGCTCTGTTCATCTGTATTTTACCAACAAATCCCAGTGGCAGTTTGATTATAGTAACCTTGGCTACAGTATACCTGCACTTCTGTACTCCCCTTCTTTTGTCAGCATAGAAACCATACTCTCCTCTTCATAATATATTGCAGTCTTCTTGCTACATCAGAGAGCTTTTCATTCTGCACCAGAGCTCTTTCCTCAAGGAGAAAAAAAATCTATACTGCTATTCCTACCTGAGCTATCAATGCATCAAGGCAAATTTTAAATAAAAGTAGGACACCCAGTAATTTGGAAGAATGTCTTCATTGTTCCTTAACATACAGCATTATGGGAACATATGTATTTAAATAATAATTATTTATAAAATCTTAAAAAATAGTTTAACTTATTTTATATCACCTGCTCATCAACAAAAACCTGAAAGACACCTATTAACCTCTATAGACTCTTATTTATACTTAAGATATGAAATACATCAGTAAAAAAAGGGTGGTAGATTTGACCAGTTTTTTAAAAGACTTAAAATATATTTTTCTAAAGGTTTTATTTACTCATTTGAGAAAGCACACTTGAGTGAGCACAAGTAGAGGAGAGGGGCAGATGAAGAGGGAGAAGCAGACTCCCCACTGAGCAGGGAGCCTGATGCAGGGCTTGATCACAGGACCTTGGGGTCATGACCTGAGCCAGAGACAGATGCTTAACCGACTGAGCCACCCTGATGCCCCACACTTTTAAAATATTTATTAGCTTTATAAAAATCTAGTTATTGGGTGCTTGGGTGGCATGGTCAGTTAAGTGCCCAACTCTTGGTTTCAGCTCAGGTGGTGATCTTATGGTTGTGAGATCAAGCCCTGTGTTGGGCTCCATAGTCAGCACAGAGTCTGTTTAAGATTCTCTCTCCCTCTCCCTCTGTTCCTCCCCACCCTGCTCTTGCATGCTCTCTCTCTCTCTCTCAAATAAATAAACAAACAAACAAACAAATAAATAAATAAATAAATCTTCTAAAAAATAAAAGTCTAGTTATATTTTACATACAGTAAAATGCATAAATTTTTAAGTATTCAATTCAATGAATTTTGACAATTGTGTATATCCATGTAAGACCAGAGCAAGACATAGAACATCTCCATTATTCTAGAATTTACCTTGTGCTTTTTAGTCACCCTACAATCCCTCCCAGAGATAATTGTTTTTTTTTTAATTTCTAACACCAACTAACAAATTAGCTTTTCCTATTCATATAAATGAAATCGTATAATATGTACTCTTTTATGTTGGCTTGCTTCCTCTCTACATGTTTTTGAGATTTATTCACATGGTTGGAAGTTTTAGTAGTTCATTCCATTTTATCATTTATAAAATAAATTGTCAAGAAAATGTGTTTCCTTGTTGATGGAGAAAATATAAAGAACCCTCAACAAAAAGACAAATGATGCAAACTATTATTATTTAAAAAGTTGCTATGAATTCTTGTAAATGTATTTTTAGTGCATATTTTTTGGTTAAGTTTTATCTATTTAAGTAATCTCTACTCCCAACGTGGGGCTCAAACTCATAACCCCAAGATCAAGAGTAACATGCTCCTCCAACTGCACTAGCTAGGTGCTCCTCTAGCAATATATTTTTATTTCTCTTGGGTAAATACCTAGGAGGAGAGATGGTAGGTCATAGGAAAATGCACATAACTTTATAAGAAACTGCCCAATGGCACTACAAAGTGGTTGTACCATTTTCACTTCCACCAGCAAACATGAGAACTCCATTTGCTCTGCAGCATTTGGTAACATCAGTCTTTGTGATTTTATAGTGAGTCTGAAGTGGTATTTCATTGTGGTTTTCTTTCTTTCTTTTTTTTTTTTTTTTAAATTTATGATAGTCAGAGAGAGAGAAAGAGGCAGAGACATAGGCAGAGGGAGAAGCAGGCTCCATGCACTGGGAGCCTGACGTGGGATCCGATCCGGGGTCTCCAGGATCGCGCCCTGGGCCAAAGGCAGGCGCCAAACCGCTGCGCCACCCAGGGATCCCTTCATTGTGGTTTTCATTCACACTTCCCTGGTGGTACATCTTTTCATGCACTTATCGACCAATTATATATCTTTTCTGATGAAATCTTCAAGACCTTTGCTATTTGTTTTAGATTTTTAAATTTATTTATGAAAGACACAGAGAGAGAGAGAGAGAGAGAGGCAGAGACATAGGCAGAGGGAGAAGCAGACTCCATGCAGGGAGCCCGACGTGGGACTTGATCCCAGGTCTCCAGGATCACAACCTGAGCCAAAGGCAGATGCTCAAACTCTGAGCCACCCAGGCATCCCCGCTTTGCTATTTTTTAAATCAGGTTGTCTTTTTGTTATTGATTTATAGGAAGCGTTTGTATTTTCTCTATTTGAGACCTAGATCAGATGGACAACTGGAGATTAGCTTTCCCAAATGTGGTGTGCTCTTTCACTTTCTTTTTAATAACGATTCTATTTATTTATTCATGAGAGACACGGGGTGAGAGGCAGAGACATAGGCAGAGGGAGAAGCAGGCTCCCTGAGGGAAGCCCTATGCGGCACTCGATCCCAGGACCCCAGGATCATGCCCTGAGCTGAAGGCAGACGCTCAACCACTGAGCCCCACAGGTGCCCTGCTCTTTCACTCTCTACAGTGTTTTTAGATGAGCATAAATTTTTGAATTTGATAAAGTGCAAGATCTGACTGCTATTCACTAGAGACTTCTTTAGTCTCAATTTCCAACCATGGGGGATCTTAGTCTAATTGCATTGTTCTGGAGAGTTATATACTATAGGTGACTATAGTGTTAGAGTTATATGCCTATAGGTGGGCAAAAAGCAGGGGTGGTATCAGGGATAAGTATTTATGCATCTTTAAAGTCCTTCCAGGCTAGATAAATTTTTGTTGTCATTATTTGATCACAAGTCATCCTTCACTAAGTGTTCCATTATCCACTGACCCTTTGTCCAACTTGTCTGGTTTCATAACCATCAATGTCTCTTACACTGTCATAGGTCTGATACCTTAGGACCTTTCATTGCTATGTATTTTCAGATTAGTGGGCAGGAATCCCTACTTAATTAAAAAAAAAAAAAAGAAGACAAAACCTGCAGTGCTACTGACTTGGAAAAGCTCCTGCCTTTCTTCAAAAGATCAGGAGAAGCTAAAAAAATAGAATTTCAGCAATGGCACAGTTGTCACATAAAGAGATACATCAAAATATACTATTAAGCTCAATCTCAGATCCATTCTGGACTACAGAACTCTCCTAGGGTTCCTGAAACCAAACCAAGTAGATATCAGACACTTAGCACTTGAATGAATGAATGAAGTGACCCTGCAGCTGGGTGAGAAAAGAGACAGGAGGGAAGAAAACACTAATTAAGGTGAAATAGGGTTTCTTACTGTTCCTTGCAAGCTCGGGCAGCAGTGCTCCAGGTGCCCTTCTGCTCTGTGACCAAAGAGTGGCAGTAGCCTGAATGATGGTGCCACCCAGCTGGGCAGGCTTCACCTTCCACCTCCTGAAATACAGTTGTGCATGTTCACATCAGAATAGTCTTTAAAATCTAGAATCTGCTCTCAGCATAAGGAGTCCTATGTGTCCCCCCGGCTTGACTAGAGTGGTTCTGGCACCAGAAAGGAGGTCAGCCGTTATCCCAATGCTACACCTTGAGAAATGTGATGGCTTTTCACAGAAAACACTACTAAAATTGACACTGTTTCATTTTGCACTTTTAACATTCTGATGACCTTCTTAAACTGCATCGATTAACGATCGTGGTTTGTGATTCGTAAAATACCACTCAGGCCTGTTTGCCTCTTCACCTTCCAAGGCAGGTAGACCTAGCATGAGTAGTCAGATCATTTCCTGTCCCTTGGCTTATCGCAGAGCATCGCACAAAGATACTTTGCGGCTCATCCTGTGTCCCACCTCGGTTTGGGGGCTCCAGGCTTTCCAGGTAATTCCATCACACTTGTACAGCTTCCGGAGGCTTTCGTGGAAGTGGAGAAGTCCCTTTAATTCCGGTGTGCAGTCCTTTGGAATTGAGGGCAATCGGTCCTATGGGAAGGAGAGGGATTGCAGATTTGACGTAAAGAAGCTGAGTCGCTCACTCACCTCCTTCATTTGTTGGGTAGCCTTTGTGTTCAGCAAAGGATCCCCAAGCCTGCAGGCTGTTTTGTGGCCCAGCAAATAGCCTGTTGTAAGATGAATAGGAAGTAAAGAGATTTTCCTACCTGTCTGGAGAAGTGTGAGTCACTTGTGGATTCCATCTTATCTGCTTGAGGCAGCACTGCCACTTGGCTTGTCTTTTGTGGCTGACTGGTGATGGCTACTTTGGCCTTCCTTTTGCGAGACGGAGAACTGTCTCCCTCCAGCTTCTGGGAAACCATTCCATGATACTTGAGGAAACCAGAAAACACCAATAAAGAGAAAGCAAATAGCCAGGTAGCAAACAAAAACGTTTGCTGGAAAAATGAACAATCAAAAAATTGGGCTAAAGCAGAAAGATAAAAGGTTTTCTTTCTGAACACCCAAGCCTCAGAAGCAAATGTCAAAACAGGCCTTTAAGAGAAATACATAAATATGGAAGACATTAAAAAATAGTTTCACTGACTATTATGCATCCACAAATACAAGAAATTTAGCAAGTTTCTCAGATTACACTTACATGATAGATGATGTCGGTTCCATTTCTATAAACAGAGGATGGAAGAACCTGAAATCAACAAAATACAACATATGAGCAAAATTGGCCTGAATAATAACTAGCAACAGGGTAAAACCCTTTCAGTAAGATCTTGTGTCTAAAAAAATGTTAAAACATATGTTTTATGTCCTAAGACTTTACATGCCCAAATCATTAGAATTTTTAAAATCACTGGACCCAATCACCACTTACCAGTATTGACTCATACATTCAAAGTTTCAGTTATAGAGAAAAGACTTCTTTATTTTGATATATCTATAGTACACAGAGGTCCAAGAAAACACACACACACACATACACTTATGAGTGTGTGCCAATTAGAATCCTGTGCTAATAATAAAGGTCAAAGCCGCAGTTGCCACACTCAAATAGATCACTTAATCTCATTCTGTTCCAGGGTCACTGGTTATTCCCTGCTTTGATCACAAAAGGAACCAAAGCAGAAATCACATGGATGGGTCAGTATATCTATCACCTCAATTAGTACAGATTAAGGAAGTGGGCAGCATTATGATATCTGTATACAAAAGGCACTGCCTTGGGGCACCTGGTTGGTTTAGTTGGTGGAGCAGGAGATTCTTTTTTATTTTTATTTTTATTTTATTTTTTTTTAAATTTATTTATGATAGTCACACAGAGAGAGAGAGAGAGGCAGAGACATAGGCAGAGGGAGAAGCAGGCTCCATGCACCGGGAGCCCGACGTGGGATTCGATCCCGGGTCTCCAGGATCGCGCCCTGGGCCAAAGGCAGGCGCCAAACCGCTGCGCCACCCAGGGATCCCCGTCTTTTTTTTTAAAATTTTATTTATTTATTACTGAGAGACACACACACACACAGAGAGAGAGAGAGAGAGAGAGAGGCAGAGGGAGAAGCAGGCTCCATGCAGGGAGCCCGACATGGGACTCGATCCTGGGTCTCCAGGATCAGGCCCTGAGCTGAAGGTGGCGCTAAACCGCTGAGCCACCCGGGCTGCCTGGAACATGAGACTCTTGATCTCAGGGCTGTAAGTTCAAGCTCCATGTTGGATGTAGAGATTACTTAAAAACAAAATCTTTAAAAAGGGGGGGGAATTGCATACTTGTGAAATGAATCATGGCTCCCCTTCATTATGCAAATCAGCTTCTTCAGTGTTTCAGAACACTTATTAATTTTTTTTTATTGTTTTACAATGTACTCCACACACCACATCCCAGAAGTTCCCCATCCTCACTGTTTTGCCATTCCCTTGGGTCCTAAGCTTCATACGAGACGGATCTGCAGAATCAAAGCCCTGCCCGGTGTCTCCCCTAGTGACTGCTGGCCGCTTGGAAGATGGAAGGGGTCTTCTTTCCAGATGAAAGGAACCAGAAGTGGTGGATGAGGAAGACCCTGGGGACAGCGGGTGCCAAATGCCCTTCTCCCTTGCATTGTGCTTGTTTGGGTTGAAGGAATATGAAGGATGACACTGTCCTGGAGGCATGAAAGATGGCAGGTCAGTTCATTGTACACAAACAGATAAGTGATCACATCGACACAGCCCCTGCAGCACTTGTCATTAAACTTAGATGGATGGTTTTCCCACCAGATGTTGCCTTTTTGCCATTTGCCAGAAACTCCTTTACTCTTCATCAGTTTCCACGCAGGAGAGCTGTGCCCTTCTGCACCTCTACAGGGTGATTATAAAGTCATGAAATTGATTTCACAAACCACAGATGAAAACCATTGTCATAATTTTCTAATCATACCATATACTGGGGAAACTGCCTCACCTTTCTTCATGTCACAGCATTCCTCAGATTTATTCACTGATCAAGTATCATTCTATAAACACTTCAAAGTGTTCATCCTTTCCCCAGTCTCCTACAGGTAGAAACTGGAATTGTTTGAAGAAGTGAAATCAAGTAACAGTTATAAAAATTAGCATTCAACTGTTACAGAACAAAGATCCAGGAAATCTTAACGGAGGGACTTCTATTGGAAACATTTCCAGTTAGTATGACAAATATCTCAACCCACGACCCTCGTGTGGACATTTTGTACTTCATGTGTAAAGTGTGTATTTTCATATATTTTATGTACTAACTGTGACCAGAAAAGTCTACTGAAAAAGGAATGAATTTGGCCTTAAAGGTGGTGGGGGAAGACATTGTTGAAATATGAGTATTATAAAGGAAAGGGGATAGTGGTTATCTTTATTACAGGATGAGAAAGAGAAGAGGTGAGAGTGGATTTCAGGTGGGGAAAAAGTACCACGGGTACGGCAGGTGTAACCTCATAGGTCTAAGTCCACACATGGTAACTGGACACTCGTCAAATGCTAAATAGACACCTAAGTAGAAAGTCTTTGGCAGGAAAAAAAAAATCAGAGCACCAAGGACTGTGCTTGGTTTTATTTTATTTAGTTCACAGGTTGTTCTTTTGCATATATCATCCAGGACCTACTTGGCTCCACAACCCGAGGTTATTCATTAATATTCTCCAGCTGCTCTCGAATCCCCCAGCCAGCTGTATCTTTCACATCTATTTTTCTCCATTCCTTCCTCTCAGAATTTTCCTGGTCACACTACAGTGGGGGCTCAGATTTGAGGCATTAAGAGCTCTCTTCAACAGAGGAAGATAATTACAGCCCCACAAATGCTGGGGGAAAATAATTGTCGATAGATTCTCACCAATGTTGTTTCCCCCTTGGTGAGAACAACAAACGGGTAGGGAAAAAAAAAAACGAAACCAACTATGCCACTGACTTGTTGCTTTTCTCAAACGCTAGCTCTTAGCGGGAGGAAAACCATATGAAGCAGAAACCAGAATAAAGGACCTACAATATGACTGAGGTTGCTTTCTTGACAAGAAATTAAGCATTTTGATTTGAAGGCGTTATCAAGCACATTGGCTGTTGAAAGCAAGCAGCTATGCGCCAGGACCGCTCCTGATTTCAAGATGAGGATCAAAAGAATACCTCCTTTTGAGTCCAAAATTTTCACTGCAGCTTTTGTCTTGGTGCCAAGAACTGCATTCACAGGGGAGTTCAGAATTACTTCAAAGGCCTCATCGTCTTCCTCTAATCCGTCATAGGTAATTGCTATATTCCACATCTTAGTTGACATTCCTACAAGAAGTAAACATTTTAATTACTCTTTAATTGCTATTTCAATCACCTAGGTGTCAGAGAAATATATTAATTAACATGTCTACAGCTCGGCTGCAGTAGCCTAAGTGAGCTATTGTACTGCTACCAACTCACTGAAGTCCTGCTGTTCTCCCAAATAATATTAAAAGACCACGTTTGTTCCTGGACAATGATGATTCCGTTTCAATGCAAACACTGTAACAAAAAAGTAAGCTGCATTATGCAAAGGATGAACAACGACAACAAAAATGGTTAGGAGATGAGATCCAAGACTTAATTTTTTCCCCCGACCTGCCCCTTCTCAAGAAACAAGTACTGTAATCTTCAAATCTTAATAGTTTCAAAAATCCTAAGAGGTTTGTACAGACAGTTAAAAGTGATTATTGGATGGTACTTCATGCTATTCATGGAACCCTTGAAATGATTGATTTCTAAAGACAGCTGCCTCCATCGGCTGCTTGACTTCCTGAGATCCTTCTAGCCCACAAATGCTTTTTCTAATGATGTAATACTCAATATTTGATATCCTCCTCGAGAGGATTTATGGGCTGGGGGTTTTAGAAACAGACTGAGCCAATTTTTTTCTCTTTCTGTCTGCCCCTGCTCATGTAGCTACAATCAAGCTTGGTTCATAGTAACTTTGAACCAAACACCGAACCGTTTTGATGCTACAAGCACATCCAGAGCCATTCTGTCACTGTGAAGATGGGACGCAGTGGAACCCCAGAAACACAAATATTCAAGCTGGAAGAAACTTGTGAGATTGTCTAACCCTGACTAGTTTCCATGACGCGGATTACAGGATAACCCCCTTAGTTTATTTAGAAGACAAGGTGGTGGAAGGAAAAAAAAAAAAAAAAGTACTATTTTGTAGAGAAAAAAAGGCTCAAGCTGAAGGGGAAAAAAAGTTAACAAATTTATGGTTTAACTTTCTAGGACTAAGTTTTGAAAGCTTTTACTCCCTGGCATTTACTCATTGGCTATTTGAGGGCTTTTATTCCCATAAACCCATCTATGTATAAGCAAACATTTTTTTTTCTAGCTTTCTCTTCTGAAAATCTGGAATCCTTTCTCCAAGCACATTATTTGCTGCAGATTTATGCCTCTCTATTGTGCCATCTATATGACAGCCTCCTTTTTGAAGATGTGTCACATACAGATTTCATGATCTAATCAAAGTTTCCTCAATCCCCCACAGAATCCAATGGAAAGATGAAACTGTTCACTTATCTCACTCCTGGCTGCACTTAGAGGGAAAAAAATGAAGTGTATTTGAAATAATTTAATTTAAAAAAACCAGGCTGACAGGTGGTTTGTTAAGTTTTCAGTATCAAGTGAATTCATAAATCGATTACTTTCCTAGTCTTTGCAAAAACAGAAGTTGAAACACCAAACATAAAATTCCATATAACTCCCACCTCATAGGTGGACAGATCGACCCATCAAAATATACATTTTGTATCTATTACATACTTACCTTTGCTATAGATGCTATGGAGGATACCATGGGTATAACATCAGCAAACCCTGACATAAAGGAATTTAAAATATCTTGGAAAAGAGAAGATGTAAATGCCAGAAGAGTCCACTATTCAAGGCTACATATGATTAGCTGCCAAGATACAGACTAGATGGTAAATACGAGATGTATGGAGGCTCCAGAGTTGGAAGGTTTTGGAGGGAGGGAGTGAGAAAACAGCATAAGCAAAGGCAGGAAGGTAGCAGAGCCAAGGCCTTGCATAGAGAATGAGCGAATTAGCTGGCTGCAGCGGAGCTCCCATCAGAGAGGTGGTAAGAAAGCAGGGGGCAGTCTGTGGCCAGGGAGCAGAGAATCCTGGACACCAGGTGGCTGGATTCAGACTCTAAACCATAGGCAACAGGGAAGACTCTTGAAAATCAGGGCTTAGAAAAATCTATCTCAGTGTTATGCAGAAAGATTTAAGGGCCCAGGAAGACTGGTAAAGAGGCTAGAAGTAGAGAGACTGCATAGGCAGCTTTTGTAATAAACCTGGAATGAAGGGATAAGAGACCAGACAGTGAAGAAAGTTCTTGAATGATAAGAAGTTTAATGTTCAAAGAACTGTTTTGACTCTCAAAGTCCACAAAGTTCAGCATTATTCAAATAAAAATCTGATACATGCAAAAAATGCCAAATCCCAACTAATTGCCCTCTTATTGTAAGAATCATTTTTAAAAAAGTATAGTTCCCTTTCTCCCTCTTGCCCACTCCCTCCCCCTAAATTAAAGTTTTTCTAAGACCTAATGGAGTAGAACCAGACGGTTAGAGCAAATCTATTCCAAATTTAAGTAACCTTCTGATTGGCTTGCTTGCATTTCAATTTTGTTTCTATGCCTACCAGGTGTGCATATAGAACCAACTTTTCTAGGTTAATGAGATTGGAAGTAAGAACTTTCTGGGTTTTTCTTTTTCCTTCCTCTCCCATTTTCAAGGTGCAAAGTAGTTGTTAAATCACCGAGATTATAAGCAATTTCAGAAGGCTTGCACCAGCCTCCTGTTCCCATAAAACAAAAGGTGCTGAGGAAAAGGTGTCATTTTATGCAGACATAGCCCACTTTACAGAGTGGTCAATTACTGGATATTTTCCTGCAAAGCAGATTTCATTATTGAAAGACATTTTCTCAATGTTTTTTAGTAAATACCATGTTAGAGATCTGTTCCTTTGGAAAACATTTTGACTCTCAGGAATGATTTAGTCGCAATTAAGAAAGCAGCAAACCTTTCAAGAACACATACTTAAAAGGAAAACAATCATTTTCTTCAGAATATTTACACTTCGACTCAGTCACAAGAGCTGAATGCAAAGTAGGCAGGATTAGTTTGGGGTTCAGTATAATGGCAGCAAGGCGTAGTTCACTAGACTGAGACGTTATCTGTTTCTCTCCAGCACCCTCCCCAAAGTTCTCAAATCTTATAATATCCCACTGTCTGAATTCTCACTCCGTTTCTTCGTCCATCATGGAGGCTACATTTTTGAAGAAACAAACAGATGGCCTGGGGCAGAAGCAGTGGGTGTGGGGGTGGGGACACCAGACCCAGAAGAGGCAAGGGTTAACGATACAGGAGTAAGTAAACATTTACAGGACCTGTGGACATAGGAACTTTAAAATACTCTAAAATAAGACCTCAGCTTATGAAACCATTTCTGGCTAGTAAATTCCCAAACAATGAACAGGTAAATATTGTTTCTTTTTAACTTAGGAGATTTTTTTCCTTAAAATGTCTAAATAGTCCCTAAGATCATGACGAGTTAGAGCCTCCAGAAGTCATCAGTATCTATTCAAAATAAACTCTTCTAGACAAATTGGTCTTTATCTTATCCAGTTGAACCTCTGAGAGGTGGATTTCAGAGTCCCCTCTAAGTGTGATACTTGCTAGTTGTAATCAATCCAGAGACCTGGCAGGCTGCTCAATATTTACTGAAAGCCCAATCAGTTCAAATCTTGTGATAAACAGACCACAAATAATAGAGACAACATATAACAAAGACTCTTGACTCCTCAAAAAATGGAAAGGTTTGAACTGCCTTAACATGAAATATAAAAAGGACACACACAGTGCAAATGCATCAGAACCTTTCGTCTTAAGGTTGACCAGAGCACAAGAGCCTGAAGCAACCTGGGATAATCATCAAATACATAATGGGAACAGCTCTTCTACAAAATAGGTCACTTGAGGAACAAACTCACACAAGTCAGAAATGTAAATAATCACGGGTGGGAGGACAATCATTGTATTTGGGTAGTTTCATGTCAAATTTAAGGATCATTGTTATAGGTTGAATTGGGTCATTCAAAATCTTTACGTTGAAATGTTAATTCCTAGTACATCAGAACGTGACCTTATTTGAAATAAGGTCATTACAGATGTAACTAGTTAAGATAAAATTGTACTAGAGGGGGCCTCTAATCCATTATGAGTGATGTCCTTATTAAAAGGGGAAATCTAGACACAGACACAGGCACAAAGAAAGCCATGTGGGGACAAGGGCAGAGTCTGGTATAGATCCAGCAGAAGCCAAGGAATGCCAAAGATTCCAGCAAATCACCCGGGCATGGAAGACAGGCATGGGACAGATTCTCTCTCACAGAAGGAATCAACCCTGCTGACCCCTTAATCTTGAACTTGTAGCCTCCAGAACTGTGAAAAAATAAGTTTCTGTTTTTAAGCTACTGGGTTTGTGATATTTTGTGAGGGCAGCCTTAGCAAACTAGTCACAAAACATCATCCTACTTGTGGTGAATGGCGGGAAGGTATTTCTTTTCTTTCTTTTTTTTAATATCTGTAATTTTTCTTTTTAAATTTCTTTTTCAATTTAAATTCAATTTGCCAACATATAGTATAATACCCAGTGCTCATCTCATCATGTGCCCTCCTTAATGTCCATCACCCAGTTACTCCATCCCCTATCAACCTCCCCTTTTGCAACCCTTTGTTTCCCAGAGTTAGGAGTCTCCCATAGTTTGTCTTCCTCTTTAATTTTTCACCACTCAGTTTCCTCCCTTCCCTTCTGGCCCCTTTCACTATTTCTTATATTCTACATATGATTGAAACCATATGATAATTATCTTCCTCTAATTGACTTATTTCAATCAGCATAATACCCTCCAGTTCCATCCACAGTGAAGCAAATGGAGGCATTCGTCCTTTCTGATGGCTGAGTAATATTCCATTGTGTACATATACCACATCTTCTTTATCCATTCATCTGTTGAAGGACATCTCAGCTCCTTCCACAGTTTGGCTATTGTGGACATTGCAGTGCTATGAACATTGGGGTGCAGGTGCCCCTTTGGTTCATCACATTTTTACCTTAGGGGTAAATACCCAGTAGTGCAATTGCTGGGTCATAGGGTAGGTCTATTTTTAACTTCTTGAGGAACTTCCACACTGTTTTCCAGAGTAGGTACACGAGCTTGCATTCCCACCAATAGTGCAAGAGGGTTCCCCTTTCTCCACATCTTCACCAATATTTGTTGTTTCCTGACTTGTTAATTTTAGCCATTCTCACCAGTGTAAAGTGGTATCTTTTAAAATTAAAAAAAAAGATTTTATTTATTTATTCATGAGAGACACAAAGAGATGGGCAGAGGCATAGGCAGAGGGAGAAGCAGGCTCCCTGCGGAGAGCCTGATGTGAGACTCCATCCCAGGACTCCAGGATCACACCCTGGGCCGAAGGCAGACACTCAACCACTGAGCCACCCAGGCGTTCCTCACTGTGGTTTTGATTTGTATTTCCCTGATGGCAAGTGATGTGGAACATTTTCATTCATTTTTCACATTTGCCATGTGTTGGCCTTCTATGGAGAAATGTTTGCTCAAGGGCATTTCTTTTCTATGTTTACTATTAAGGTTGTCAAATTTGTAATGGTGCTGATATTTAGGCCATTCGTTTCTGCCTTTGGAATATCACATGACAGTGGTAGATAATGGCAAGGGTTTTGACTTGGTGGAATGTTCTCAGAGTGCAGAATACTTCCTCTGAGGAGAGCACGAAGTCACAGGCCCTGGCTGCTTCTCCAGGCCTTTTCTATCTGCCAGTGGCCAGGTGATCCATGTCCATCCCAGACCAGAGGGAAAGAGAGAACCATGCAGTGAAAGAGAGCTACCTGCCCCTTCTACAGAAGCCAGGGAAGGGAGGTGTGGCTCCAGCCTCAGTGCTTTAGACACAGCTCCCCAAAAGTGTGTTGGTCCTCCACCCCGAAATCTTCTTCTTCTTCTACTTATTCAAAACACCATCTCTTCTGGGAAGTTTTCCAGAATTTCCCTTCACCAGAACAATGGCTCATCTTTTGGGTCCCAACATACTGTTAGTGAGTTGTTTTCATGTCTCTCTCTCCCACATGAGAACACCTTTAAGGGCAGGCACCATACTTTTATATTCCCTTTTGCACCTGGCAAAATTTTTCCACTGATTCAAAACAAAATATGTGCTATCTAATTAATCTTCCTGGAATCTCCTCATATCAACCTATTCCAAGAGAAAACATTTAGAAATGACCTGAGGCGGGATCCCTGGATGGCGTAGCGGTTTAGCGCCTGCCTTTGGCCCAGGGCGCGATCCTGGAGACCCGGGATCGAATCCCACGTCGGGCTCCCGGTGCATGGAGCCCGCTTCTCCCTCTGCCTGTGTCTCTGCCTCTCTCTCTCTCTGTGTGTGACTATCATAAATAAATAAAAAAAATTAAAAAAAAAAGAAATGACCTGAGGCAAATAGGACTTTCTGAAAATTTCCATCAAAATACGAGAGACAGTTCAATTAGTTCAGCTTTGTGTTAGGGACGCCAAGTAATTATTTATTTGTTTTTTGTTTTGTTTTGTTTTGGTTTGGTTTTTGGTTTGTTTGTTTTTAGGAGGGAAAGGGGCAAAGGGAAAGGGAGAAAGAGAATCTGTCTTGAGCAGGCTCCACAACCAGTATGGACCCTGATGTGAGGCTCGATCTTATGACCTGAGCCAAAATCAAAAGTCAGATGCTTAATCAACTGAGCCATCTAGGTGCCCCCAAATAATTTTTCAAATGACACTCTTTTCTGGATTTTTTGGGTGTTTGCTTTGATACTTATATTTGTTATAGGCTTTCTTCTCATCTTAAATAAATATTCACTTGTGATAAAGTGAAAAATGAAGGACAAAACTTCAAGTCCAACCTGATCTCTCTTGGAGTGGCTGAAGAGGGTCCCCATGATCTCCACACACTCCTACAAAAATAGGAAACAAACTGTAGACATGAAACGTACCTGGGTCAAACTGAATCAGTTTAGATGGAGTCAGAGTGAAGTCTTTTCCAACTGTAGCTGACACCTGGTTGACCTTAAAAGGGACAAATGTCCTTTTTTAATAAAAATATATTTTAATTGAGAAACATCTAGTCTAATACCATAATAGACTAAACTTATCCTTGTTTTTTCAAGGAGGCTGTATATCCAACATGGGGCTTGAACTCATGACTCCAAGACCAAGAGTTGCATTTTCTACTGACTGAGCCAGCCAGGCACCACCCCAAAGCCATGCTCTTAAATCTGTTTTTAACATAAAGTTTTTTCTTTAATTATAATAAACCATTTTAGATTTAGGCTACATGGATCTTCCTTAAAGTTAACTTTTTTCCTTTTTCACATCTTTATAAATAATTCAGTCATTGAAGAAAGCAACATAAATTCTAAATAATATTTTTCTCTTCATTATGAGTGTCCATTTATTACCTTCCTTCTTCCCCAAGCTGGCTTTGAAATTGTGCCTCAGAGGAAAGAGAGGGGGAGAAGAAGCAATAGCAGGTGCTCCCAACAAGTAGCTTTGGGGTATCCTGTGAGTTTCAGGGCACTGACGCCTTAGACAAGTTGACCATATACAAGTTTGGTCCATTTTCCTATCCGGATGAAACCACCCCTCTCCACAGAAATGAAGAAGAGCTCAATGGGGATGGCAGACCTGGTGAACGGCCACACAAAATTAACCCATACACACACAACTGAGGGCTTTTGAGGCTCCATCAAGTAAGTTAGCAACAACAAAAATGGTGCTAGTTTACAGAGACTATTTACTGATCTCCTGTTCCTCACTCCCAGGGCTAAAAACCAGAGGTGATTTAGGGCTCTCAAGCCATGGCCTTATCTTCCCCAGAGGGAGTCTAAATCCATGTTAAGAACAGTGTCCTTGACCAGTTTGAAAAAGAAGTCATCAAATGAGAATCCCATGTAACCATGATAGGCAGGGGTCACTTTGCCCTTTTTTAGACATGTAAGATGGCCGAGAAAATGGGTGACTCTATTTCTTCACTTTCATACAAAGAAATGAAGTGCACAATTGAAAAGATAAATGTTCCTATTTTTATGGCTTTAGACATTACCTCCATTCATCACCAAAGGCCCTAAGATCTGCTAATGGGTCTGCAGTGGAAACTGTGCTGAAGAGACTATTTCCTCCGAAGCCTCCATTTGTTCTTTGCCTACAATGCCAAGGCTCCTCCTGAACAACCTTTCATTGTGAAAAGGCAGCCCATTGTACACCTGTATCCACCATATGCTGGAAGTCACATTTCTCCACATGGCTCTTGCACATACAATTACTTAGTATTTACCACCACTGAGCTAACAGACTCCTGTGTGGGAAAAGGAACAGTCTGAGGCAAGCTGGTTGGAGCAATCAGCCTGGTGAAGGTGCACGATTCAAACTGGGGCAAACAACACAAGTCAACGTGCTTTCCCTTCCTCTGCCTCTGATCCAGTAGCCAATATGCTCTGGGTAATGGTGGCACCTGCACTCTGGGTGGAGCTGTCCCTGAGGGCTCAGGGCTGTGTCTGATGAAGGCCTGTAGATTCATGGTGTGCGTTCAGCTTAAGTAGACAAAAGTGTTCCATGTCACACCACATATGTTCTTTCTACCTGGCCAGGTGAATGGTATGTGGCCCAAAACTCTAGACTCGAGCATATGGCGTTTTCTATAGAAGACCAAAGCATTATTTAAAAACCATTCAGGCAGATTTCATTTTGCATGAACAATCTGTTGGGAAATTATAGGGCATTCCAAGTTGTCTAATGTTTCAATAATAATAAAACATCCACTGGGAAAAAGAGCTTTTGCCTACTGGACAGGTAAATACCAAATGTGGATATGGTAGGATTTAAGTGCACAAGGCTCTGAGGGTGATTTGAATTTATTAATATAATTGCGACTGAACTGAGATGGACCTTTTTTCCAGAAGCTAATATCACTCCCCCCTTTCATCAGATTGAGGAGCGGAGTCTTCAAGGCTCGCTCACTACTGTTAGTTCATAAAAGCTTTCAAGCTGTCATTCTCTTGAAGTGTTACTATGATAGCAACTCCCCAAAAAATCCTTCAATTCTGGAAGCCATAGGTTGTGCTCCCTGGTCCATGCCAATGGAAAGGAAACCAGTTGACTAATTTTAAAGTGATTAATGAATTTTCCTTATATTTCAGAGGCCTGGATTGATATATGCTCTCTTAATTTTAACTTGGGTGACTCTTAAGATAAGTTTGCCCCTTGATTTCCCTCATCCCCTGAGACCACAGGAAGTGATCCTGGTGGCATACTAAGAGAAAGCCATCTGGGGGCTGCACTTTGCTCTGGAGACCTCACAGGATGTCTTGCATACACACCTTCTTTTCCAAAGCAGAGTTTGGCCCGAGGTCACCAGGTTGGATATATCTCGCTGTAAGGTCAAGCTTCAAGGCTCAATGACCAGATGTAAAAACTAAAAAATGAGTCTGAAATATCTCATCTAGGAACTAATTAAGCTAGATCAAGGGTGAAAGGACAGAAAACATTAGATGTAAAATCTCTAAAATAAGGCGATATTTCAGCAATTTGAAATTTCCTTTGTTACTCTCGTTTTCTTTTTAAGAAAATAATCAAAGGCACCAAACAGCAACACAAATTTTAGCCCAACAGTTTACATTTTTGACTTGTTACCTTTACATTCACGAAGGCTGAGTCCATGGAATATCCCCTTCTGGTAATTTCCAAGGGCAACATGCCCACACTCTCGCAGACCTCAAATTCCGTCTGTGACCACTCAATATGAGACCATTTCAGTTCCAAACTGTAAATGAAAGGAAAAGAAAAGGGAAAAACATTTTGGTAAATGCCTTTAGGGATCCTCTGCTTGGTAGGAGATTGAACCACTGGCTCATATCATGGTGACAGAAGTGGTTCCTCAGCCTACACCACTGCTAAAAATTCCTTATGCTTATTTGGTACATTTTAGTTCAAAAAGAACTCTTACTAACAATCTCATCTGATGCTTACAACAATGCTGTGAGGTAGAAAGAGTAAGTATTAGAATTCTGTTTTACAAATGCAGAAACCAAGGTTAAAAGCCTGCAGAGGGACTCCAACGTGAATGCTCTGAAGGAACCAGCAGTGATAAAATTCAAGGGAACATTTATTTCTGGAAAGGATATTGATAAAGAAATCTTCTCCCTTATTTTTTTGGCCTTTGCTGGTACATCAAGAAGGTTCCAGACACAGATCATCTCTGAACTTGGGTTCAGTTTTAATAACTGGTTACCTTTCAGGATATACCTAGGAATTACAACGTGCATGGGTTTTACAATCATAATCTGTTCCTTCTTCTGTGCATATAAAAGGGCATGTAGCTTGCATGCAGCTATACAACTGAATAAACCTGATAAATAGGGGGTGGTCTTTTTCCCACAGTAGATTTAGCAAGCCCAACATCAGATGGAAACTGTCTACTCCTCATAATAGAGAAACTTTTTTTCTCTTTTTCAGAAAACCAGAGAAAATCAGAGACATGCTTGTATAAGACACAAGCAATCTTCACTATGATCATCCAATACACTTCTTCTCTTACTTTTGTTTCTCTCATTTTCCTTTATTTCTACATTGGCAAAACTCTCAGTGGTTGTCTTACTGTTTTCCCAATCTTCCACTCAGATATAGGCTGTCTTCTAGATTTCTTAATACATTTTTTACAATATTTTCCTCACACAACTATAAATTCTGGGTACTGCCATGTAGGGCACGGGTTTCACAAGGTTCTCCAGGCTTTCGTGGAGACCATTCATATTAGAGAGTAAGTTTATCCCCTACTATCCACTTGATGTCTTTGTACCAATCATGTGTCACAGTCATATACTCTAAGCGCACCAGCAAGATAAACTCAAAAGCACTCTCTTTCTCTTACTCCAAGGACCAGGGGCCAGTGAGGCAAGGTAGTTTGGGGGCATGGAATTATGGTAGAGGTTCATTGAATCTATATGAACATACATGTTTATTCAATCGATACATATGAAATTTATTGTTACTGGCATGCTGGGCTTTATAAAATTTCGACATGAAAACAGAATCCTCATATTAGAAATACTGGGATACTCGTGGGTCTTTGATGTAACTGAATTCAAATCTGGCATGGAGCAGTCAAGAAATAAAGACATAAATGGCTATGCTTAAAGAATCACAAGATAACAAGCAACGAAGCTATTATAAATGCCAATAAAAATAACGTGGCAAAGAATTCCTTCAGGACCCTGCTAAGTGAGAAGGGAGAAAAAAATCAACAAGATGGATTAGGGGAAAGGACAGAGAGATGAAACAGAAAGGAAAGAAGAGCAGTGGGAATGAATGGAATAGATAAAGATGGGTGGATTTCAGCTAAGTCTCACTAAGGTTTAAATGAGTTTCAACATCCAATCTCCTGAGGATCCATCCATCCATCCACTGCTAATGGGAACCATGACAAGCAAAAATTCATCATTGTCACTCTGCAGATCCAGGTGACCTCAAGGCCTAAAGCTAAATGCAATTTGATTGCTGATCTAGATCCATAAAGGGACCATGGAGAGTGCTGTTCAGTTTCAAACCATAAAGGGCTTTGGTGTTTGGGAAAGTGCATGCATTTCCCTGATGCACAATTAGAATGTGGCATATTGCTTACAGGATAAAGTTGTCATTACACAATGTTCTAGTTTCTTGTCTTAAAATTCCTACCTACAAATAATAAAGATCTATTGAAAAGCCATGAAACTAAGTCATGCTATATATTTTTCGGAAAAATATTTAAATCACAAAGCACATGCACACCGACAGGATATGTGCAACACATGTTTTGAATGTGTCTGGGTTTTGCAGTACTGTTTGAGATCTTTCTATTGCTGAGGCTTGTAGCTTAAATTCTATGCAAACACCTAGAAGAAAAGAGATGTAGTCAATCACTTAGGAATTCCCCCTGCAGGAAGTCACACAGCTGTTCTCTGGGCGTCATATAGACAACCAGATGCAGGAGCCCATGAGAGAAATTTTGAAAGCTCTGAATGTGGTGGGGTCATGTAGACAAGACTTGAGTCGAGTCTTCACATTTTAATGATTCCTTCCTTCTCTTGTCACCATTGGGCAAAGCTCAATCTAAGATCAGAAATGAAGTTCATGGACATACTTTATGTCAAACCCAAATGGCGATCATTTCAAGTCATTTAGCAAGAAGTGAGAACTCCTTGAGCCCTCAGGTCATGGTTTTTCAACCTGGACACTACTGACCTTGGGACCAGACAGTTCTTTGTTGCTGAGGCTATCCTGTGCCTGTGATGGTTAGCATCATCCCTCTCCTCTGCCCACTAGATGCAATCACATCAGCCCCTCCAAATTAGAACTGTTTCCAGGGATGCCTGGGTGGCTCAGTTGGTTAAGCATCTGCCTTTAGCTCAGGTCATGATCCTGGGGTCCTGGGATTGAGTCCAGCATTGGGCTCTCTACTCAGCAGGGAGTCTGCTTCTCTCTCTGCCCCTCACTTTGCTTGTGCTCTCCCTTTTTCTCAAATAAATAAAATCTTAAGAAAATAAAACTATTTCTAGAAATCTCCAAATGTCCCTTAGAGGTAACTCATCCTCAGAGGTAAGTCATCCTCAAGAAACTCCTCCCTCAGTGACTATGGGATACTTATTACAATAGAAAAATTTATTTAATGAGGAAACTGAATTTTAATTCCCAAAAACCACTGCTGTGAACGGAAGACATAGGATTGGTCAGTGGAGATTAAATTGGGTTGGAGATCACAGGACCTCTGGTCCCTCTGCCACACACAACACAATCTCAAAGTGTGGCACAAGAAGACTGTGTTGCTTTGTTTCCTGTCTCCATTTTTATGCCTTTTCATTTGTTTTCCTTTAGCATATATTTTAAATTTACATTTTTCCTTGCTACATTTTATTTATTCATATAAGCAGTGACATGGTTATAAATATTTTAACAATGGACTCTGGAGGGAAGAGGTGTGTGCGTGCGCGCGTGCACGTGTGTGTGTTTAATACTGATTTAAGAATGTATAGGATACAATTTATAAGTAATAATATTAGATATACTACACTTTTATTGTAGATTTCACATAATTGGTTGATTCTCAGCTAACATTTTGTTGATGTTTCTCTAACTTTTGCTATGAATATAAGAAAAGCCATTTAAACACCCAATTTAAAACTGCAATCCATCCCTAAATTCCAGCACCTGTGATTCCCCTTATCCCAACCAACTTTTTCATTTTCCAAAGCAGTATCATGTAGAATATACTATTTAATTTATTTAGATATGAAGCATGCTCCCAAGTACACAGAAGTCTTTGGTTCACTGATATATTCCCATGTCCCTTAGAGAGTGGCTGACAGTTAGTGCTTGATAGATATTTGTTCAATGAATGAAGGGAACTTGTTTACCCACTGTTTCCCAAGCTAAATTGACCACCAGAACCTTTAGTCTCCCCAGCCCTATCAACATCATATTTCACAAAATTTGAAAAAAATGTTAGGATAAATGATCCTCACATGTTCTTTCCAGTTCTTACTCTGGATTCTTTGGCTATTATTGTACTTTATTAGAGTATTGAGAAAGATGGCGCTGATAAAAGAGTATTTGACCATAAAGCATGATTGCTTAATACATATGTATGGTATTTTCTAAGATATGTGCATGATTCTCAACTTTTGGCAACGTCTAGATACAGCTTTGATTGTCACAACTGGGAAGAGGGTGATAATGGCATTTTGTGGGTAGAGACCAGAGATGCTGTAAACATCCTGCAATGCACAGGACACGCCACCTGCCCTTGGTTTGCCTCCCAGCCCACGACAAAGAAATTACCTGGCCCAAATTGTCAACAGTGCTGCTGTAAAAAAATAAAAATAAGAATAAAAATTATATATATATATATATATATATATATATATATTTTCTGATATTTCATTTTGTAGCTACTTGAGTCATATGAATGAACAATTAACTGAAAGAAACAGGATTCAAACCCTAGTTTGGGATTTGGGACATTAATCTAGGTTAACAAGTGCGTGTGAAAAAGGCACTTAGCTGCTCTATGCCTCAGTTTCCTCACTTCACAAAGTGTAAATGATGATGAGTCTATACTTCAAAGGGGTTAAATGAGCCTTAATGAATACTCATTAAGTATTTTTAGTTTCTCACTGAAAGTTTTATAGAAGTAAAATTGTGACTAATTATTCTTCCAACTAGATCTTCATGTATAATCAAGTAGCATATGACTTAGGAAAATTGAAAGGCTAAAAAATATTTTTCTGGGTATTCTAAGGCTTATCAATTCAAAGAGGATGTTATTAATCTCCATAATCTCATGCTATGAACACCTGTGTTTTCCATTTTGTCTTTTCCTCATGGTAATGGGAAAACAGTGTTTAGCCAGGAGGCAGCACTCTGAGTACCCAAAACAAGAGCTTTGGAGTTAGACACATCTTGCAACCACTTATTAGTGTGTGATTCTGGTCAGTTACCCAGTCTCCTGAGGCCTCAGTTTTCATTAGTTTTAAAACGAGAATTATACTCATGTCAAATGATGAAAATTAAAATTCGTTAATATGTATAGAGCACCTGTACACAGTGGGTGCTTAATAAGTGCCAATTCCCTTCCCTTACTCTGTGCTTTTTAGATCTATCCAGAGACAAATACTTTAACTTCTGGCTTGCAGGTAACATGAAAGCTTTACTTCGCCAATGGTTTCAACCTCTTCCCCTGCAAGGTGTTTCATAAAAGTTGCTAAAACATTGCTGAGTTGGCCTGTTAGAAATTCCTTTACTGTTTGATTTCTTTTGTCCCTTCTCTTTCAAAGGCAGGAATGAATAAAGGTAGCCAGAGGGAGGAGAAGAATCAGTCCTTGGAATCGTGCAGCAGCAGAAGCAACCCAGTGATGAAGAATTTCACCACTGGTCAACTTTTCTTTTGAAGTTGACTTTTTTTTTTTTTTCCCAGTGGGCACAGTAAAGAGGTCAATGTAGAAGATGTGTGAATAAACTGCCTTGGTCAGAAGTTGGCTGCATTCTGTGATCTGCACAGACATTTTTGAGGACCAGTGTGAGTCCTATGTAGCTGAGTTTGGGAGCTCTGCACACTATTTTGAGACTGGAACGGGGCTAGAGAACAGATATGATGTCATGTGACTGAGTCATGCCAAAGCACGAGCCAATAAGATGAGCGCCCACTTTGAAGTCATGAGGTCAGGATTCACTTTCAGATCTGCCATTCATTCATTTCGTGACTTCTGGCCAATTACTTAAATGCTTTGAGCCTGATTTCCTTATCACCCTCAGAGGACTGTATTTTGTAGATTAAATTAGACAACATATGTGAAAGCACCTAGCACAGTGCCTGAAATTTAGGCACTTAGCCAAATTTAAATCTTTATGCAAATTTCCATGAATTTCAGTGTTATAAAATAACTTCTATTTACAATAAAATGTCTCCCAAATGTATTCCATGAAAAATTTCTCCCATAAGCTATTCTGGGGTAGGGTGGTGATTGTTCAAGAGGCAAATCAAATTGAGATATGCCACGTACTATATCTCCATCTCAGAGATTCCCACTCCATACAAGCATCTCCATGATTCTGGGAGGTGATGCTGTTAAACAGCATGCAAGCAAGCTAGCTAGCTAGCTAGCAACAACTTGATTAAATCAAGATTTCCTAACACCTTTTCTAATGGAATATCTATTGACCCCTCAGAACTGATATTCTATAGAAATGCTGCAATAGCAACATTTTAGTAGCAAAAACTTACTATCAATCAAAATCCTAAATAGGAGTCCTTCTTTGTTTTTAAAAGAGCCTCCTTTCTCTCCAGATTGTGCCCAATAGTCCCTATAACTTTATTACAGAAGGTTTTCAGCCCTCCAAATACACGTAATATTAATCCATTAATCCTAAACCAACCAGAACATAAAATTACATAAAGCTTATTAGCTTATTGATTAAAAAGCATGTTGACTATTTACTTTGTGAATCATTCCAGAATCGATTTCCAATTAGAGATGGGCCACCAAATGTCTCCGGGATACCCCTTCAAACCGTCAATCTTCTACTCATATGAATGAACAACAGCAATCACCACTGCAAGTTACATTTGTCAAGGACTTTAACTATATAAGATGTGCTCACATGTTTTATCTCATTTGTTTCTCCAAACAAATTGTGGTATCGCCCTCATCTGACAGAAGAGATAACTAAGGCTTGCACAGTCACCTAGGTCAATGGCAGACCCAAAGCTTGAGCCCTGTTCTTTGGCTCTAAGTCCAGTGGCCTATTGTTTGTTATCTATACCATAATTCCCAGTGTCCCAGTGTGTTGGACATGGAGGCACATTAATATCAATATCTGTAATTCACTACTTTAAAAAAAAAAAAAAACCCGAAACCTAATGTCCTTGAAGAGTATGTATTCCTCCTTTCTTGGGTGGCCAATGACTAGAGAGAAAGAAGGGAGATAAGTCTGCTGCTCCTTTCCTGATAGGCCAGTTGAGTTGACTGGTTAAGAGCGGGCAAGAAGTTCCTTAGTGCAATAAGGAAAATGGTGGACTCTAGGGCCACCTTTCCTGGGCCTGAAATCCCAGAATTAGTTGCATGAGCCTAGAAAGGTCACCTCCTATCTCCATGCTTCAGTTTTCTTGCCTATAAATTCTGGATTATGGTGGTACCTAACTCATTGGTGGTTGTGAAGAGCAATGAAACAGAGTAGAGGGGTGCCTGGGTAGCTCAGTCCGTTAAGTGTCTGCCTTCAGCTCAGGTCATGATTCTGGGGTCTTGGGATCAAGTCCTGCAATGGAGTCTGCTTCTTCCTCTCCCTTTGCCCTTCCCCCAGCTTGTGTGCTCTCTCTCTCTCTCTCAAATAAATCAGTAAAAATCTTTAAAAAAAAAAAAAAAGAAAGAAATGGAGTAGAAAACAATTGTGTTGCAAATACCTGTAATATATACAGTACATGTAACTAGGTTCTTACAGGCTGTTTTGGAAAAGTGACTATTCACATTATTGTTTCTTACAGAAATAATGGGTTTCTTGTTCCCAAAACCATCTACTTACAAATGAGGTTAGGGACAACTATACCACTAAAAAATTATGAAGGTAAGTGCTGAGTAATATCTATCTCCCCCTACCACTCCAAAGAAAACAATATATATCAGAATCAAATCAAAGTAACTTCTGAGTTAACCCTTAGTAGGCATATTTGCATCATCTCCTTCCACTGGTTCCAATCATTTCAAGCTGAATTACAAATATCTTCAGGTACATGAAAATTGTATCACAGAAGGAGGAGTCTATTTAAAATAGCCTTAATTAAGGCTATAAATTCCTCTGTGATTCTCCTATGAATCTGAGATTTAAAAACATAAACCATCTTCAAAAGCAACATCTTTGGTAACGATGAGGAATAAAAAGGGTGTGCAGTTGAAGCAGTATCAATCTAGCACCACTGAGGGAGAGAAAAATTCCTATCAACCACGCTATGTTCATAGGTAGAGGAGCAGTGGTCAGCATTAGGTCAAAAACAAGTCTGGTCAATAGTCCCGTTCTTTAGTTGAATTACTAAAAATATAATCAATTTATTAATGATTTTGGAGCAGAGTTTTTTTTTCATTTTCTTGAGAATTGGAAGACATTTGTCTGAAATTACAATTAGGTAATAAATTTTATATAAAGATTGTAATGCCAAGGAATCATTTCTCTTGAATAAGATCAGTTTAATGGGTGGTGGTCTTTCATTTTAGTTTTATAAACTTATGATTATATTTTACTGTCAAGGCCCAGGTCTTCTTTGTTCATTCCTATTTCCCCAGCATCTAGTATTGTGAACCTGGCACATAATAGCCACTTGATAAAAATCTGTGAAGGTTATGAATCTGGGCCAGGTATTATCTGTTATCAGGCCAAATGGAGGCAGGACTCGGAATGAATTTTGCTAAGAGGATGCATTTTTCTAACAATGACTATAGAGACCTCTGCTGGCAAGTGTTGGAACTATAATTTAGTCAGAGAAAGTGAGAATGGAGAGAACAGAGGTGAATTTGCTTTTTTCTTCTTTGTCCATATCATGTCATGAAAGGCCCATAAAGGGGCTGTACTCGCTTATGATGATGTGTGGCTTGACCAGGTTATGGCAAATACTGAAATTAGGATAAATGAGCAACTTTTCTATGAGGTGACTGGGAAGGGTGTTAAATTTCAAAAGAAAAACATAGCACAAGAATTGGACTCTAACATTTCTGTGATTATCTGATAGCTGGTAAATTATTCAAGATCTACATTCAAGAGAAGTTTAGAACAGGGGCTCAGTCAGAAATATTAGGATGGTCTGTTCATCTTGTTAACTGTGAGGATTTGTTACTCTTGCTATTCTGATGGTTCTACATTTTATAGGATTTCAAAGCGTCACTTAGTATTTCTCCAAGTCTATTTTCCCCTTTACACGATCTTCATCTTACCTGTGATCGTTTTATTAACTTACAGGCACAATCACAAGTAATCATTTCATTTTTTGGGTTTATTTGGAGGGAAGAGATATTTTGCTAACCCTTCCTGACTGCCTCATTTTTCCTGCTGTAGGTATTTTAGAAGACTGGTTACTAACGCAGTCCTAGAGTGACCTCTTGCTGCATGATTTGTACATGAGCTTGCAAGCCCAGTCCTGGATGTGAGTGAATTGTCAAGACAGAAACCGCTCTGTGTGCAAAGGTGTATGTATTTACGTAAGTAATATGAATGATCCAGCACTCTATAATTTAACTTTTTAATATTCCCATACTCTATGAGGCTGCTGACTTTCCCATGATCACACATTAGAAAGAAAATTATTTCTCCAAAATCAGTTCAATGACTTCTGAAATGGCCTATCAATTTATCTTTGGATTCTGTTTGAAAAACAATATTTCACATTCATAACTAGATATATTCTGGACATTATAAACAGGACCACTGAATAAGCAAAATAATTTACATTTGAGGAGTAGCAGAGTTCCCTGTGGGGTCCATGATTTGGAATTCCATGATATCTGAATTCACTTCCAAAGATGGGTTTATGATGTAAAGAATGGTCTTACTGTTTAAGTCCTTTTGGACAAATTTCTCATGGATAAATTCACCTACAAAAAAGAAATGAATGAATTTCACAGGAATCAAACAAAATATTAAATAAAAGCTGATAAATTGTATGGTTATTTTATTTTAAGCACAGCTTTAAAAACAGCCAAACTATATATTTTTAAGAAATTAATGTTATTGAAAGTATCTTAAAACTCCTATGCAATAAACTTAAATTAGGCTTTTAAACTTAAATTGGCTCAGAAATATTGTGCCTTAAAGAAAATATAAAAATAGAGGGAGAGTAGGAAGATACAGTAATAAAATCTCTAATTCTGTGCCATCCTTTTTAGTGATGTATTTTGATCATTGTCTTCAAAAAGCAGAAATAATATACAGTCCCGAGAAACCATCATACTCCTCCCAATTTTTTTTAAACTGACATCACTTAGAATTACTAATAGAAAAAAAATTAGTCACAAATATGAAATTGGTCCTGACACTGTGTGTTCTTCTAAATATATTACAATCTGGCTGTTAAAAAGAATTGTGAACAATACACAGCTGCGTATCGGTATTTGATTCTTCCACTCAAGATGAATTTAGGAAAGCTCAGCCTCAAACTCTCTTTCGCACCAATATTGATTTATAAACTGCATCTATCGGTAAGCCCTGGGGAGTGTTTACCAAATGGGCCTATACTTAATTCAATTACTCTCTAGCCTTGCCAGCTACAGGGTACTTTAAGGCGAGCAATTATAAGGATTAAGGAATGCAGTACCTGTGGTTGTGTTCTCCAGATGTCCATGTTGGGGGCCTCGTAAAATCTTAAAGATGATCAGATCGTCATTGGTGTCAGGGTCCGATGCCTTCAGCACATGGGAAGTGAGGTAAATCCCGTAACAGCCATTTTTCAGGAGCACCACTTGAGAAGGGGAATGCAAATGTGTGATGTGGGGGGCTGTTTTGTCCAACTGGTCAACCTGGATAGTCAATAATTACATACAATCTTATACAAAGGTTTCTCACCTCTAAGCACCAGAGAGAGGGTCTTAATGGTTCACAACGATAATCTAGCCCAAATTTCATATTCTTTATCCTCCTCATTTGTTCATTTCTGCTAACGGCTGGTTTGTTCACAGAATCCTCAGTAAATATCACAAGGGCTGGAACAGAGGCTGACTTCCTATTGTAAATTCTGACCCAGCTTTGTTAATTGTTCATTGTCCGACTCTTCTATTAGGACATAAGCTCTCTGATGGCAGACATTATGTCTCCACCCCTCCTCCTCTCTCTATTCTGTGCACCTGGCACAGTGCCTGAACTATAAGAGCAGCTCAGGGAATATTTGTTGAATGAATACATTAAAATTGACCCAAGAATTGTATTGCAGGGGCACCTGGGTGCTCAGTGGTTGAGTGTCTGCCTTTGGTTCAGGGCGTGATCCTGGGGTATTGGGAAGGAGTCCTGCATCAAGCTCCCCTCAGGGAGGCTTCTCCCTTTGCCTATGTCTCTGCCTCTCTCTGTGTGTCTCTTATAAATAAATAAATGAAGTCTTACAAAAAAAATTGTACTGAAAACTTAATGTTAGCTCCAGAGGAAGATCCTCCCATGTTCCCAGTGTTTAGTGGTATACAGAAATAAGGTTATAAAGATAAACATAAGGATATACATCACAAATGCATTGAACATTTTTGGGGCACTGCTTTGTTCAAATGCCATAAATGTTAAATTAAAAACAGAAATACTGGGGTGCTCTGGTGGCTCAGTTGGTTAAGCGTCCAACTCTTGATCTCAGGATGGTGAGATTGAGCCCCGAGTCAGCTCTGTGCTGAGCTTAAGAAGTCTTTCTGTTCCTCTCCCTGTCCCTCCCCTGTTTCTGTCTCTCTCTTAAAAAAAAAAAATTAAAAAACAGAAATACTTCAGTAGGTGAAAAATGAAAAGTATAGGCATTTCATATTTGTTTCACTAAGGATGAGAACCAGGTAACTAAACAGGTAGACTCAATTTACAAAGACAGTGGAGGTGGAATTACTCATGAATGCAAGAGGCATATGGGTTCAAACATCACAAGGGGTTGCAGTCAGGTACGGTATGAAGCTTGGTCCATCTTGCAAATGGAAGTTAGGGAAGAAGCAGGTCAGCATGGATAAGCACCGTTTACTACTGATACTGGAAAACAGGCACAGGAACATGGTCTCCATTCCCTTTACTCCTAATCATTCAATTCTTAACTTCATTTGCCCAAAAATGATACCATTATAAATCTGGGTTCAACTTAGCTAAGTAAAGAGTAAGTGCCCTGACAAGATTATGTATATATTTTTGTATAGGATGAAATAATAAACTGTTATCCACCTATTTAAAAAAAATTGAGGTAGGAGGAACTGAAAATAGAGAATTTCCAAAACTTAGTGTTAACTGGTAAAAAAACAAAACCAAAAACCAGTAACTTGCAGAACAGGAGATGACTATAATATCATTTTTGTTCATCCATATGTTCACACATAAATAGACAAAATTCTGGGAGCATTTACACAAACCTGTTCATTTGTTTTGGGGTGGGGAAAATATCAGGCTTAGTTATGTATTTATATATGGAGTTTTGTAACAATCAAATATTTTTTTCCCTCTCAGATTGGCAAGGTTCTTTTTTACTAACAAAAATAATCATACAACATGTTGGTAACCGTTTGGAGGAAGACACTTTTTTTATATTTTGCTGATAGGGGTTCAAATCAGTGAAAATTTTCTGGAGACAGATTTGTATATGCATGCGTATACATATATGTAAAATGTATATATACTCTGATCCAAAAATTTCACTTTTTTTAGTATGTCCTGCAGAAATAATTAGATGCGTACACAGAATGTGTATGGGTATATATATATGTATGTTTTTACTAAATACAATTAACAAAAAAATCCATAAAATTAAAAGGGCAACACGGGATTTATAAATCATCTCTACCTAACACTGAGTGCCATTCAGCCTTGAAAAATTATGTTTTCAAGAAAGATCTAATGACATTAGATTTTCATAAAATAATCAAGACTGGAGACAGACAATATGCTTGATTGTACATATAATATCCTCCCAGTTTTAATTGCACAGAATAAAAAGATGAAAAGAAGTCACCAAAATTAGTTATCTTTGAGTGGTATGATTGGGAAAGACTTTTTTCTTGTCCCTTTCTGTATCTTATAAGATTATTTACAATAAACAATTATTTTACAAACAAAAAAAGCAATAACAATTTTCAAAAGTTACATTCTCCTCTCCTATAAACTGTGGATGGCAACCTCAGAGTTGTGCAATTGGGTGGGAGGTGGGGAGTCAAATAGTTATCATAGCCTTTTGGGGGAGAAGCTCCTTCAAGTATGATGGCCAGTAAGAGGGATGGTGAATGGCAGCTGAGGAAAAATAACAATACTTGGAACTATGAAAGAAATCCTCAGAATTATAACTAGCTGAGTGCAGGTGTGGAGTTTTTTAATGTTGTATTTTCCTTAAAAACAAAAGTGTTACAAAAGGAATAAATGCCTGTTGTGATCATTTGTTTAAAAAAATATATTTTTAAGAATACTTTAAAAATATTTTAATACATATAAAATAAAACAAAATAAAAATTAACAAAGTATATTTTTAAAAATATTTTAAAAATAAAAACTTTAGTTACATGGTTCCCTCTTGTGTCTTTGGTCACACTTGCCCGAATATCATTACACTTCTGGTTTCTTTATAAAAAAAAAAGAATATATATATATATATTTAATATATTTTAAATATATTTTTAAAAATATTTTTAAAATAAAAACCCTGGCAACGTGGTTCTCTGTAGTGTCTCTGGTCACACTTCCCTAATCTCATTAAATTTCTGGCTTCTTCAAAAACAGGTCTTCTGGCTTAGTATATCAGAAGCATTTTAAAATATTGGAGTCCAAGGCATTTTTTTTAAAAAAGAAGACTACATCCTTTGAAGACCTGTATTGGATTCACTGAAAATCGTCTCAGACATGTGTAAACCATAAGAAGCAGTGACACTGGTCCTTTCTCCCTCACCGCCAGCCCTGTCCCCACTTAGAGAAGAGTAAAAGAATCACTGTGGCAAGGTGCAGTATCCTGGTCAGATAGACATGATTCCCTACTACAGGAATGTCAGGTTGTGCACACTGGTATCAGTGAAACACAACTGTGTTTTACACTTGTGAAGCCTACTGGCTTTGCCCTCGGTCCCACTGAGGCTGAGACCATAACAGTAGTATACTCACAGTTGGTAGATTTTTCTGGACCAACTATTTTTCAGTGGTGGTAGACTTTATACTGCCTTACCAAAGAAGCTCTTGAAGGCAAGAGACTGAGGGGTAGCAGTCACTTACTTCCTAAACTACCTGACCTCTCTGCTAAGAAAGACTAGAAAATTTGGAGGAATTATGGAAAAAAGTTTGAGGCTTTCCTTGTCTATACATAATTGTATTTTATGAAAATACAAGAAAACCTTGTACTTTGGATGAAAAAGAACCTTTACAACTTCTATCCACATTTTCCTATCAGTAAATTCTGCAACTTCCAAGAGATCACTCTCTTACAATAACTGCTCTGTAATATGAGTGTTGGTGTTGGGTCAGGCCTCATTTAAGTTTGATATTTCTTCTAAATTCTCCCTTTTCCTTCTCTACTCTGGAACCCTTATGCCTGTACTTACAATGTATAACTCCTACAAATTTGCAGCCAAATAGATCAAGAAAAGTATTACTGGTTAGACAGTACAATGACATTTTTCTACCTAGTGTGGGGAATCAAGAGTCAGGAAAAAACATACTACTAGATTGAAGACTGGGATGAGACAAATAACAAAACATATAATTGAAAAAAACACATAATTTTACTATATACAAAGTATTTCTTTCATACTGTGTCAATGATGTCAGCATCCACTCTATGTTATCATTCTTCCCTACCTTTCTACTAGAGTTCACCTAGAGACTGTGATGGTTAATTTTATATGTCAACTTTGCTGGCTATGATGCTCATTGTTTGGTCAAACAGCAGGCTAGATATTGTTGTGAAGGTATCTTTTAGTTGTGATCAGCACTTCAGTCAGTTGACTTTGAGTAACACAGATAACACTGCATAGTGTGGGTGGGCCTTGCCCAATCAGTTGAAGACTTTAAGAGAGAAGACTGAAGTCCCCTGGATAGGAAGCAATTCTACCTCCAGACTGCCTTCAGGATCGCAACAAACATCTATTCCTCCTGGGATTTCCATTCTGCTGGCCTGCTTGCAGGTTTTGGACATGTCAGACCCCAAATGGTGAGCCAATTCCTGAAAATAAATCTCTCTTTTTTACTTCTCTTTCTCTATATACATCCTATTTGTGATGTTCCTCTGGAAAATGCTCACCAATACAGAGACTAAAGAGCACAGGAAAATTATGATTATTTACATAATCAGAAGGTATCCTTCAGTGACACTCAGATTTATCTTTTCTACAGTTGGTAGAAGTGTGTAGAACAAGATAAACTACATCCAAGAGAGTGGATTCAAGGGTATAAGAAACAGAATGTAAGAAACAGAATGTGTTCTGACTAAAAAAGGAAAAACACATTATGCCCTCCCCAAATCATCCTAATAGACAACACAACTGTGGCAGAGTAGTGCCAGAGGAAGGGCACAGAATTGGGGGATCAGAAAGATTGGAGTGGGGGTCTTATATGGTTTTGATCGAATTATTTACCTTGTGAACTTGTGAACACCTATTAAATGCAAATAATAAAACTCCCCTCTTCCTAAGAAAGAAATAAGCTTTCCTTGAAATGGGTCTGACCTAATACTCCAACACTTGTAGCTGCTACAATTGTTTCGCTATCATTGTTTCACGTGTAATATTGAGGCTGCCTTGTACGTTTTCACGTGTTCCATCAAAAAACCATTAAAATGCCAGCACATGATGTGGACCAAGAGGTATCATCCTAATAAGTATTACAACAGTAGTTACAAGATATTGAATATCTAATATATTTCAGGAAATATGCTAGTGCCTGCAGTACCTAGTCTGATTTTATTCTTATCACAATGCCATAAAGCATAATTTTCTAAGGACAGGAGGTCAAATCCTAAGAGTTAAAGGACTTCCTAAGGTCATACAGCTAATAAATGGCAAACCAGGCCAATAAATTCCAACCTAGTCAAGCCTGACTCCAAAGCCCATGCTTTCTGTTTCTACCTGTCCTGCCACAGACTCTTGGTCAGAGCCTGCATGGAGGGACCGCACCTGTCTTGTCCATATTACTATGCCCAGTGCCTTGCTTAGTGCCTGGCATGCCAGAGACACACCTCGCACAGCACACATTTGCATGAAGGAAGGGAAGGAGGAAAGTGGTTTTCTCTACATGTGTCCCAGGGACCTGTGGCTTTGTCATACTTGCCTGGATGGTGAATGATACAGGTTCTTGTCCCACTCTCCCATCCACAACGAAGCCTTGGTTCGTCCTATCGGTGGCCACAAACGTAAAGCAGTCCACCTGGGAGTCTCCTCCCAAGTGCCTATAGGCCACATTTCTGCTGTCCACGTCCTGCTGGGTGAAGTTGTGTTGAAGCAGCACTGTCCCCCGCAGGTAAAGCTGGCCGTGTTGTGGGAGCTGGGCCAACATGAAGGTGAGGTTCTCCGCTGGGGTGTCAGGGTCGGTCAGCTGGAGGATGTCAGGGGAGAGCAGGCCCGTGGTCCCTTCGTCCAGTCTCAGCCCCCTGTTCCTGGTCACCACGGGTAAGGCTCTGTCCATGGTCTCCAGTATGATCTCAAACACCCCATGTTTGGTCTGCAGGCCATTGCTGACAATGAATCTGGCAAAGAGAGGCAAGGGCAGCCTTCAGCATGGAATCTTGTGTCACCATCTACTGGAATGAAATAATACACACCTTTTACTAAAGGACATGTCCTGGTGAGACTCAAATGAAAACCCAAGGGTAGATCTTTCAGAAGGACACCATTCTATCCATTAAACCAGTCACCAGGTAACACACATACTACCTATAACATTCTACACCCAAAATTATTTTTTTTACAACAATGGCAGCAGACTCATGTAATAGAGCAGGCCAATTCTTTTTTTCTTTTTAAGATTTTATTTATTTATTCATGAGAGACACAGAGAGAGGCAGAGACATAGGCAGAGGGAGAAGCAGGCTCCCTGTGGGGAGCCTGATGTGGAACTCGATCCCAGGACCCCAGGATCATGCCCTGAGCTGAAGGCCGATGCTCAACCGCTGAGCCACCCAGGCGTCCCTAGAACAGGCCAAGTCTGCCATTGAGATTTCTCAGGCTCGTCAGCATTTAGTATAATTCCTTGCCCTAAATAGGCATTTTGCATACAAGTAGACCCCTTGCATTGGTTTGAAGAGTAGACTCATTTTATATATTTATAATTTCATAACTACATTTTCTTTGTAAATAAGGTAAGCTTTCAAGACTGATAAGTGGGGGCCAATCCAGTGGCTGATTTTGGCTATTTCATTTTATTCATGTATTTTCATGGCAAATTTCTTAAAATCACAGTACTCAGCCATGTCATCATGCCTAACTCATTTCCCCTCCTCAGGTCTCATTTTCACCCTTCTGGAAGGTAAAAGATTGGACCAGACAATTGCTAAGGACCAGCCAACTTTAAAACATCATGAGATTCTCTAAACCTTCATATTTTTCTTGTGCTTTTGCCCCTCGCAATATATATGGAAGTAATAACGCTAACCAAGGATTAATTACCTAATTTAAAGAAAAAATAAATTAGAGCAGAAAGGTACAGAATGTAGTGGGAGATCATAAGGTAGGTAGGAGACAGAGCTGAGATGAGAACCAGGTTTCTGGACCCCATATCTCCTGCTCCTAAAGAGTTTTTAATTCAGGCTGGTTTAACAAGCCACAAAGCCAGACTTGTGGTACCTGAACACCACTGCAGAATGATAAAGAGAAAGCTCAAATGATATCAATCCAAGGTGTGCAAAATCCCTCACACACCCTTGGATTTGTGATACCATAATATGCTTTTGATTTTTATCGATCACTACATCACATTCCACCCACCACTGCCAATGTCAAAATACAACAAATCGAAATGATCTTTCAAACGTATCGATGCGTAAGTTTGATTTGAAGGACAACTGAGAGTATCATGAAATTAAGGAAACCAAATGTACTACTGAAACTCCAAAAAGCTAGCAAATCACCACTCTTAAGTGGAGTTGATGAATTCACTATAGACCAAAGAGACGTACTTTGAAATAATCGTGGAGTTGTATCTGTTAGTTTTTCTCCATGTACTATGGTTGCTAGAAATATTCATGGAGAAGATACTCTTATAGTCCATATATGTAAAAAAATAAAATAAAATAAAAAATTAAAAAACCCTCTAAAAAGAATTTTTTTGCAGAATATAGCAGAATATAACCTGAAATTATAGAATAATTTTCTTTGGAGGTTCTTTCTTTTTTAAACTAGAGAAGATATGAGGTTTATATTTGTTTTACTCATCTGACAAATTTGACTAACAAGTTCTTTATTTTTTGTAAAATGTGTCTGTCTTTGAGGGTTTAAGGGTCAATGCTCTGCTTTTGAACACAAGAGAACCTGAAACCAGGTTGTATGAGCACAAACAGTCGACCAGCCTGCCTGAGGCAGAGGGCTCAGTGTAAAGGAGCAGCTGTATGAAAAGGAAATGAACAGGAGTTCGGCTGAGCACAGATTTTACTAAAATTTTTGGGCTTTCTAATTATCTAGCTTATAAGACTGCCTACAAGGAAAATAGTATGTGATGCATAGAAAAACAAACCTATTCTTTTTTTGCTAAGGGAAATTGCTAAGTGGAATATTACAAATAAAGCGAATTCTTGACATGTTGCACTTTGACTTCTAAAGAATGTAACCTGTTTTTTCCTCCACAGCATTATTTTTACAGTCTGAATAAAGACACCAACTTTAGAATTGTTCATTGAGCGAAATCAGTTTCCTTAAAACAAAACAATCACGTTTGCTAGGTATGTTCTAAGCAAATAGGACAATTTCACTGCTGGATCATGAGTGTTCACACAATTAGTTATTTTTGAAAAAAGGAAAAAGAGATGCATCCAGAAAAATAACTGTGTTCTTCGACTTTGTTAGTCACTTCAGCAGTTTCAAGTGTCAAATGATATGCTTTTTTATGATGAAAATTATGATCTATTTCTCAGGGAGAGCTTTTCGTGGAATTATGATTTTATTCCGTTATTTTCCTGTTACTTTTTTTGGTTTCCTCCCTGGAGCCTATCATCTAACCCGAAGTAAAATAAGGAGACAAAGCATTCCCTCACTACCTCCAATTTCTCTTTTCTCTGCTCTCCTCCTCCAGAAACATATTTCACGCCTCCCATTTCAAATAAAGTGGCTCTCTTTTTCCTATCAGATCCCTATCTCAAAATGTGCTCTTGGGGGAAAGTTTTAAGTCAGCTGTTTATAGTTGAGCACAAATTTAAGCCAAAGGACGTTCATTTTTAGTATTAATCATGGAATTAAAGAAATTTGTGCCCCATTAAACTCCTGTCAAATGGATGGGTGGGGAAGAAAGGGGAATGAAGGGGAGGGGTGGAGATCAGGAGTAAGGAGCTTCAAGGGGGGGCCTGAGTGAGTCACGGGGGGCATTCTGACTATCCCCCATAGAGACTGAATTCTGAGAACACCTCAAGCTCAGTCTCAGGATGGCCGTAATTATCTCCGAATGCATGACCCACGTGAGGACACTGACGTTGTCTTAGGATTCAGGCTGTCCATCTCAGACTCCTCCCTGCCTGATGATGGGGATCTGACCACGTCGGAAATCGGCAGCCTGCCATCAGACAGATGGGAATGAGGGCAAGCAAGCCAGAGACCATATAAGAGTAAGAAATATGTTTACTGAGGCCAGTGTTCCCAGCTGGGACCCCGAGGCAGCTGTCTGTGCTGACCGAAAGGTAATAAGCCAGTGGTGAAAAGGATGAAATTTCTAAACGTGACTGGACCAGACCCATCATGGCACTTTCACGAGTAACAATGCAAACTAGTCACGGGCAGAGAAACATTATCACAGGGAGACAGGGTGAATGGTCATGGTTGGCTGCCCAGTCAGAATAAGCCTAGCAGAACAAGGGCAACGAGGTCAGTGCTGTTCGTGTCCGCCAAGGTGGACCAGATGATCCTCCAAATGCTCTCCCCCACCACCCCCAAAGAACCCTTCCAAATCTGTTTTCGAGTTTTAAAACAACGGTGCCATTGCAATGATGGCATCCATTCCAAGGTTAAGAAGCTGGTGCTATCGAGGTGGCAGCTTCTTCTGTGGATCCGTCTTGTTTAATTTCCCTTATGCCCCCCATACCCCACTGAAAAGACCCTCATCCAGGATGAGCAGTGTTCTCCTGAAATTTGGGGAATGACTCTTAGATTTGTCTGGGGTGCCTGCCTGGTCTGATTTCACCATTACCATGGTGCTTTCAGGCTTTCTGCATTTCCTGGCAATAGAGTTGGCTGAAGAATCTGCCATCTGTCATGGCATTTAAAAGATAAAAATGGAATCATAAATAGAGCCAGTTCCTCAGAAAAAAAAAAAAAGTCCAGCCAGCATGTCAAAATGGAGGACATTAGCATGTTCTTTTAGTACCCGGCTGCCAGCAGCTGAAGTCAGCTTGCTAATCACTTGGTGTCATCTGTCCTAGAATGTGCTGCCAAATCTTTCTTCCAGGCCAGCAGCACCAAACAATGCAGGAGAAATTTATGATTCACAAAATATTTTTGCAGAAGGTAAAATCTGACCATTAAACTTCCCAGTTTAATTAATGCTGCCATATCTTACATTAAAAAGAGAAGGGGGAAAAATCCTCTGTCATAGAATTTATCTCTTCTACCCAGCCAAATTCCTTGCCAGATTTAACAGCAAGCAACATAAATTTAGGTGATTAGATTGGTTGCATAGATTTAATTTTTAAAAAGCACCACCATCTCACTTTCATTAAAACAGACTTTCAGCTTTGGTTTAGCTCCGCTTGACAAACAACACAGCAGCCCATGATTGGGTTTGCGAAATGACAAGATTAAAACAAGGGTCTTGGGTAGATGTTAGGCTCTTCCATTATAAATATGTAAAACTGCTGGCCAAACATCAGAAGGACACATTGAGGAGGTTTCTTCCCACAGGTGCATATTCACCATGAATTTTTGGTGCAATGGAAAAATCTCTTAAAAAGGAGATCTTTTCTCCAATTCAGCTCTAATACTAAGTTACATAAATTTAGACAACTTTCTGTGCCTCTTTGAACCTTGGTTTTCTCATGCATAAAGCGGGAACAAATCGTTTCTCTCAAGGTAGTGGCGTAAGGCTTAAGGAAAATGATGGACAAAAAAAAAAAAAAAAAAAGCCTAGTACACCGCCTGATGCATTGCAGGTATTCAAGCAATACTTGCTTTCCTATGCATAAATTGAAGGCATGAGACTAAACCAATGTTTTTCGACCCTTGTTTCCTACTTGAGTCATTCAAAGAACACCTTTATAATTTTTGCCATATTTCTGTACTACCTGTACCCTTATGACTTACTATTTTGCTTTAGATCAACTCACTCTTGTACTTAAAGAAATGTATTTAAAAGGAAATCTTTTAGCTGGAAAAGCTGAAATTTTTTACTACTAAAAACTTAATCACCATAAATACTACAAAAATAAATACAAGTAAATAATGTTTTTAATTCTAGCTAGGTATTGTGGCCCAATGGCCTGGAACCCACGGCTGTCTGCTAAAAAATAGGAAAAGAATACTGAAAAGCTACTAAGAACACATGAGCCCCAGCCTGAGACTCCTTTCTTGAAATAATCAGGAGGATTGACAGAACTACAATGGAGTAGTTCTCACTCTGGATTCCCTGTCATTCACTGCTTTCTCCCAAACCCACATCATTTTGCATCTTTGTATCACTGGTGGTACAAATTACTCACTTTGGGAAATAGAGCCACAGCCTTTTTGCTAAAAGAAAACCCTGTCCAGGAACCTAGTGTGCAAAACAAACAAAACAAAACAAAACAAAACAAAACAAAACAGCTCTATCAGTAAGTTGGGATGAAGATCTCAGAGCCTCACCAATTCAGCTTCTTTGTGTGGTGTCTCCAGGAGGCCCCAAGAGGGCTTCTGTAAATCCTCAAAGCGCCTTTGAATGTATTTGGAACAATAGATTGGACCAGCCCAGTGATTACTAGTCCTGACTGCAGCAGAATCCCCTAGAAAACTTTGAAAAATACAGATCTCTGACCCAAGACTGGACTTACAAAGTCACCTCTGGAGTGAGAATCAAGAATATATTTTTATCAGTCTTCCCAGTAAATCTCTAGAAGATCTAAATATTTTAAAAATTCAAATAAAAACTCTTGGGGTGCCTGGGTGGCTCAGTCAGTTAAGCATCCGACTCTTGGTTTCAGCTCAGGTCATGATCTCAGGGTTGTGGGGTCAATCCCCATGTCAGGCTCTGCACTGGGTGTGGAGCCTACTTACGATTCTCTCTCTCACTCTCTCCCTCTGCCCCTCCTCCCTCTAAAAAATAATAAATAAAAATTAAAAATTCCTAGGATAAATGATTTCTAAAATGTCATCTAGTATTCTATGCATGTGGATTAGAAAATTTTTAGAGTATCATCAATCCTCACATACAGAAATTCTGTATTTCATTCTCTGCACATCATCCCCATCTGATTAATTTGTAAGCTTGATTTCTGAACATCTATATGCATTCATTGATTGACTTCTCTAGTAGGGTCACTGGTTTCTCCAAACAGTCATTAACATCTTCAGCAGTCTCTCTGTTGGGCATTGACTGGGGAAAGTGGGAATGGACAGGAGCAAGCAGTTCCAGAAATGGGTGTAAAATCAAAAGCCCTGAATCTGATATAGATGTATTAAGCCAAGAAGCACCCAACCTTCATAAGTAACTAGGAAAAAAGATCATCAGTCTTCTTTGTAATTTCTTTTCTCCTTCAAGATTAATCTTGGTATTATAAACAGTGGCAGAAAAAAAGGGGCCAAGGAAAGAATATAATCAATAATAATAGGAACAATATTACAACAATAATAGTAGTAAAAAGAGCAGCTAACACTTATTTATCTCATTCTTCGTATGTACCACATATTTTTTATAAGTACATGCATAAACTCATTCAAACTTCTCACCACCCTGTGAAACAAGTAAGTATTGTGAGCATCATTTCTTTCCACAAAGAGGACACAAGAGCACAGGAGGATGTGTGATTTGACCACAGAATGGTAAGTATTGGAGATGGTAATTGACCCCAAGCCTGTGTCTTAACAACTATACTGGACCACTTCTGGAGCAAAAGAATCAGCATGAAAAGGAATCCACACATCTGACATTTTAGTTAATGCCCAGCATTATCAAGCACTGAATTGTTATTTAGATATTGATCAAATGATTATCTACTTGTTAAGGACATTTGTCAAGAGAAAAAAAAAGAATATATTAGTTCAAACTTCCTCTCAATTTTTTAACAGTTGATGGTCCCAATCATCTTTCCAAATCATAATTCCATAAGGCAAGCAAAATCATCTTTGCTGACATTTAAGTAATGTTTATCACGGCAGACATACTGAATTTAGAGAGATAAGATGTAGGATAGAGGAGAATGGTATTTGAACATGAGTGTGTCAGTGCACTTGATAATTCTTGGGAACCCAAAAAATAATAGAGGAGCATTCTGCATCTACATTAGTTTATAGTGCTCTTTTGAAGGTTATATTCTTTTTTAAGATTTTATTTGTAAGTAATCTCTATACCTAACATGGGGTTCAAACTCATGACCCCAAGATCAAGAGTTGCACGCTCTTCTGGCTGAGCCAGCCGGAACTCCATTGGAAGTTGTATTCTGACATGGTGAAAATGGTACTGGGAGTCAGAAGCTCTTCAAATATGGCAAATGAACCAATGGTCTCAGGGCCTCCATGTTAATTGGTAAAATACAGGACTGTGATGTACGATGATTCTCCCAAGGGCTAGTCCAACTGAGATTTCTTAGATTATTTTTATTTTTCTGACAGAGAGAGAGTGAGCAAGCACAAGCCGGGTGGGAGTGAGGGCATGGCAGAGGGAGATCGGGAGAGAGAATCTTAAACAGGTTCCATGCCCAGTGTGGAGCCCAATACGAGGCTCTATCTCACAAACCTGAGATCATGACCTGAGCTGAAATAAGAGTTGGATGTTCAACCAATAGAGCCATTTAGGGCCCCTCCAAGATTCGTATCCCAGCCCTGGGGATCTGGATTTCTATTAAAGACCTCAAGATCAGCCAGCTTTAAGAATTGCTAAATGGTTGGTAGCTCCTCTAAAGTTCGTCTTGCTTTTTATGACTGGAAACAGATTTCAGAATTTTAAATGAATGCAGACTTTCATTAATGTCATACCTTTGTCTTCTCACCAGATTGTTATTCATCCTAATGATTTATTTGATACAGAATTCATAAACAGGTACACAGCCTCCAATTATAACATTGTTTCTATGGGGAAACATGATCCACTTTATGACAACATGATTTATGATATAGTTCCTGGAATATGTTGTGTCAAAAGGCAGTGTCTGTTTGTGCCAAATGTTTACTACTAAATACCTTTCCTCAGACAGATAAAGATATCCCCCAAAAAGCAGTGAGTTAGTTTTCTACGTCTCTCCTTAGCTGGGACTCTCAGGTGTTTATATTCCTCCCCCTAGAACAGCTGGCATTTAGATATGCTCTATTTTTAAACAACAGGCTCTAATTTATTGCTTTGCTGTTGTCCAATTAATTGTACACCTCCACCTTTCATACATCTAGGCAGTATTAGATCATTCCTATATCAGAGTTGGAAAAGAACTCATTTTCTGCCACCTTTTATCTATCTAAGCATTAATCCAGGGAAGGGGGTTCTGAAAAGTTTCTTTGGAGCTCACCTGAAGGTGTCACGGGAGACAGCTGCCTTACTCTTATGTACATAGCAGACTGTCTGTCCTGCTATGTCCATTTGGCTGAAGCTTGTAATGGGAACTCCAGGATAGCGGACATACTGGACCTGGCCATACCGCGGAGGGGAGGTGATGACATAGAGTAGTTCCTCGGGTTTGTCTGTTCCATCCACAGCAAGGAGAGTGGTGGTCGTCAAGAAACCTCGATCACCTTTAGACACCACCAGTGGTTTCACAAGGATGACAATATCACCTGTATAGCAGAAGAACTTGTGGTCAAGACCCAAATTTAAAAAAAATGATATAGATATAGATAAAAAAAAACAAAGGCAAAACTGCAGAAATAAAAACTAATATGCTATAGAAAGGTTTATATAGTTACGGCTAATAAAAGAATTAGGCAAAACACAGAACCAGTTATGACACAGCGGGGGAAACACATATGGCCAATAAAAATCCAAAAAGATGCTCAATATTATTAATAATCAGTGGAAACACAAATCAAGATGGCAAGAAGTTATAACCATCTCATAACTCTCTGATCTGCAAAAAATTAGCATCTGATGACAACAAGTGTTGAAGAGGATGTAGAATCTCACATACAATTCTGGTAGGAATGTAAACTGGCACATGATTTGGCATTATTCTATAAAGAGTAGAATATTCTACACACTTCTTGACCCCGAGATTCCACTCCAGCTGTGTGCTAGAGAGAAACATACAGTGACGCCCAGGAGATGGGTACCAGAATGGTCACTACAGCACTACTGTAATTGAAAATGCTGGAGACAACCCTAAAGGTAAATACATAAACAAACTGTGGTCCAACTGAATTTTATATGGCAGCAAAGTGAACGAGAACTATATGCAGCAACACAGATGCAGCTTGTTAACTTTTGCTCTTTGCCTGAGCAAGTCCCAGAAAATAATAAACAAGAGTAAGAATATGAACACAAAATTCAGGATGATGGTTCTCTCTGAAGGATGGGAAGAGCACAGAGGTAGATGTTTATTACTGTCAACATTCCAGTCCTTGAATTGTATGGTGGTGGCACAGGTGTGTATTATGTATTTAAAAGACAGTAAATGAATGAGTGTATGAATTGCTTAAGTGAGTGAAGAAGAAGTGGGTCACGTGTGGACTAACGGCACAGTTTTACAAACTAAAAATTATAGTCCAATTTTGTTCGCCTCATTCATTTAAAAAATGATCATAACTCCAATATTGAGTTTCTACTAATAATCTACACTAGATTATTTTGTTGCTTCTCTACATCAGAGCTCTTAAATATCAATGCAAAAAGAATAAATATCCAAGAGGAAATATGTGTGAAGTAAATGCCGAGCTATTTCTAAATTTAAAAAATACAAATTGTCAATAAAATTTGAGAAGACATTCAGTCCCATGAGGAAACAAAAAAATAAAATATCAAGGAGATACCACTAGACCAGTGGTTCTCAATAAGTGGCAACTTTAGTGCCCTGGGGACATTTGGCATTGTCTGGAGACATTTTTGGTGGTTTTATCTGGGAGTTCCTATAGTCTTCTAATAGCTAGAGGCCAGAGATGCTTCTAAACATTCTATAATGCAAAAGAAAGTCCATTACAACAAAGAATATGAACTATTCTATTTGGGATCTATCCCAAAATATCAATAGTGCTAAGACTGAGAAACTCTGCTTCAGATGATCAAATTGGTCTTTTTGGTAGATTATTGGTGCTTTTAACTCAAAATGCTATCCAACTTAAGTGCAATGGAGAATCAAAGATCATCCTAACTTTAAATCAAAACCTGAGCCCCAGATGGGGCTTGCCTCCTGGGAGTCAATACACCAAGGGAGTAAGAGGAATGAACAAAGCTGAGGATTCAAAATCACCCACAGAATGCTTCATCAGGAGCAGAAGATAGATCTGAGGGAGGAAGAGCATCTGGGCTTTCCCTCAATGCAGTTTTTTAGCACTGTGACAGCAGAGTATGGTTCAAGGTCAACTACAAACCATGTCCTTTTAAGCTTCTCTCAAAGAGCTCCACATCATTTTTGCCAGTGTGCAAATCACAAGACATGGAACAATCAGAAGGCCTGATTCATAATTGCTCTCAAATGGAGATAACCCAAATGCTCAATATTAGGATTATGCTTTAATTATTCAGTGTAGTTTTCTTCAGAGATGATCGACAGTTATAAAATTATGCTACAATCTGAGAAGATTCACACTAAGATTTTTTTTTTATTTTTTATTTTTATTTTTTTTAGATTTTTTTTTTAGATTTTTTTTTAGATTTTTTTTTTTAATTCAACATTGTATAGATATAAACCATGATGTAAAAAAGGAACAAAGAAGGAATTTGGAACTTCTGAAAATGCTAGTCAGTTAATGTATCTGTTTAATATAAGTGTTCACAAATCCTTTTGGAAAAGAATCCCATGTCAGTTGTCACAGAGACTGGCCAGGGGCTCACCAACCTCACTTCCTGGGCACACCACTACAGTTTCCACTACCCAGCCGCCCTTAATATCTCTTGGGACTATGATTCAGCCACCCGGATGTGCAGAAGACAGGTGCCTCTAAGCCCAGGCCAGGCATCTTCTTATTTTCCTCTATGTTTCACTTCTGGAGTGACTCCAAGGCCGTCAGAGATGAAGGACCTCTAGTTGGAAAAAATCCCAAGATGGCTATATAGAACAGATATCTCCTCCACTTCAGTGAATGTTCTGTGCTTAGCCAAGGGCAGACTATCCTAATACATTAGCTGTCTGCACTAATATAGGACTTGCATTACATTTTGCCTGGGGATATATATATATATTATTCATGAGAGATGCAGAGAAAGAGGCAGAGACACAGGCAGAGGGGAGAAGCAGATTTCCCGCGGGGAGCCCCATGCGGGACTCAATCCCAGGATCCCGGGATCACGACCTGAGCTGAAGGCAGATGCTCAACCACTGAGCCACCCAGGTGCCCCTGCCTGGACATATGTTGATGATAACGACAGTAGTCTTACTTTTGCAGAAAGTAAGAGGTATGGTATAGTAATAATTAGCTTCTCTAAGGGTCACTTATTATTAGACATCTTCAAGGAAGATATTTTACAACCAGAAACAAGCAAATAATAAAATAGTTATTTTAGAGCCCCAAATAAACATCTCAAAATCTATCATGCTGACTGAAATTAAAAAGAGAAAGATTCAAAACAATTGTAATTCTATGACACCCTTGATGTAAGAGTTGTACTGCCATTCTGAGCTTCCTGGCAGCAAGGTGAAAAAGGAAGCATTCTGTCAATCAGGGATGCACTGAAGATTCAAGAATATGCATGGGCCTAGGAATATAGAGATTTGGGGACCATATGGATGAACAAGAAATGAACATACCTTCCTCACATAAACTCCAAGAAAAATTATGGGGCAGTGACAATTGGGCATCAACTGTCCAACTGTTGGTTGTGCTTCCTTCCCAGTATTTTTTTTCACCCTCCTCCTTCTACCATTTATACGCTACTGAGGTTCCTGAGTCCTACTATACAAAGGGTCTGCTAATTCAAGAGAAGCTTAGTATCTCCTTGTGTTCTCTCTTGTCCCTAGAAGAGTTGGTATTGGCGCTTTCAAAGTGAAGAGAGCAACGGTTTAACCTTTTTAATGACCACCTTCCTTTTTATGATTTTTAAAGTTTAAAATATGTTTTTATTTCCTTGTATTATTATATTGGAAAAGTTTTTCCTCTGAAACTTCGTTTTCGAGTAATATTTCACTTCCTGTGAATAAAATTAGTTATCACATTGATTTGGTAAAATTTTACTTAGAGCAGAAATCCCTGACTCTTAAAGCAGCCTGTGCCGCCACATTGTGAGCAAGGCTGGATTTCTAATAGGCTTTCTGAAATACTAAAAACAACAAATAGAATGGGCTATTCTCATGAACCTTATAGCTTCCCGGAAGAACAGGTGGGGAGAAGCAAATCATAAATGATGGAATTTCAGGTACAAAGGATGGAAGGAAGAAAGGCAAAAAGAGAGGGAGGAAGGAAGGAAGGAAGGAAGGAAGGAAGGAAGGAAGGAAGGAAAGAAAGGAGTTAGTTGAAATCCTTTGAGTGCTTACATGAGCTCACTTCTGGTTATATAACATAGTCCCAATAAACCTGGAGAGGGATATTTTACCTTTTCCCATATCCTTGATGGTGATGTGACAGTCAAATGCCGGTGATCTGTTGTCACCATCCCAGAGGTAGAAGGTAAAGCTGTCTTGGTCCTGGGAATCCATTGCCCCGGTGTGTGTGTATCTCAGCAAGTTCAAATCCACTTCTTCCTGAGTGCACTTCATGCCAGGGTAGAGAGGGACCCAGTCCCTCCCTGTCTGAAAGGTGGCAGAGTTAGTCAGCTGCTCACGGTTTTTTCTTTCCAAGCTATGTTAGTGGACATTTTCCATACCCCTGTAAACCTCCAATATAAGTGATATTTCAGGGAAACTCCAGATGCTTTTTTTTTTTTTTTTTTTTTTTTGCCATTTTACCTTATATTTTTTCCTTTCAAAGAAATAAATTGAAACAAATTAAGACCTTGGGGGAAAAAACTACCTTTCACCAAAGGATTTTTGACAGTTCTGTGGCAATTCAACAGCAGTGCTACTTCCAAGGTATTTATCATAAGCAATCATAGCTGATTAAATATTCCAATTAATGAGAGCAGGTGGGTAATCGAGCTGCTGAAATTGATTCTTTAAAAATTAAATATGTTTCATTTGAGGGTTTCCTTTTTTTTTTTAGTTCCTATCATTATATAATTAATCAAACTATTTTTTCAAACTGGCTTATCACTGGACTTATCTGAAATAGATAAAACAAAAACAGAACAGATGTATAGGCTCCCGCCACATTTTTCCAGCCTTACTGAAGCTCAAAGAAAATGATCAAAATCCCAATCATTCCCTCTCTGTATGTCTTGAGTCAGCAAAAAATAACTACAAATATCACATATTATTTTTTTATCAGAATCTTCTAAAAACCAGCTAACATCGACTAACCATATATTCTATATTGAACTTGGGGGCAGCCCGGGTGGCTCAGCAGTTTAGCGCCGCCTTCAGCCCAGGGTGTGATCCTGGAGACCGGGGATCGAGTCCCACGTCGGGCTCCCTGCATGGAGCCTGCTTCTCCCTCTGCCTGTCTCTGTGCCTCTCTCTCTCTCTCTCTCTCTCTCTCTCTCTCTGTGTGTCTCCCATGAATAAATAAATAAAATCTTAAAAAAATATATACTGAACTCAGTGCAGAAATTATGGTGTTCTCAATTTAAAAAGGTTCTTATGCTAGGGGGAACTGACAACTGAGAGTTCTTTATAATAATGATAAATCTCTATCGGATTTATAATTTTTTCTTGTTTTTCTCTGAAGATACAATAGCTTTCCCTAAGAAGAGCTCATAAAAGTCATTTGACATAATTCAAGAAGAATGTCATCTTACAAATTTACGATATTATCTTGTATTTTTCCTTGTTTGGTTTAAGAGACTAAAATAAAAATTTAAATCCTTGTGTTATTTTTCTTTCCTTTGACAGATTATTCCAGACTCCCAGTTCCTGGCAAAAATGCTTCACCCTCTCCTCCTCTCATTGTGTTACCGCTTCCTTTTAGACCTATTTTATAAAGTTTCCACCTCTTTAAAATTTCTGCTCATCTGATGTTTGTACAGAGGTATTTTCTGCCTCAGTAAGTAAAAGTTAGTTACATTGTAATAATTAAGGTCATTATGTGTTTCTATCATACGATCTATTTGCAGATTTAGTTTTCAAAACAGTCTCTTTCGGGTTTTAAACTGCATAGCCTGCAATTCTATTTAACTTTTTTCTTTAATAATCTTTTCTGAGAAAGTAAATACAAAAGAAGATAACTTTTCCTATCTCTCATCTCCATGCAATTCCCCATTTGCACTCCCAATGCCAGCTCTGACTTAACAAAATCATTTGCAAGCCCCAAAGGAGAAGAAAATAAGAGTCAGACTCAAGATGGAGCAAAATAAGGAAAGCCAACAAGAACACAAGAACCCTTGAGAAAGTCCAGGAGTCCTAGAATCCTGATTCATCGTCTTGGAGAGATTTGGCAAAGCCCAAGGGAGCTGGGACAGAACTATGTGGTGCCATCCTGGGAACCTGGACCCATCTGGATTTTCACATACCCAAAACACTTCGCTTCCCATGCTACCCAAATGTGTGAGCTCTCACTGCATTTCTGCTTCATTACCCTTTGAAATGAAATAAGGACACAGCTGTACCTCAATTTAAATCAGTGATTGCTCTTCACTCTGATTCTCTATGGTGCCTACGATCTAAGACAATCAAGCTGTTCCAGGCAGAATGAATCCTCGCTGCTCTTCTAGGACTGTCTCCATTACATTAAAAGTTAAGCATTCAGTCAAATAATCACATTGGGGATGGTTGGTGGTTGTTGTTGCTAGCCTTAATCCATCATTCAAACAAATATTTTGATGGATTACTCAAGGGATCTTTTCAAGTGACTGATCTATAATTTGTGTTGGGCTATTCCTTGGGCATCATGCACACAGTCTGAATCAGACTGGTGAGCACCATTTGTTAAAAGACTATCTTTTCTCCATTCTATTGCCTCTGCTCTTTTGCCAAAGATCTGTTGTCTATATTTTTATAACGGTCTACGTCTGGGCTCTCTGTTCTGTTCCACTGATTTAGTTGTCTGTTCTTTCACCAAATCCACGCTAACTAAATTAATGCGACTTTATAGTAAGTCCTATTCCTTTAATTTTTTTCTCCTTTTTGTTTACTATTTTGTGCATTTTGCCTCTCCATATAAACTTGAAAATCAGATTGTTAATATCCACAACAACAGCTCTGCAAAGTCTGTTTGAAAAAAAATTTTAAGGGATGCCTGGGTGCCTCAGTGGTTGAGGTTTTGATCTCGGAGTCCTGGGATCAAGTCCCACATTAGGCTCCCTCTCCCACTGCCTGTGTCTCTCTCTGTGTATCTCTCATGAATAAATAAATATAATCCTTTAAAAAAAGAAATTTTTTAAAAATCTGGTGATAATTAAGATATCTCCTGGTTCTCATCAGCCATTAGACAATTTGCTTTACCCTCGCCAGCCCCTCTCCCAAAAATTTAGGTACAGTCCCAGGGGAGCAGGAACAACAAAGAACCCTAATATTGGTCGAATTTGGCCTGAGTTGAGTAAGAAAATTTAGAATGGTGTGAATTCACCTCAAACTAACAAAATTAAATTTTCTACCTCTGGGCAAAATACAGCATTTAGAGGATAGATTCAGTTATAGAAGTCAGTGTATCAAGAAAATTTATACCTGCTACATGAGTTTTGAAAAGTAAAAGTAAAAAGGCTACTAACCTTAAGTTGAAGTTGCCCATTTTGTGGAAGCCTTTCAAATAAATAGTAAATCTTCTCCCTGGGTGAGTCTTTATCTATGGCTGAAAGAACAGCACTAGAAATAATTCGAGTTTCACCCATTTTCATTGTAATTTCAGCCTTCCTGTAAAAAGGAAGATGTCTAGGTTGAGAGGATGGTCACTCACAATGACTATTACAGCTCTGACTCTTCAACAATTAGGGAATGTTAATCCCTATCTAAACTACTGAAAATGAAGAGTTGGACTTGAGAAACAGGCTCTCTCATTTCACTTTACACATGAAACAGGCTCTCTCATTTCACTTTACACATGAAAGTCTAAAAGACAATTACCAACAAGTATGGTGTGAGTAAATAATTCTCATTGCTTCTATTCATTGAACTTTACCATTTTATGTTGTAATTTATTTCATAAAGTGATTTCATTTCCAATATTTTGCTTGCTACAATATCTCCATGCCATAAGTAAGCAAGATATTATCACTCTAATTTTACCTTCTAATTTACATTCTAAATTTACAAAAACTTACTTAAAGAAATTCAATGGCTTAGCCACTGGTGTCCTGGTACCCTTTATGAAATACCATTATGAATCTGGAGATACTTAGGCAATACATGGCCCTCTACATTATTCTTCCTTGCCCTGGTAACACTTCTAGGTAGCGAGCATTCTCTTCACAGTGACTGATCTTTCCCAAGTGTTACAGCTGCCAGGTTTGCCCCTGGCATCCTGACGACAAAGCTGGGATGAGTAGCTGCTGCTTCTACCATAAATGCTGCTACTATGACTTTGCAGTTCCTCTATGCTGCTACTCCTTTCCCAGCCAATAGAGCCATTTTCCTTGGTCTACTCAAGGTGGGGAAGGGATTTCTTTCCACCGGTTTCTAGCCTTCAGTTTTGGTCACCACACATGGCCAAACTCTGTCTAACTGGACAGCTTTGGTTTCTGATAAAAACTGGTGAAGTTTCCTTGGGATGCAGATAATGAAGGACATTTAAGTAGCATCAACTGGCATTCCAATAACCTTCCATGCTCCTGTTGACAAGTCAGAGCCCAGGCACGTCAGCTGTAACCTCTTTTACCTGGTGACTTTATTGCCTCTCCAGGACTGACATCTTCCCTGGCAGTAGAAGGTGATTTTTACCCACCTCACTCCTAGAGAATACTAATCCCATTACTCTAGAAGGTTAATGAAGCAGTTGACTGGTTGACTATGGAGATTAGTGGTGCCATTAATAGAACCAGATTAATCAAAACAGGAAAGAAGCCAATGTGAAGAAGAAGATAAGGAATCTGGGAGGAGGGAAAGTGTCAGAATGAGATAACAGAGGGGCCAAAGGAGAAGAAAGTATGTCATAGTCTGACTTATGTTGAAAGAGACCATGGGACAAGGACTATGGTGAAGGTAATTTATTTGGGAAGTGATCCCAGGAAGCAAGAGAGAGAAGTGAGGAACGAGACAGAGGCAGAAGGAATAAGGTAACAAAAGGTGCTTTTACTACTATGGCACTCAATGCTGCTGGGGATCTTTTGAAGAATCATATAGAATATGCTTCAAATTGTGCTTCTGAAGGATGGGAGTGCAGGACATTTATTTATCTCATAGGTTGGGAGCTACCATCAGAGTGTCTTCTGCTGTTTCTGGACATGAGCCAAATGGGTCATTGCTACTTCAGAGAAAGCCCTAAGCCACACAAGAAGGGGAGCGATGCACTGAGGCACTGGTAATGGAACCCTGAGAGTGTGCATGGTGTGTTCCACAAGAGCAATTACAATCAGAGGGGGGACTAAGGGAGCATGACTCAGAGAACCAAAAGCATCTACCATAGCATCAAAAGGAATACCAAAGAAATGGTGTCAAAATCTAACAGGGACCAGCAAGGTAAGATGAACCATTCAATTCAGTAGGAAGGTCAAAGGTAATGTTTAAGGGAGTAGTTTTAATAAAGTGGGGGAGGTTGGGCAGAAATGGATGAAGCACAAGCTATTCCTCCAAATAGTTTGGCACTAAAATAAATGAGGAACTGGGTCATCTTTGTGGTTTTAGAATGAGAATACCTGTCAATAATGGTAATAACTAGCACTTAGGAATGCTTTCTGTATATTAGCCAGTCTTTCAAGTGCTTTTACATATTTTAATTCATTTAATCCCTGCAAAGACCCTATGAAGAGGATACTGTTATACTCTCCACTAACAAATAAGTTGATTAAAAGGTAGAGAGAGGTGAAGTGACATTTTCAAGGCCACACAACTGGTTAGCGGCTGAACCAAGGCAGTCTGGCTCCAGAATCTGCTCTCTTCACCACTAACTATGTCCCTCGTCTTGTTAACAGAAGGAATGAGAAGGCAGGGACTAGAGATCTAAGAGAAGAAAATCATGGAGCACATTCTGGGAGGAGGCAAGAGGTGATCTACGCAAGGACACACGTGGAAACAAAAGAAGAAGCAATAGAACTTCCCCTCTATAGGAGAGAGCGAAAAAAGAAAAGAAAGAAAAGAGGGGATCTGGAAACAGAGCAAAGGAGATTTGGTGATTCTGTAGATAAAACTATGTCAGGCAGTTTAATAGCAAGAGCATAGCAAGAAACAGGAGATCAGAGTTGAGTAAGTGCCCCATTATGTGACCTGTCTGGTCTCAGTGTTCTCAGTAAGGATAACAACACTTATTTCTCATAATTTTAGTGGAAATTTAAGGAAATATCTGTAAAAGGATTCAAAACAGTGTCTGTCACAGAGTGAGCACTTAATAGACACCAGTTTGCACTTCTCTCCCTTCCTCTTAGATACAGTGAGGTCATCAGAAAGAGGTTACTTAATACCGCAGTACTCTTCATAGTTTCATTTTACAAATCATGGTCATACCAGTCCAACATTCTAACTAGACAATAGAAAGTAGAGCAGAAAGCAGAACCTGCTGCATCTTTTTTGTGGAACTGATGTCTGTGATGCAACCCTCCAAAAAACTATCATCAGTATTTCGCATACTGGTGGCCCATGAGAAATGGCAGGATCAGAAGGGAATTGTTTGTGTCCTCTTTCCTGCAAAGTAGAGGAGGCTTTGGGGGTTTACACACTTTCAGGAAGCTGTTGGCTCCCTGATAAAAACTCAGACTGTCTGCTCAATGCCTCTCACTGCTGTGCCACTGAATACAGAGATGAAGCAGTCAAAGAGGTCCCAAGAAGCAGACACATCTTTGCACCTAGCACCAGAGAGCTGGGCCTTCTCAAGGTTTACCCTCGTATAGATATGTACAGTTGCCAGTAATAAGAGAAATAGCTGGAGCTACAGAAATATAACTGATGGAAGACTCTGCCCTCTCTGATCAAGGTGATCAACTACAAAGGGAGACACTGAGATGATTTGCAATTAATATTAGCTCAGAATTTTTAAAAGATCATATGAGTGATCATTTTGCTATCAGGTAGCAAGGTAGTACCAATCCATAAGGAACACAGAGGAGTGGTGGATCATGAAATACCAAGATGATGAAAGAAATGGCTTTTATATGTTTCCCTCAGCCACTCTTAGTTAAAAGTTTGGTCAAATCCACAGGGAGGACTGTCTGCAGTTAATATTATCACACTTTAGTTAAGTCTATACATCTATTACACTTTGGTGTGTGTATACACATGTGTTTACTCAGTACACTATTCATTCCACATAGAAGGTGGAGTCATTCTTAATTATTTAAAGCTAACTGGAATTTTTAGAGGAAAATCAAATAATTAAAGGGTGAATCTAACAACTGCTAAGGAGTTGTTACATTAACTACCATTTGTACCAAAAGTTCTAGGTGCCTGAGCAGGTGGGACAGTTGTGATAGACAGGAACTGTCAAAGACTTGTTTCTCTCTGGAAGACACATATTACATTTGTACCTAGTCTTCCGGACCACAGAATTTTCTAGAACATCTGAAAGGGACTCTTTTCGGGTAGCTTACTTGCTCAGCATTGGTCTCTCATCATTAACTGGGGTGATCTCTACTGAAATGGTTTTTAATATCTTATGTTTCCCATCTGACAACTGGATTGTAAAGTCATCAGCAAGAGTCTCTGAGTCATCATGCACATACATCAACTTCATTCCTGGAAGAAGGGGAAAAAAGAGAGAAAGTAAATCTTTCTTATGATTAAACCATTCCAAAACACACTTAATCTTTTAATTTCCAAGGTATTGGTATCAGCAAGAGTTCACTAATCAGCATAATAGGATAAAATTAAACCTTTATGAAGCAAGACTAGCCTTTTAATTTGTTAAAAATTCATATTTAAATACTTTAGTATTTGATAAGGATCTTATTTAGAAATCAGTGAGGAAAGCATATATTATTTAATAAACTGTATGAGAACAGTGGTTCATTACTTGGGGAAAATTATAGTTTGATACCTACTTCAAGCCAATAACCAAAATAAATTCTAGATGAATCAAAACTTAAATATAAAACTACTTTTTAAAAACCAAACAGCATTCATATGAAAATGTAAGAGACCCAGAATAGCCAAAACAATCTTGAAAAAGAACAAAGTTGGAGACTCACATTTCCCATTTTCAAAACTTACTACAAAACTACAGTAATCAAGACAGTGTGGAACTGGCATAGAATAGATATAGACTAATCTAACAGAAGAGAGTCCACAAATGAATCCATATATTACACGCAACTTATTCTCATCAAGGGTACAAAAACTATTCAAGGGGAAAAAAGTGGCCTTTTCAAATAAATCATGCTGGGACAACTAAAAAGCCACAGGCAATAGAACGAAGTTGGATCTCTACCTCACATTACATACAAAAATGAACTCCAAATGGATAATAGACCTAAATATGAAAGCTAAACCAGAAAAACTGTTGGAAGAAAACATAAGAGTAAATCTTTTGTGACTTTGAGTTAGGCAATGGTTTCTAGATAAGACACCAAAAGCACAAGTGACCAAAACAAAACCAAAAAGGAAGATAATTTAGATCTCATCAAAATTAAAATGACACTATCAAGAAAGCAAAACAACAGCCCACAGTACTGGAGAAAATATTTACAAATCATATACCTGATAAGGGAGGGTCTAGTATCCCAAATATATGAAAAACTCTTATAACTCAGTGATTAAAAAAACAACACAATTATAAAATTGGCAAAAGATTTGAGTAGACCTTTTTCCAAAGAAGATATAAGAACATAGACAAATAGCCAATAAACTCATGAAAAGATACCGAACACTATTAGTTATTAGGGAAATGAAATCAAAATCACAATGAGATACTATCTCACACCCACCGGAATGGCTATCATAAAAAGATAGATAGTAACAAACATTGGTGAGGATACAGAGAAATTGGAACTCTCTTACATTACTGGTAGAAATGTTAACTGATGCCACTAATTTGTAAAACAGTCTAGCAGTTCCTCAAAATGTTAAACATAGAGTTATCATATGCCCAGCAGTTCTACTCCTAGATACAGACCTAAGAGAAATGTAAGTATATACCCATACAAAAATGTATACATGAAGGTTAACAGCAAAAACAGAATAGACCCAAATATCCATCAACTGATGAATGGATTAAATAAATGCGGTATGTCCATACAATGAAATATTATTTAGCAGTAACAAGGAATGGCACAGTAGTGACTCATGCTGCAATGTGAATGAATCTTGAAAACATTATGTTAAATAAAAGAGACCCTTATAAAAGGTCATATATTCTATTTATATGATTCTGAAATGTCAGAATAAACAAATTGATAAAGATAAAAAATAGGTTACTGGTTGCCAAGGGTTGACGAAGAAAAGGATGAGAATAACTGCTAATGAGTATAGTATTTCTTTTGGGGGATGATAAAAGTATTCTCTAAATGATCATGATGACGAATATCTAAAAGAACCTCTGAATTGTAGACTTTAAATGGGTGGATATTATGGCATGTGAATTATATCTCAATAAAGATGTTTTAAAATATTTGGAAGAAAACCCAAGTAAATATCTTATTTCTGAATGTAGAACATCTTCCTAATACAAAAACAAAAAAAAAAAAGGAAAGAAAAATAATGATGAATTACACCACTCATAATTTATGAGTTCTGTACTTAAGACTATGAATTAAAAGGCAAATAAAATAAAGAAAAACTTATCTGTAACATGTGACAAAAAAATGAAACAATATTTAATCATCTAAGTTGATATAAATCAATGGAAAATGAGCAAAGGACATTATCAAGCAATTTACAAAAGGTGAAACATAGATGGTCAATAAATACAAAAGTTTGGTAAATCTTACTCATAATCTAAAAATTTCAAATTAAGATAACAGTGAGAGACTGTTATTGACTACCAAACATGCAAAAGTTTTAAAAAATATCCTCTCTTGATTAGGAAAATAGGCATGCCCATGTATATCATGCAATGGCAATTTTCCCCTAAAAATATTATATATTTTTTTTACCAAGTAATTTCATTATAAAAATTTATGCCAAAAAATTCTAAGAGATATGGTCTAAGATTTATATTACAAAACCATATGTAAAATACGTTTATATATAACCTGTAATATCAAGAAATGAAAAGCTATCTGCACATTTAAAAATAGAAGATATATAAAATTACAGTGTAGTTCTCCTATACAATGAAAAGCTAGTTATCACAAAACATCTTTTCAATTAGCATTTAAAAGGTAAGAAGTTTATTATAGTTGATAAGAAAAAACAGATTACATAATGTGGTGGCAGTTTTATAAGTTCTGTATGTTTGGCATGGGAGGATGTATGTGAGAATATATTAAAGTTTTTTAAAAAATGTAACCATAAATGAATCAAAAATAAAATGAAGACAAAAATCTAATCTCTGAGAATGTTACCAAGCTATTGACCAAAGTATTAATTTATGTAAACCATTCATTTTTTCTTCAAAATCATTGTATATTGCAAACTTTACCAATATGCATGCTTATTAACCAAATAATATAATATTTAAATAATAATAACCAATTAAAAGCAGGCTTTCTTGAGAGTAAAATTTGATTATTCATTTTCCTTTGTCAAATTTGAAAAAATATAACCACTGTAAAAACATATTGTATTATTTGATACACACGGTTGTTGATTTGGTAATATCATCTCTTTAAGCCCCAGAATTTCTTTCTTTGCAATTGATAAAAACTGAGAAATATATGGATTAACTTTTCAAATTCAAATGTGCCAGGCCACTGTACAACTATTGCAAAATAAACTTTGGGGCAGAGCGCTTGCCTTGGCTGGGGAATGGAAAAATTTAAAAAGTGCTGAACCAGTGCTGGATGGAGCCAGCATAGGAAAGAGATGGTCTAGAAAGCCTGGTGTAGGGGGAGGCTCCACGGGGAGGTCAGAAGTTACCTGGTTCTGAAGGCATGGTGTTGGTTAGCCTAGCAAACAGGGTGCAGACTGGGGAAACAATATGTGAAGGCAGGAAGGAGAGTGAGAGTAGGCAGTGATTCTAGAACCACCCTTTTCTCCTACATCTAAAAGTATGTTTATATTTGGAAAATGGGATAAAATTGATTTTTTAAAAAGGGTAATTAAAAAATAATTCAGGCTGCTATTCCAATGTGTCACTTCCTTAAAGAACAAATTATCTCCACAGAGAATAATGAGCTATTATATGTGGTTCTATATTTATTTCAAACATAGAAATTTTGGCCGACAAATCTCTTCAAATTTAGGTTCCATGATCTCAGTAGTTTTAAAAAGGAATTTTTTATTACGACATGAAAAAGTTGGACTAAAATACCCGAAATCACAAATGCACAAATGTCATTTTCTTTAAAGATTTATTTATTTCCTTGAGAGAGAGGGAGAGCATGAGCAGGGGAAGGGGTAGTGGGAGAGGAAAGAGAGAATCTCAAGCCGACTCCCCACTGAGCATAGAGCCCAATGTAGGGCGCAATCCCACAACCACAAGATCATGACCTGAGCCAAAATCAAGGGTCAGACACTTAACTGACTGAGCCATCCCGGTGCCCCACAAATATCATTTTTAGTCATGCTCCCAAAGTGAAAGAAAACATATCTCCTTTTCAACTACCCACTATCTCTGAGGCTTCATGCCCTATATTAACCCAGAGCCCAGAGAAAACCCTTGAGGGATAAATGAATAAAGCAGTTGAATGCTATTTCTTCACTTCCTATATATAAGATTTATGATAGTCACACACAGAGAGAGAGAGAGAGAGAGAGAGAGAGAGAGGCAGAGACATAGGCAGAGGGAGAAGCAGGCTCCATGCACCGGAAGCCCGACGTGGGATTCGATCCCGGGTCTCCAGGATCGTGCCCTGGGCCAAAGGCAGGCGCCAAACCGCTGCGCCACCCAGGGATCCCTATAAGATTTATTATTATCTTTATGGACAACATTATTAAATCAACAACAATAAATGAATATAAATAGAACATAATCTACCATTCTTGAGAAGTTCCAAGGAAAAGTTCTGAACAAGTTCGTGCTTCTGGCCAGGGTTGACAGACTGCTTATTTTGAGGAAAGTCTTTGCTAAGCACCCTGTTGATGAGGAGGCCATGGCGTGGTTTATGAGTGATGCTGAACAGCAAGGGGTCTTTGGGAACATCCAGATCAGCTGCATCGATGGTGGAGGATTCCAGTTCTTTCATCTGACCCTCACACACCTAAGCAAAAGCAAGTCAGAAAGTCAGTTGTGTAGAACTAAAATTTGTCTTTCTTTTAGCAAATTGCTCAAAAGAAATAAGTTTAAGATATCCTACTGCAAATTTTCTCTGAAATTTGTGTGTAATGAGTCATAAAAAGAAATAGCTTGTTTAACATGAGCTTAGAAGAAAAGGATAAATCTATTAATCTCTCTCAGGTTTTCTCTGAAGATTTCAAAGCAGTTTATTCATTACCATTAAGGACAAAACACACACACACACACACACACACACACACACACACACACACCTTTTTTCCTGATAATTCAAAAGTCAGGGGAAAAGCAATCAAAAGAATGCTTGCTTTCCGGAAGTCAAGAGTTCAACTGTAAAACTAAATGTAGACCCTTCACCTTCAGATCCTAATCTGTTATTTTAACTTCCTGAACCATGTTGCTTTCACAATTCTCATTTCTGCATTAGAAATGGTACTAATGTGTGTTCTGTGCACCAGGGGTATTTTATGTTTCTATTTTTGGCCATTGCAGGAAAACCTTCTGTATTTCAATTGTAATCAACAACAATTGAAAAGGATGCTTCTGGATACATAATAGTGTTTAGTTTAATTCTGGGTCCCGCACCTCTCCCCAGTCCTTATGCCTCAATTTTCCTGAAATAACTCCTCCCACCCCTATCCCCCACCTCAGGTTTTATAATCCTTTAAGGGCAAAGAGAACTGACTATTTTCATTTCGGGTGGGATCTAGCCATTTATAACTTGACATGGTACTTAGCTGTCTCAATCTTTTTCTCATGGCAAGAATAAAGAGAACAAAGAAATACTTGTTTCCTCTTTTGAAACATAGCAAGATCTAAACAATCAGAGTGTATACACTTAACAGATGCTTATCGGTAATCTACAATGCACTGGGTCTCATGCTGTGGGGAATAAGAAGATTCTAAAGAATCAAAGTCAGATGAAACCATGAAGGCCTGTCCATCAATAATTATAATGCAAGGAAGAAAATTATTTAGGGCTACTAAATATAGATAAACAAGAAGTGCAAAAGGGTGGAGAAGACCAGAGATATCTTCATGGTAGAGTGGGCACGTAGCCTTAAAGGATACATATGGTTTAGATTTGTGAAAATACCTTTTCTCTGCAGCCTCTCTTACTGAGACAGTCTTCCTGCTACCAGTGTCTAGTGAAGTGAAGAAGAATCACTTGCCATTCTGATACTTGGGCTAAAATGATGCTGGTTTTCTTGTATCTTAGTCCTTACTGAGGACTAAGATGGCATCATAATTTAATGTGCAATGATATAATTGTGAAATCATCTTTGATGGTGACTTGCCTTTTTCTCCAAGAATTTTAATAAAGCAACCTAAAATATGGTCTAATACCCCTTTTCAATCAAGCTTAGGACTTGGGCTCACTATATATATGGCTTTCTTATTTAGAAAATGGTAAATTACAATATAACTGGGACATTTCATTGGAAAAATTGGGATTCTTTTTTGCACAATGAATCTATTGAGATCACAAATAAAAGGTTTAGATCAATATACACAAAATGCAGCAACTCACTAGAAGAGCAGTTTGAAATGGATTATAGTATCTTAAACTAAAATCTCATCGTTTTTTGCAAGTTGCAGCCCAACTTGATGGAAGCTCAACTGTCTACAAGAAACACACTTTTCCCCAAAAAGCAAGCTAAATATGACTATTTTTAAAAATCATTTAAAGATGAAAGTCAGCTCTGCCAGTAATAAATGGGCCTCCATATTTGTTACTCTTCAACAGCTTCCCTAAGGAGTGAACAGGTAATATAAGTATGATTACTTTCCAAGAAGAGCAAGGGACAATTTCCCAGTGGCCTAATTATTTCAGAAACTCCAACTCTTGATAGATACATGACAATAGAGGTAGGTATAGAAGACTCATTTGTAGAGTTTTTCCTCTCTCTCGTAATTACTGAAGTGCTCTCTAGAGAAACTCATGTGCCAACAGAAAAGGAAGTATAGGAGCTGGCTCTTAAATCTCTTCATGAGATGACTCTCATATACCATGAAGAGATAGTAGAAAATTCAGATCAAATGAAGCCTTTTGTATTTAGAATTTGATAATTTTTAGTGACAAATAAGACTAGATAATGGTTTCAAAATAGATAGTATTTGCTTTGGTAAATGTCCGAAAAAAGATGCCCAACATAACAGCAATAATACAAACGGAACCTATTTATTAAGGGTCTAGTATGTGCCTGACGACCTTGATCATCATAGGTACCCCTTAAGGATTTGATACACAGTTTGCAGATAAGGAAACAGAAAGATAGAGAGAAATAATTTATCTAGGACCCTACAACCAGTAAACGGCAGCACCCAAGTCCCTCTTACTCCAAAGCCGATGCTGATCCGTTTAACCAAGATTTGTGGTACGCATGTCTGAATTAAATAATCATATGTAAAACATAGAATTGTTTTAAAAGATTATTATGCTGATAAGAAAAGGTTTCCAATATATTTAAATAGATTTTTAAAAAAAGATTTTACTTATTTATTCAGGCAGAGACAAAACACAGGCAGAGGGAGAAGCAGGCTCCATGCTGGGAGCCTGATGTGGGACTCGATCCCGGGACTCCAGGATCATGCCCTGGGCTGAAGGCAGGCGCTAAATCACTGAGCCACCCACAATCCTAATTAGGGAATTAGGATTCCCTAATTAGATTTTTTAAAAGCAGAATAGTAAGCATAATATGATCCCTGATTTATAAGTAAATACAGAAAAATTGCATATATATTATACACACACACACACATACACACAAATCACTGGCATGTGCACAAGTTATTTTTGAAGAATTACTAAAACTCAATCAATGGGAGTGGCTGTAGGTAGAGGCTATAGAAGAGAGAGACTGTCATATTTCATTGCATATGTTTTTCACTATTCTAACTTGCATGACCATATATTTTTATTATTATACTTTTATTTTATTTTATACTGTATTTATTTATTCAGGAGAGAGAGAGAGAGAGAGAGAGAGAGAGAGAGAGAGAGGCAGACACAGGCAGAGGGAGAAGCAGGCTCCATGCAAGGAGCCCGACATGGGACTCAATCCCAGATCTCCAGGATCAGGCTCTGGGGCTGAAGGCGGGGCTAAGCCGCTGAGCCACCCAGGCTGCCCATATTATTATATTTTTAAAGACAGTATAAAAATAGCTTTTAGAAAACAGCTACATAAAAATATGCTTTAATACATGTGAATTAGGACAACAGGTGTTATCTGAGAAGTGATATCATGGCCATTTTAACTATCTGAATTTTTAAATAAAATAAACATCATAGAAAGATAGCTTTAAAACTACATAAAAAATTATTCAAATTGTATTTTTTCATTCCATATATCTTTATAACTAGCTATATAAAGGGGTGCCCAGGTGGTTTCTTGCTTTTGGGTCAGGCCCTGATCTCAGGGTAGTGAGATGGAGCCCTGTGTCAGGCTCCAAGCTCAGCAGAGTCTGATTGAGGATTCTCTCCCTGCCTCTCTCCCTCTGCCTCTCCCACTCATATTCTCTCTCTCTTTTTTTTTTTCTCTCTCTCTCTCTCTCCTTTTCTAGCAAAATAAATAAATCTTTTAAAAAGTAGCTATATAAAAAGATGCCTTATATATGTGAATTAAGAGTCCTTGTCATTATAGCATTGGTTAAGAGGCCATGCTATGGAATCAAACTGCCTGGGTGCAAATCCCCTATGTACCATTCCCTATATGCCACTTATTTCCAAGTTCTGTGATCTTGGGCCAATAAATTAACCTCATTGTGCCTCATTTTTTTTAGCTACTAAAAGGCAGTAATAATACCATCATCCTAAAAACCTTGTAAGTATTAAAAACAAGCACATGTAAAGGACTTGAAATAGTACCTACAACCTAGTAAGTACTCCATCCTATATATATGCAACTTAATTGCATCCATCCAATTCTATATGTTAGCACTTATAATCATACCATCACTATTATTAGGATAATATTTTTCAAGTAATTGCATTATATAATATAGGTTACTGCTCTCCCCATTCCTTATCAACTTAATGTATTAAGTGCATAATAAAATCAGAAAATGATAAAAAAAAAGAAATGGAAAATTCCGTTATCTTTCTTACAGTAATATTCTGCACTACAAAGTCAGGAGCTTCATCATTCATGGGGTTGATTATAATGTAAAATGGTATCTCCAAGGAGCGTTGCTTCCCATCTGTGACATACACCATGAACTGGTCAGCCGTCGGTTCCATCCTTAGATGCCTAGCCTGCACATAGTTAATGTGCAAAGCCTTCATGTCTCTCCACGGGAACGAAGCTAGAGGACATCAACAGGGAGCAGGTAAATAAGAAAAACATTTTTTCCCAAGCAACTGGCTCTTAATACTTAACCCAATAGCCTATTTCTCAGAAAAGCAAATAAGAGATCATCACGGCTGACTTCAGAATTAGCTATCAGGAGCTGCTATAATGTCTGTCAGCCATCAACATAAAAACAGATATCCATAAACCATAAGGAAGGAATAAAATTTGCATGGAGAACAGAAGGCCGATAACTGCTAAGCAGGATGTGTAGGGACTTCATGACTGTTCTTTATATAGTTGGAACGAATGTAAGAGAGACCTTCCCTTGATTAAAACCACTGCTCCTATATGAAGAGTTCTTACTATACTTGAATAAGAAAGAGACTATCTCTTTCATGTAAACGCAAAACAAGAGTCAGTCAATCACTTGCCTAATTGATGTCAAGCAACAGGTTGGATTGAGTGGAATTAGCTGTTTTGGTATTTTGACATTACCTTAAATCAAAAGAGAAAAATGCTCTACGTTGAGCATTAGGTCGCAGGCCAAATTGCATACCTTTAATGCAATAAATCTCTTCTCCCAGCTTTACTGAGATATAACTGACATATGACATTGTAAGTTTAAGTTTTACACTGTCATGATTTGATATACACATACCATAAAGTGTTACCACAATAAGTTTAGTTAACACATCATTCACTTCATGTGATTACCATTTTGTTGTCATAGTGAGAACATTAAAACTCTACTTTCAAATCAACTTTCAAGTATACAATAGAGTATTAACTATAGTCACCATGCTGTACCTCAAATCCCTGGATTTTACATAAATTTGTACCTTTTAACCAATATCTCTCCATTTCCCCCACCCTTCAGCCCCTGGTAACCACTATTCTACTGTTTCTTTGAGTTTAATAGTCTTAGATTCCACATATAAGTGAGATCATACAGTATTTGTCTTTCCCTAATGTATTTCACTTAGCATAATGCCCGCAAGGTCCATGTGTGTTGTTGAGAATGACAGGATTTCCTTCTTGTTACGGCAGAATACAATTCTATTATGTGTTTAGATCACATTTTCTTTAAAAAAAAAAAAGATTTTATTTATTTATTCATGAGAGATAGAGAGAGAGGCAGAGACACAGGCAGAGGGAGAAGAAGGCTCCATGCAGGGAGCCGGACGTGGGACTCGATCCCAGGTCTCCAGGATCAGGCCCTGGGCTGAAGGCAGTGCTAAACCGCTGAGCCACTTGGGCTGCCCCAAGATCACATTTTCTTTATCCATTCATCTATCACTGATCACTTAGGTTGTTTTCATGTGTTGGCTATTGTGAATAATGTTGCAATGAACATGGGAGTATAGATATCTCTTTGATACCCCATTTTCATTTCCTTTGGATATATACCCAGAAATGGAATTGCTGGATCACATGGCAGTTCCATTCTTAATTTTTTGAGAAATCTCCATAGTGGCTGTACTAATTTACATTCCTACCAACAGTGCACAGGTGTTACCTTTCTCCACATCCTCACCAGCATTTGTTATCTCTTGTCTTTTTGATAAAAGCTATTCTAACAGGTGGGAGGTGACGTCTCATTGTGGTTTAGACTGACATTTCCCTGATGATGAGTGATGCTGAGCACATTTTCGCATACTTGTTTGCCATTTGTCTGTCTTCTTCGGAGAGATGTCTATTCAAGTCTTCTGCCCATTTTAAAATCAGATTATTTGGGCTCCTTTGCTATTGAGTTGCCTGAGTACCTTATACATTTTAGGCATAAATCCCTTATCAGATACATGGCTTACAAATATTTTCTCCCATTCTGCAGGTTGCCTTTCCATTTTGTTGAATGTTTCTTTTGCTCTGCAGAAGTCTGTTAGTTTGATGTGGTCTTTCTTTGTTGATTTTTGCATTTGTTGCCTTTGCTTTTGGTGTTGAATCCAAAAAAACATTGCCAAGCCCAATGTCAAGGAACTTACCACGTATGTTTTCTTCTAGGAGTTTTACAATCTCAGGTTTGAAGTCTTTAATCTATTTTGAGATCATTTTTTGTACAGTGTAAGTCATTGGTTGGTCATTTTCATTCCTTTGTGTGTGGCTGTCCAATTTTCCCAACACCATTTATTGTCCTTTCCCCAGTGTATATTCTTGGCTCCTTTAATGTAAATTAAATGACCAAATATGAGTCGTTTTACTTCTGAGTTCTCTATACTGTTCTATTGATCTATGTGCCTGTTTTTATGTCAATGCCATCCTGTTTTGATCGCTATAGCTTTGTAATTTAGTTTGAAATCAGAAAACATGATGACTTCAGCTTTGTTCTTTCTCAAAATTGCTTTGGCAATTTAAGATCTTTTGTGGTCAAAAGACTTTTAGGATTGATTGTTCTACTTCTGTGAAAAATGTCATTTGAATTTTGGTAGTGACTGCCTTGAATCTATAGATGGCTTTGGGTAGTATGGACTTTTTAGTAACATTAACACTTTCAATTCATGAATATATCTTTCCATTTGTTTATGCCTTTTACAATTTCTTCCATCAGGATATCAACTCTGTCTTAAAGTTTTTAGTGTATAAGTCTTTCAGTTTCTTGGTTAAACTTATTCCTAAGTATTTTATTGTTTCCTATGCTATTGTAAATGAAATTGTTTTATTTCTTTTTCAGATAGTTCATCATTGATGTATAGAAATACAACTGATCTTTTTCCGTTGATTTTGTATCCTAAAACTACTTAATTTGCTAACAGTTTTTTGGTAAAATCTTTAAAAATTTTCCATATAATATCATTCACAAACAGAGCCAATTTTACTTCTCCCTTTTATTTTGATGCTTTTTATTTCTTTTTCTTGCCTAATTACTCTGGCTGGGACTTTCAGTACTATGCTGAATAGGAACAGTAAGAGTGGGCACACTTGTTTTGGTCATCTTAGAAAGTTTTTAACCTTTCACTGCTAAGTATGATGCTAGTTGTGAATTTATCACATATGGCCTTTATTATGTTTAGGTATGTTCCTTCTATACCCAATTTGTTGAGAGTTTTTATCATAAAACATTGTTGAATTTTATCAACGCCTTTTCAGCATCTATAGAGATCATCATAGAATTTGTATCTTCCTATCAATTTGGTGTATCATATTTATTGCTTTGCATATGTTGACTATCCTTACTATCTTAGGTATAATTTCCTTTTGATCATGGTGTATGATTCTTTTAATGTGCTACTGAATTCAGTTTGTTAATATTTTGGGAGAAATTTTTACATCTATATTCTTCAGGGATATTGTTGGTTTGTGGGTTTTTTTTTAATGGTATCCTTACCTGGTTTTGGTATCAGGGTAATGCTGGTCTTATAAAATGAGTTTGGGAGTTTTCCCTTCTATAAAATTTTTTGCAAGAATTTGAGAATACTGTTAATTTTTCTTTAAAAATTCAATAGAACCTGTAAAAATATCTGGTACTGGGCTTTTCTTTGTTAGGATGTTTTAGATTACTGATTAAATCTCTTTATTTGTTATCAGTCTTTTCAAGGTTTCTAGTTCTTCATGATTCAGACTTGGTAGGTTGTCTGTTCCTAGGAATTAATCTTTTTCTTTTAGGTTGTCTAATTTGTTGATGTATAATTGTTCATAGTAGTCTCTTTACGATCCTTTGTATATCTGTGGTATCAGCTGTAATATCTCTTCTTTCATTTCAAATTTTATTTGAGTTGCCTCTGTTTCATGGTAAGTCTAGGTGAAGGTTTGCTTTTGCTTTTGAGGTTTTGTTTATGCTTCTGAAAGCATAAACCATGACCATGTCCTAGTTTCACTAATCTTTTCTATTGTTTTTTTAATCTCTATTTCACTTACTTTTACCATAATCTTTGTTGTCTCCTTCTTTCTGCCAACTTTGGACTTATTTTGTTCTTTTTATTTTTAAAGATTTTTAAAAAGATTTTATTTATTCATGAAAGATAGAGAGAGAGAGAGGCAGAGACACAGGCAGAGGGAGAAGCAGGCTCCACGCAGGGAACGAACCTGATGCAGGACTCGATCCTAAGACTCCAGGATCATGCCCTGGGCCGAAGGCAGGCGCTAAACTGTTGAGTCACCCAGGCGTCCCGGCTTATTTTGTTTTTATTTTTCTAGTTCTTTGAGTTATAAAGTTAGGTTGTTTATTTGAGTTTTTTTTTTAATTTAAGCACTTATCACTATAAACTTCCCTTTTAACACTGCTTTTGCTGAATTTCAGATATTTTGGTGTGTTGTGCTTGCATTTTGTTTCAAAATTTTTTAAATTTCTTTTTCCCAGTTTTATTAAGAAATAATTGGCATACATCACTGTGTAGCGCATGATGGTTTGGTTTACATGTATTGTGAAATGATTGCCACAATAGGTTTTGCTAACATCTGTCTTCTCATATAGATACAATTAAAAGAGAAAGAAAGAAAAAAAGGAAAAAAAAATTCCCTTGTGATCAGAACTCAGGACTTTTAGAAAATTTCATCTTTGACCCATTCAATTGGTTGTTCAGCAGTATCTTAATTTACACATCTTTGTGAATTTTCTACTTTTCTTCCTTTTATTGATTTTAATTTCATACTATTATGGTCAGAAAAAATATTTGGTATGATTTCAATCTTTTAAAATTTGCTAAGACTTGTTTTGTGACACTTCATATAATCTATCCTGGAGAATGTTCCATACATGCTTGAGAAAACTGTGTATTATGCTTCTGTTGGATGGAATGTACTACTGTATTTGTCCACTGGGTTCATTTGGTCTAATGTATAGTTTAATTCCACTGTTTCCTTATTGATTTTCTGTCCAGATAATCTATCCATTGTTGAAAGTAGAGTACTGAAGTCCCCTACTATTACTGCATTATTGCCATTACTTCCTTCAGATCTGTTGGTATATTTTTAAATATAGGGTGCTCCAGTGTTGTATGCACATAAATTTACAATTATTATATTCACTTGGTGAAATGACCCCTTTATCATTTTACAGTGACCTTTGTCTCTTGTTTCAGTTTTGACTTAAGGTCTATTTTATCGGTTATAAGTACCCCTTCTCTCTATTGGTTTCCATTTGCATGGAATATTTTTTCCATCCCTTCATTTTGAGCCTGTGTGCCCTTGAAGCTGAAGTTAGTCTCTTGTAGGCAGCATGTAGTTGGATCTTTTTTTTTTCCTGTGCAGTCAGTCATTCTATTAGTGCAATTAATCTTAAACCTAGCCTCTCTCATATTTAAACTGGATATGCCTCAAAGATACTTAAAGAATAATTTAGTTCATTTATTTCTAAAGTGTTGTCTTTGAATAAATAAATGAAGTGTTGTATTTGAATAGTTTTGGTTTTGATGTCTGTTTTTGTTTTGGTTGTTATTGCCTGAAATACAAGAGCTATTTAAATATCTGATACACAGGGCTCCTTGATGGCTCAGTTGGTTAAGAGTCTGCCTTCGGCTTGGGTCATGATCCGGGGGTCCTGGGATTGAGTCCCACACTGGGGTCCCTGCTCAGTGGTGTGTCTGCTTCTTCCTCTCCTGCTCCACTTGCTTGTGTTCTTTCTCTCTCTCTAGCTCTGATCTCTCTCAAATAAATAAATAAAATCTTTAAAAATAAAAATAAATATCTGAGACACATTTTGGTTTCAAAATTAAAGCCATCACCTTCAACATTTCAGGCTCTATCTCTGTTACACCCATGATACATGTCCTAATCTTTTCTACCGATGTCTATTAAAAATGCTAAAAGATTGAGAGAAGGAGACTTATGAGCTCCCACCAGATTTGATAGAATAAATCTATCAAAGATAAATCCAACTTCAAGATAAATCTAAATTCTATTACAGTATTTCGTGTTGCAATGAAGGTCTTTTAAAACATTCTTCTATATTTAATCTTATTAATCTTATTTAATCTTTCTTCCATATTTAATCTTTCATAAGTGAAATCTCCACTTATTTTGAAGTAACTCACATACATGGGGCAATTCAAAATTGAAAATCAAAATGAGAAACAATAATATTCAAAAGTATCCACTATAATAATAATAATATCTTGAGTGTACATAGTGTTTTGAACATTTTTAAGTTCCTACCGAGTCATTGAGCATGATCTGGCCAGTGAGATCTGTAGACATAGGTGGGTTATCTCTGGTCACGAAGTCATGACTTACCTATGCTTATGCCCATATTGCTTTTTTCAAAACCTGCAGAAGGAAGTGTGTTTTCAAGGTAGCCAAACTGGGGAGGAGAAACCAAAACAAATTCCAAGTCATCTGTTGCAGTGTCAGGGTCAGTGGCGGACAAATGGTTAATGGTAACGGCTGCGGAGAAACCCTCATCTACCACAAACATGGTACCTGCATGCAAATAACAACGCAATTATGACTTAGCGTGAAATCCTCTAATCAGAATAGTGAAGACAAAAGGGAGTGATTGCAATTCCAATTCAGAGAAGCCTCCCATATGCAAATATACTTCCATGGGAGTTGTTCATTTCCTTTGGCATAATTTCTCCTTACAGTGAAAATATTCAGGGGTAATGGGTGGAATTTAATTTGACTTGTGGAATTATATTTTTTTTCTTGGACAAGCAAGCCAAACAATAATGGAAAGACAGCAGAAATACTAAATGCTCTAGTACAGCCCTTTAGTCATTCTCAAGGAACTCTGATTTCCCTTGTGTCTCTATAGAAGTGACAAATGAAAATAAGAACTGCCAAACTGTTTTAATGATAAGCCACTAAATGTAGTTTATGTACTCCTCAAGATCAGTTGTTACCTCTGTTTGTCAGAGCGTTAATTGCCTGCGAGCTATTATGAATTGCTCATAACGAACATTTTTTCATGCCTTGGTGCTTAATTATTCTGCAGGGATAATGCTTTCTTTCCAGAACATTGCTTGGGAGATAGTTTGCAAATTACAATAACATCCATACATATGCTTGTATTTTTTTTCTAAGAGACAGAACATATACATAATGCCTATGAAGCGATGACTTTCTAAAAAGCAAATAAGGTTAAATGTATATAAATGGTCTCTCTGGTATTTTCATTCTACTCTAATAGAAATTATTATGGATAAAATAAATTACTCCCTCTCTCTAGCAGGCAAATGATATTTTCCCACGTGAAATAAAACCAGAGTATTTGAGGATTCCAATGTTGTCCTCATCCCCTCACACACACACACACACACACACACACACACACACTAACACACATTCTCTCTCCATACAGAATTATCCACATTTTTAAACAAATAAATTCTTTTGCCTTGTAATCTTTTAAACATATGGAGTTTTCTGCAAATTTGTGTTGAGGCAATTCTCAGACAATTCTGTATGGTAGTTTCCTATTTTAACTATAATTCAAGTTCAATTCTTCACTAAACCACAGGTATGACACAGATGAGATGATGGAACATTAGTAGAAAAAAAACATTGTTACCTATTGCGATTGAAGGTGACTGGTTGTCCACTGGATGTACTGTGATGTTGAGGTCATACACTGGAAAGGACTCATGAAGAGGAATAGATGGATGAGGCCCATTGTAGCAACAGCCATTCACAAAAGGGCCAGCTTCTTCATCCGAAACCACCAATGTAATGGTATCAAAACAAGGCACCAGGCCAATCTCACCACCTGGAAGACACAACTACAGTTGAAAACCGATTTTATAAAAATATAGAATACTAAGATGAAACCAACCTACCTCTCTACTACATGTGTACAATGGCAAGGAAGGAAATCTAGGTGGGTAACCTGCAAAATTCAATTTTATCTCTATGAAAGGAAATAGTTGTGAAAATAATGAAAAAATGCTTGCCCATCTGTTGCCTCTGGTGAAATCCTGGCCAGCCACCTCTCACCATATGGAGGGGCAAAAAAGAGGCTAACAAGGGTCTGACAGTTTACAAATGAACAAGGAGAGGCACAAAGCTTGACTAGTGATGGTTTCATTCTTCCTTCCTGATTGTCTAGTGTTAGGACCAACCTCAGGGAGAGCAGAAGGCACCCTTGTCCTTCTAACTGGATTGTCTTCCCATTTACATCAACTACTTTAAATGAACAACCATCAACCATGCCACCACAGTTAGGAGCAACGGAAGAAGTTGGGAAGGTGAAATAGAAAGATGAGCCACATTTTTGTCATTCATTTCAATATTTTCCTTATTAAATAATAGCCAAGACATTAACAAAAGAGCAACAGGACATGGGGAAAAAGGTGGCATTTATTTTTGTTTTCCTTTTACTCTTTAGGGGTATGCATGTGGGATTTAATATGGCCCCAACTGAAGCAGCAAGAGGTAGAAGGGAAAAAAATGTGAGGATTAGATAGTTTATCAGCAAACCAGCCAATCTGCTCTTGGTTAACTAACAGCACAGAGGTAGAAGATCCAGGGAACAGAAAAGTTCTGCAGATGTGCTTTTGGTAGTTCTCATGCATAACATTGAAAGTGCCAAGAAGGAAGCAATTTTGTTTGGAATTTTGATGAGATCAGAGCACAAGAGATCAGGGACGTCATTGGTCTTTTCACAAGACACATTGGTCAAATCTACACTGTACTGTTCTTGGCCTTATTCTACCCACTTAAAATAATGACAAGGAAAATCAAGAGATGATATTACGGAGCAACCAATGATTGAAGAATGAGAAAACTGGGCTTGTAAGAAAAAATAAAGTTGAAGTGGAGAGAATTAGAATTAAATAATCTGCCTTTAAGTTTAGGAGTAGTAACAAATATAAGATGCCTCTCATTTATTCATATTTATTTAAGAATAAATTGGAATAAAGCCTATTTATTCCTCATTCATTTGAAAATATATATTTAACGGCTCTTTTGTGGTAATTAGTGTTCTGGGTTCTTCAGCAGAGAATCAGGCAGACATTTTGAAAGCATCAAAATCAGTTCAAAAGAATGTCAAATGCCAAAAGACCTATTATGGGCCAGGCACTGACACAATCTCATGGCAAAGAAAGAAAAGCAGCTTGTTAGACTATCACAGGTGTATGTATGTATGTATTAAGAGGAACCATGTGAAATTGCCACCATGAAGTCATTTTTTTACTAATTAAGTGGAAAATTCCTATATCTCAGCCTGACTATGTACACGGAGCTGCAAATGAAGAAAGATGAAAGTTCTGGCGGACAGGGGTGTGGGGGCAGGGCACACATGGCAGAGAAAGTCTAAGAAGTCTTTCCAGATGGCTCTGCTGGCTTTATCCTGAGCATTAAGTTATGAGTACTTTACCAGGCAGATGAAGTAGAGAACTGAGATGGAGAAAGGAGAATCTGCAAGGAGAGAGAGCCAAGAAGAGAAGTGGAAAAATCATTCCAAGGAAGAATAGACAGCTTTTTTAAAGAAAAAAAAAAGCAAACATAGTGCCTTCCGTAACTGTAATTTCAAATATAATGAAGTGTTGGATACATTTACAGAAAAGCCAGGCTGAGCATCATGGGTGGAGAATTCTCTGCCTCAAATGGAATATAGTCTTAGGGTGTGATTTACACTTAAAATGGTTGACCACAATGTTATTTAAAAATTTTTGTTGGAATGACTTCATGTTTAATGTTGGGAGAAGAGCAGATTCTCTGATGATGTAACTTTACATCATCAAATATTATTCAATTATTAAAACTTACATTTACAAGAACTTCATAACATTTAATAAATATCTTAATAAATTTTTAGCTCACAAGCTCAATGAAAAAAGTAATTAACAAAACTGCACATACATGATAGGCAACTATGTAAAAAATTATGATCAGAAGAAAGAAAACAAAGTACTGTAATACTGAAATGTCAACAGTGACCAGTTTTGAGAGGTAGATAGGTGATTTTTCAAAACTTCATTATTATTTTCCATACTTTCCAAGTTTATTTTTAATGGCATGTAGTATTATTTTTATCATCATGGAAAGCAAAAAAAATAATGGTGACAAAATTATTCTCAGGTAGCCTTTATAATCAACACATAAAGGCAAAGCAGAGCCACTAAAACTTTAGGTCCTCCAGTACTGTGTGGTCCTTATACTCTCTCCCAGGCAATGCTAAATAATTACCAATTGAGTAATTGCTAGAACATTACAAGGAAACACATCATTCAAATAACAAACCATCTTCTGAATTGGAAGTATTTCTGCTAATTTAGTAACACAACAACAACAAAATACCCATCTATCTCAAGTAATTTGCCTAGTGTTCTAAAAAAAATTAGTTCATACTTCCTTATGTGTCCATCACGCTGGAAGAGATATAAAGATGGACACCTGCTGTTTAGCACTTGGAGCAAAGCACTGGAAGAGAAGACAGATTCATCTCACCCCCAATTTATCTATGCTGCTTTAGCCTGCTACCGATGTTAAATTTATATGAAAACCAACAGTTATCGGGCTACAGCCCCTTTTCTGCCAGTCTATCTGAGACCTATTGAGGAAATCAGAATGAGGCACCCAGGTGTGGACCCTTGAGAGACATCGGGCAAGTGGACTCTGCTCCCCAGGACAGGACAATAACCAGTGAAACCCTTCCTAAGACTAAACACACTTAAGAAGATAAAGGGATACCATTTTTTCAAGAGATGTCTGGCATAGTGATTAAAATGTGCCATACTAACTAACTGGCCATAAAACAACTGGTATCTTACTAAATCATGGTTTTCCAAAGTACAGATAAAAATACTATTTCACAATACCCCACCCCCCCATTTCCAATTAAGCCTTTTCTATCTCAATCTCCCTACTCTGGGTTCCTCAAGGCTCTCACACTGACTGCTTGTATTCTCCATGTGTTTTCAAATAAGGAAGTGATTTGAGTTCTGAAACCTCTTATTCCCTGCGCCCTCACCTGGCCTTCTATCCCCATCCTGCCTCCCATGAAATCTACACACGAGAGCAGCATATGGATGAGTACACATGAAACTATAATCGAGTGGCAATAAAAAGTGTTTAGAGGAAGTATACAGTATTATTACCGAGGAAGTGCACTCAAACCAGAGATCAGAAGACTTGCAAGAGGCAAAGACTGATGAGGTACAGATATGTGACACGTGAGTGAGTCTGTCTACCCATTTAAATTGAAAGTCCTTTGCAGCTGAGTCTGGATTATACTCCTTTGCAGCCCACAGTGCCCAGTAGTGTGTTAATATTTTTCTTATTTGGACATTTGACATGCAGACAAATGCCATCTGGGTAACAATATAATGTGATGCCAGAAATGAAAGAACGATGCTAATAAACAAGCTTTTACTGTATCATTACTCTGTGTTCATTGCTGTCTAATGCTGTGGGATTATTCAAAACCATAAGATATCACCTTTGCTTTTCAGGAATTCAAAAGACAAAAAAGTTACTCCTTAGGAACTCGATGGTAATCAAGTAAACTTGTGTTTTTTAAAAAATCTTTTTTATTAAGTAATCTCAGTGCCCAAAATGGGTCTCGAACTTATAACTCCAAGATCAAGAGTCCCATGCTCTACGGATCAAGCCAGCCAGGTGCCTATTAAAATTAGCAATATAATTATCTTAGGGTGCTTACTTCAGGCATTTCTGCTATGATTTATGGATCCCAAAGCTGTGATGGTCAAATGAAGTCTTCTTTGAATTGACCAAAAAGGGAATGCAGACGACCCAGGGTGAATTAAAGGTCTCAGTAGAAGCATCAGGAACAAAACAGCAATAATAGGTGCTCCTTCTCCACTCTTGGAAATTCACTATGTTACTGAGATCAGAAATCCTTCTAAATATGGTGATTATGCTTATAAAATGGGTTACAGGCTGCTGCTACTGTTGTTGCCTTTTTTAACAGAAGCAAGAGTTAAGACTTTTAGATTATCAGAGCCCCCAGCAAGAAGGAGGGTTATGACTATTGTGGTGCTTGCATCCGCTCACACACTAGTCGCCGTGTGGTCACTTACCCGTGTGTTTGTATGTCACAGCCCCCGAGATGACATCTCCCTGAGAGAACTGATCCACTGTGACTCCAGCCTTCCTCACCACCCCATGTTGAGGCTTTTGAGCAATCACAAACATCAGTTTCAAGTCATCACTGTCCACATCAGTAGCAAAAATGTATTCAGAGGTGATGACTACCTCTTCGCCCTCTGAGCAATGCATCATGGGAATGAGGTCAGTCTTTAGGATTGGTAGCTCATCATTTACAGGCAATACCTGGTTGGGGAGAATGCATGTTTTCAAGAAAAAGAAAGCAATGACAAATTGCCCAACTGTTAAACCATAGCTCATAGTCGGGATGACAGGCATTTTCAATCTTCCAGACACATGAAACAATAACCGTGGAATTTGGCCAAGCAGGCTGTGTCTTTTCCCCATATGAACCATCTTGCAAGAAATGGCCAACATGAGAGACATTTTAGGTAGAAATGGAAGAGTATGGTTATGGTTTGGGACTCAAAGCTCTCATTTATTTCTAGACAGACAAAATATAAATGTAATACAAATCAGTCTTCGCTGAAGTCCCTATCCTCCTTCGTTAAATTCACACATATTCTAGAGGAAATCTGGTCCTTGTGGTCTGATGCATTTACATTTACCACATCAGAGTTATTTATATTTCAAATTATTTGGCAATTACAAAGCTTTCCTCCACCCTCAACTTCCTGCCACCCAGGAAGTTTCTCTAAACTTATAATAAGCAACAGCTTATTTCAAATATTTTGAGTTAACTCTGAAACTCCATAACCATTAAATCAATCCCAGGCTTAAACTTGATGAAACATTTTTCTCTCACTGTATGAAAATAAAGCTCTAAGTAGAAAGGAAAGAAGAGCAATATAGAATCACTCTGGCTCTCTGAATCTAATGGAATCACCAGACACTTGAAAAGGCAAGTCCTTTATTTTTTTAAAATTTTTTTAAAAATTTATTTATTTGAGAAAGAGAGAGAGAGAGAGCATGACTGGGGGGAGGGACAGAGGAAGAAGGAGAGAGAATCTCAAGCAGACTCTGTGCTAAGCATGGAGGCTGACACAGGGCTTGATCTCCTGACCCTGAGATTATGACCTAAGCTAAAATCAAGAGTCAGAAACTGAACTGACTGAGCCACCCAGGGACCCCCAAAAAGGCAAGAATGAAGGACTTTCTGCCTCTGAGTTCATGTTCTCAACTTGGTGTATCTGCTACACATTTAGTTATCAAGTCCAACCTGCAGATACTCTCAATCCCACGTTTCAGGCCCCTTCACTTGAGCCATGGTGATCTTTTTAAAATGTGGCTTTCATAACTCTGTTTCTCTTTAGATTGTGTATATCTTTCACCTTTTAAAATGTGGCTTTCATCAAGTCATTGCCATATGGGGACAAGCAGCAGCTTCTTAGGACTGTATTAGGAATGTATTAGGCCTCACTTCATGTAATTGGGGGCATTTGCCACCCTACTGCCTTTTCACCCAAAGACACTGAGTTCCTCCCATCTTGGGTCTTTGCACCATCTCTGCATGCTCTCTCTGCCCTGTGGCTCTGTAGACTCTGCCTCAGCTCCTGGTTTGCCTACCCTCTCCTTCAGATTACATTTGGATTCTTCATGGAAAACTCTAGACAACTCAGACTCATTTAGGGACTTCTACCATTTACTCTCTTTTAGCACCTCATTTATTTGTAGATATATCCATATTTTAATTATTTCAGTGATAATCTACTTAATGTCTGCCTTCACCCCCTGCCTATAATCTCTAACTGAACAGAGAGTTTCTTTGTCATGTTCATCGTTGTATCTCAAGCCATCGTATCTATCATAGGCACTGGCATATAGAAAGCATTTGTTAAATATTTATAGAGTAAATAAATGAATGAAGGTAAATATGTATATATGCTCTGGATACCCTGTTATTTAAACAGGCTAACAACTCTACAATAAGTATACATGAAATTATTTTCATATTTTCCTTTGAAGGGTAGATGGGGTAATAAAAACTCAGATTTATTTATTTAATCAAAGGTTAAAAAAAGTATGCAATACTGTATTCTATTTTCTATTGGCTTATTAGGGAACAATATCTTTGTTCAAGTCCTCTGAGTGGATTCATTAAGGACCCTCTTTATTACTGTTCCTGACTCTATCTATGAATGGCACCAATACATCCATGATGACCACCTTACAAAACACAAAATAGCCTCAGTTTTCAAAGGATAATAAAGCCCAAAGGCAACAGAATTTAACATTCTTCCTGGATAGAAAACAATCACACATAATTGTCCAAAAGTTACCTGTACTTGTAATTGGTTTCCAAGGGCATGGCCCTTTTTGTCTAAAAATTCACAATAAACAGACTGCTTACATAGTCGAATGATTTGGGGAAAGTCATGGAAACTTCTTGAACTTAAGTTTCCTTGCCTTAAAATGGAGATAATTTCTTCCTCATCTACTTAAAAATAATAGATGGATATAATCAACCTAAATTAATTACTAACCATAAAATACCATACAAACACATTATTACCACTAATAATAATTTCATATCACAAAGATCTGACAAATTTCAAACAGAAATATTTGGTAGATAAAAGTCATTAGTGGTTCTTTCTGGGGCATAATTCTTTCAGCATACCTTCCTTTGTCACTAACTATAAATACTTGCAAATCCTATGAATTTTGTTTATGGATTTAAGTGGTCACTCAACAGAGAAATGCACGGATTCCCATCAACATTTATGTGCAAATTTTTCATCATTTGTCAAAAGGGGGAAAAATCATTTCAAATATATCTCAGAAAGGAGTATATGGTACAGGAATTCACAAAGGGGCACTACATACGTGGCTTCTTCCACACAAGAAGGAAAAGCCCAGTGATGCTAGCCTAATCCAGCCAGTTGCTAAATAAATATTTCTGAGTGTTATAGCTCAAAAATATTAGAATCAATTTATGCATAGAAACAATTGGGGGTTTTATTTAAATTCAATTAGTTAACATATAATACATTACTAGTTTCTGAGGTAGAGGTCAATGAACCAATTGGGGGTTTTATTTAAATTCAATTAGTTAACATATAATACATTACTAGTTTCTGAGGTAGAGGTCAATGATTCACTAATGATTCATTAGTCTTATATAATACCCAATGCTTATTAAATCACATGTCCTTAATTTCCATCACCCAGTTACCTCATACCCCCTTTCCCTCTAGCAACCTTCAGTTTGTTTCCTATGATTAAGAGTCTCTTATGGTTTTTCTCCCTCTCTGATTTTGTTTTTTTCCTCCCTTCCCCTATGATCCTCTGTTTTGTTTCTTAAATTCCACACATGAGTGAGATCATATGATAACTGTCTTTCTCTGAACAATTTTTTTTTTGAACAATTTATTTTACTTAGTGTAATACCCTATAGTTCTATCCACATGGTTGCAAATGGCAATATGTCATTTTTTGATGGCTGAGTAGTATTCCATTATATATATATATATATATATATATATATATACCACATCTTTTTAAATTAAGTATCTAGGTTTGAGATCAGAGTGGTTTAATCTTTAAATGGATTAGAAAGAAAAAGTAGTATGCCCTTTTCACCAATATAATTTTGTTGTCTATTGCCTGTCCTGAGACATTCAGATGTAAACAAGTATACTTTTGTTTGGAGTCGACATGTTTCAAGTTCTATCAGGAACTCTTAAGAGGCTTCCAAATAGGGGCACCTGGGTGGCTCAGTGATTGAGTGTCTGCCTTCGGCTCAGGTCATGTTCCTGGGGTCCTGGGATCGAGCCCCACATCAGGCTCCCCACAGGGAGCCTGCTTGTCTCTCTGCCTATGTCTCTGCCCCTCTCTCTCATGCATAAATAAATCAAACCTTTAAAAAAAAAAAAAGAAACTTCCAAACCAGGGGTACCTGGTGGCTCAGTCATTTGGGTGTCCAACTCTTGATTTTGGCTCAGATCATGATCTTAGAGTCATGGGATCAAGTCCTGTGCTTAAGATTCTCTCCCTTTCCCTCTATTTCTCCCCACCCTACTTGCATACATGTGCTCTCTCTCCCTTCCATAAAAGAGGCTTCCAAACCAAATGGTTCATTTCTATATGAACCAGGGAGTAAACGTTCTACCCACCTCAATGTGTAGAATAAATTCTGCTGAATTCGTGCCATCTGTGACCTCCAAGAATATGTCATCCTGAAGTATCTCAGATCCATCATGCTGATACCTGTAGGGATGATATGTGCCATTAGCCCCTCATGGCCACTGTGACAGTAGGGCATGCCTGACACAAAAGCTCTTCCATGGCTTTGCGACATGGTCAATAAATGAATAACAAAAAACATAGCTTAATCATGAAGTCACATACTTAACTACCCAAGTATCCCTGAATGTAAAAATGGCTCCACCCTGGAGAATGTGTTATATGCATTCATAATTTGTCCCCAAATCCAAAACATTCCCTTCAAGTTGCCACCATGGCAATGGGAACCAGTTGGTGTAGTTATGCTTACTTATGTAAAACAAGGCTGGGGTCAGGAGTAACTGAGAAGACATCAGACAGGTAAGAGTAGGACACTCTATGAATCTCGATGAGCCTCCTTCTCCCCTCTTACACCTACTAATCTTTCTGCTTGTGCTTTCAATCTACCCAGCAATTCTGTAAAACTCTAATCTATGAATTACTTATTGCCTCTCTCCCTCCATTTTCCCTTTTTTATTTACTAGCTCTCTTCCACTCAATCTATAAAGATTTTCTAATGTCTCCAGACTTAAAAATATTTTTCCTTGGCTTAGCATTAGCCATATTTTCCTTTAATTCTCAGACAAGCTTTATAACGGAATTATCTAATTCAAGACTTTTCATCTACTCTCCAGCCACTGTAGTGATACATGGTAAGTTCTAAATAGCTGTTGAACTGAGCCAAATTTTTAGCTTATCAGTGATTTGTTCACAATAGGAAATAAGCCCTAGGAAATGAAATTTAAAGTTACATAAAAATAGTATACTGAGGGGCACCCTTGTGGCCCAGTGGTTGAGCATCTGACTCTTCATTTCAGCTCAGGTCATGGATCTCAGGGTTCTTGGCTTGAGCCTTGCATTGGGCTCGCACTCAGTGGGGAGTCTGCCTGAGGTTCTCTCTATCCTTTTCCCTCTGCTCCTCCCCCTGCTCATGTACACATACTCTCCCTCTCTCAAACAGATAAATCTAAAAACAAAATAGTATATCAAAGATATATAACACTTACATATGAAAAAATCCCAGGTCTAAAAGGTGTTTTACTCAGGGCTAGACCCACCCATACACTGGGTAGGGACTCAGGTTTGGGATTTCATTCCAATGGCAAAGAAAGTCCACCTCCCATCCCCAGTATCCTCCCACACACTGCCTCCTATGATCCCTGATATTTTCATCAAAAATAGATATGTGATAATGTACTAATCCTATCTTACCATGCTAATACCCCTAAAAGGAACAAGTCGATATAGGAATACATATCAAAAGGTATGGCTATGTTGTCATACAGAACAAAACCAGACTCCTCCTTATACTGAGTGACCTCAACCTCTTAGTTTCTTCAATTATAATATGAGAATACAACCATCTCCCTTGTCAGGCTTGATTACTATAAAGATTAATTAGGGGAAAAAACATAAATGCAAGACCATGGAAGAATCCTTGCTGGCAAATACTAGTACTTTTTCTTCCATCCATCATTCACTCCCTAGTAAGAATTACCTAAACAGACTTCTTGTTCTAACATGTAGCTAAAAGCTGAGATCTCTTAAAAAATGAAATTTTAACAAGGATAGAAGTGAGTAGTGAAAAGAGGTCAAGATACCGGAGACTGTGAATAAACAATGCTAAACTAAACTCAATCTCAGATGAAATTGATCTTCCTATGTACAAATCTGAACTCCTAGTCAACTTCCAAGTGTGGAATTAAGCATTTGATGCTGAATACTTTCTGAAGGATCAAAATTCCCATTTACAACTTGAACTTATAAATGATAAGTCAACTAATATATCTCTACCTGACCTTTGCTTCTGAGTATTTTCCATTGTTTTATAGAGAAGGCATTTTATTAGATTTTGTAGGAACGTTTTTTATAGGACTGCAGTAGATAGAAGAAATGAAAAACCTTAAGGTGAGGGGAACTGCTGTCAGACCATAAAAACTGAATTGTTCTATTTTTGACTGCCAAAGACCCAAGTACTACTCCATGCCCTACCTCCCTAGCCTACCCTACATGTTTGCTTGCAAGTCCATTCTCAGTAGAATGGGATAAAAATTTACACTAAAGATGTTGATCAACAGAATTTTATCCCAGAATTTCCAGGGTTGTGAAACTGACTTTCCTTAAAGCTGAGTTCAACTCTGTAGCTTAGCCATATAGATTATTTTAGTCTACATTCATTCAGTTTGGCTATTACCTCTTGTGACATGTATAGTTACAGCAAATTAATATTCATGGTAATTAATTCCTGTTGTTCAAATATTCAAAAAATAATTCCCACCGATAGAGAAAGCCAGATGGAAAGAAAATGTCTGGAGAGAAATTAAAAGATTGTCATTTCTAATTTTCAACCAAACCTTGAAAGTATTAATTGGCATGCTGGTACCCCTGAAAAAATTGAACAAACTTCTTTCCCTTACTTTGCCTCACAACTGATCCAGATGAAGGCCAAAGCAAATCGAAAAAGAGATCCAGGAAATGTTCTAACCTAACTTTTAAGGCATGGAGGTCTCCCCAAGAAAATATGTCTCCTGTGTTTAGAGGAAATCCATCCAGCTCCACTCTTCCACACTGAGGCAGTCTTTGTAGGGAGAGGTAGATGCTGTCCAGTTTGGTATCCACATCAGAAATCAGAACATTTTCTGTGCTGATGACACATTGAGCTCCCTCAGCCACTCTTAGGGGGTTGGTAAACACCTAAAAAGAAGGAAGAAAACATTCGAAGCCTTGTTCTATGAGCTATCACTGAAGACAGACCTCATTAAATAAAAAGGGCAGGGTGTGAGGAGATGGGCAGAGGAAATGGAAGTGAGCAAGAAGTCATAGCCTTCACTTGGAGACCTGCTCTATCCTCCTGCCCACCAGGTCACAGCTGCCCCAAAGCAGCCCCTGCTCACGAAAATTATGAGACCAACCACCCTGAGAGAGTTGCTTTCTATTCTTCAATACATTACTTCTACTAGCAAAGGAAAACATAAAACAAGAGCCTTCTTTCCCTACAACTACCTTCACCCCCATCCTTCCCACATGCCTTACTCCTACATTTTTACTGTTTGGAGGAGAAAGAAAGAAATAATACTCCTGTTATTAAAAGAGGAGCATTATTTTTAAACAAGGTCCATGTCTGCCAGCTTCATTGATTCTCTAGTTGCATCAATTAACACTCCAAGATGCTAATATTTCAAGGGATATATTCTGCTATATTCTGTGGTTTTAAATTATAAATGTATTTTAGGTCAACTTTCAAAAAATAAAAGCATAATGCTAATTTGCTCCAACTCATTCATCACTAACTTTTCTGTCTCTGCCTAAACCCAGTGCTTAGGTTTTGGGGGTCTTCCTGCTGGCATCATATTATGATCACCTAGTAGTTATCACTCAACTCAGCTATCTGCAGGTATTTCACACCAGGAAACCAATCACTCATGACTGGTTTCACTGCAGCTACTCATTTAACTTTATTTATAATATTCTCAGTTCTCTAAGGCATGATTTCATTTGTCCCATACACTATAGGAAAAAGAAACCACTATGCCACATTAGCCCTGAGTCCTCATAACTATTCCATCTACCTTCAAAAGAGGAAGATAACTGTTCCTTTCATCATTTCTAATTCTCTCCATAAATCATTTTTCTCTAGCAAGAGGTTTGGATTGCTTTGCATAAAGCACTATTTCTCTCCATGACTGTTTTAGGAAAAGCTTTGGCTTCTTTAGATGCTGGGCTAGTTCAAGGCATGTATCTCATATACAGAAAGAATGGTCTGAATAAAATCTAATCAAATTAACAGACATAATAAACTACTCCCTCCACAGGGAATGTGATCTGGTCCCTGACAGGGAAGGAATCAAAGAATATAGTTCAGATTCTTTTGTCTTCTGTGTGAGACCTTTAGTGCATCTTTTGCCAAAAGTTGCAAGTTCAGAGGCCTGAGGGGGCAGGTCAGTGATGTAAATGAGTGCACTGGGCTAAGTGGGGCCTTTTGGGACTGGAGAGCAAGCCCTGGCAACGGCTGCTGGGGGCAAATGAGTTCACTGCTGCTAGAGCTTCCAAATTTTCAAGTGAAGCTTAGAAATTCAGACTTGATGTGAAACTTCCTGATGTGTAAATGTTGGCAACTCACTAATTAAAAGTATCATTTGGCTCTATCAGAACAGTTCTGTGGGTTGGGTAAGCCCCTTGGTCTTCAGAGTGAGACCTCTAGCCTCCAGCTTTGGGCAGGTGTAGAGATGGGGAGGAGAGAGCCGGAAAGGGAGCCTCAGGACTCCTGGCTGTCTTCCAGGTAGGTACTTGGAAGGTGACATCTTTCCAGAGGGGTGAGACATGTATGGGTTGTCATCTCTCTTGTTCCTGATATATAGGTAATCTTACTTTGTCTTGCCACTCCTGAGGGGAAAATGAGTCCAGGAATAGCCACATGAATGAAGTCTAGCCCTCTAATGGGGTTTGAAACAAACTGTCAATATGAAGTCCAGCCTCACAGATCAGATGCAGAAAGTAGCATCGCCTTTGTAGTTCAGTTTTAATGAGACACCCAAACGCTTGAATGCTTATGTCAACACTAAGGCTGAGATAGGAGAGGATGGAAGGACTCATCTTAATTCATTTGAAAAATTAAAAAGCTTATTTAGATTAGTGAGCATATAGTTGGCCTGCAAAGAGAACAAATAAGTCCTTCCAGTTGCTAAGAGACCCATAACTTAATCCCCTTCCCCTGATCAGCATGTGAGACTTAGCAGAAAGGAAATGAAATGAAAGAGGTTTTGATAAAGCTTTGAAAATAATGCCAAATTCAGCAACTGGAAAATCTCACCTTTTAGACCAAAAGTCCCATGGGGAGGTAAAAGCTTTTTTCCTGCACTGTAGCTGGAAAATTAAATAGTTCTATAAAATAGCTAACGAAAAGTTAGCATTTCCAAGTCTTGGAGTCATTCTTTTCTTTCTTTAGGTCTTCCCTCCTTTTTGTCTTTCACATCAAACATCGTACATACCTTAGGAACTTGATTGTCCACTGGAAGAATTGTGATGTTAAAGCAGATCCCATGCAAAGTGCCTCCATGCTGGTTACTGATGGAAAATGCAAACTGAACATATCCTGGATTGAGGCCCATATCTTGCATGGGTGGCTTGTAGGCCACTTTCATGTGGTTTACAGCATGCTGCAAAGCAAATCGAGATGGAAATGTGGGCGCCCATCTGCAAGGATCAGAGACTTTCAGAGAACTAGGAAACCAAGAGCCATCACATTGACACAGAACATTGGAAGTGCCAACATCATGAATTTGAAGATCCCCAAAAGCTCTGTTTTAGAAATCACATTTTCTAAAACCAGGACGGAAAAGAACAAAGGAATTAAGTAAATATGTCAAGTGCTTGAAGCCAGCCAACTCGATAAAAGACAGGGGATGCGAATTTCAACCCAGCTTTGCAATAAATTAGCTGTGTGATATTGGTCAAAGTACTTAAACTTGCAAGGCCTCGATTCCTTATCACTAAAATAAATAAAATAATAAAATACTAGTACTGAGCACATGGGGTTTACACACTTATTTGCAACATCTAACTACAGTGAAATTAGGCAGAATTAACCCTCTGGGCAGGGGTAGCTGCTGCCTAAGTATTCATCACCATTACTGTGACTCTCGGGGGAGTATTCAGGGTACAGTCCACAGGAACAGGGAGAAGGTTAGTGAAGGATTTTGGAAGGTAGTAGTTGTTATGAATTGAATGCATTCCCCTAAAAAAAAAAAAAAAAAAAAAAGATATGTTAGGGAATCCCTGAGTGGCTCAGCAGTTTAGCGCCGCCTTCAGCCCAGGGCGTGATCCTGGAGTCCCGGGATCACGTCCCACGTCAGGCTCCCTGCATGGAGCCTGCTTCTCTCACTGCCTGTTTCTCATGTGTCTTTCATGAATAAATAAATAAAATCTTTTTTTTAAAAAAAAGATATGTTAAAGTCCTAACCTCTAGTACCTCAGAATATGACCTTATTTAGGAATGGGGTTATTGCAGTTGTAAGTAGTTAAGATAAGGTCACACGGAAGGGTGAGTCCTTCATGGAATGTAACTCGTGTCCACAGAAGAAGAGAGAGACACACAGAGAAAAGATGGCCATAGGATAACAGAAGCAGACTGGGGTGGTGATCCAAAAGTCTAAGGAGGAGACAAGAAAGGCTTTCACTACAGGGCTTCAAGGTGGCCCTGCAGACACCTTGATTTCAGACATCCAGGCTCCAGAACTTTGAGACAGTAAATTTCTGTTGTTGTAAGCCACCCAGTTTGTAGTATCTACGGCAGCACTAGGAAACTAATACAGTGGATCTTGAGTGACCTGAATGTGGTGGAATAAAACCTAGGCACCACCAGATCCTTTAATCAGAACCCTGCTGCTGATAAAACGATGCCAAAGGCTGTGTTGAGTTATAATAAGATTTGGAAATCATATCCAATGCAATGAAGCATTTTCAAATAGATATCACATGCTTAACAAATATATGGAAGCAGGAAGAAGTAGACATGAGGCATTTGATGCTTTTGACAGATGTCAAAGGCCAACATTCTCAAGTGCAACACTAGGAGTGCCATCCCTTCTCCCAGAAGACACCTCCATCACGTTTGTCAAGATTTTAGCATAGCATCATACCTGAGTGAATGATCTCAGCCCTCGGGCTGCAGAATTTTTAGTTAGCTTTGAAATGCTATCCACCATAATTAATTTCCCAGCATCCAGATGTCTAGAGAGAAATACAGAAGGACACATCAGCTAATTTTCCAGGCAAGAAACATTAAGTCAAATAGCCCACAACCAAATTTTCTAAAGCTAAAAAAGCCCATTGTAAGAGAAAATCAAAATCTTCATATTCTCTCTTCCTGTTGGGGGGTTCTAGCCTTCAGTCCAGAATCATCAATGCCATTCTCATGACTGCAGAAAGTATGTACAGAATTTTCTACTTTGATCTCATGAAAATAAATTGTTCTTCTCAGCCTAAAAAATGTTTCCTTGCTTCTTCTCATCCTAAAAAAAAATGTTTCCTTGCTATCATGTACATGACACAAGCCTCAGGTATATTCATGCCACTTTTCTAATTGAGATTAGAGAATATGACCATTTTGTGGCCTGTAATATCTGAAAATAGTGTTATGAAGATTCAATAAATTTTATTAAAAAGACAAAAATAACATGCTCTTTACAAAAGAAAGAAATGTTGTATGAAAAAAAGATTAAAGATTGCTTTAAGCTTACCTAAGCTGAAGACACTACAAGTGGCAGGTCACTTACCAATTAATACAGCTTTTGAAGGGAGGTATGAGATAAGTTTGAGATTACAGTAAATGTGGAATTGAACACAAATTCATGTCTGATCAACAGAGCAATTGAATCACAGTACTGTATATGGACACTTGCGACTCAATCCTTGGACACAACCCTCAACAAATAGCCCAGGTGATGACTTCTCAAGAGATACCTGTGGCCGAAAGAGAAAAACGGAGGTGTCGTTATCGTGTAGAGAAGCTCCCTGTTATATTCTGTATCTATAAAATGTAGATGTTTCTTAGTTATGTAGGCCACCTCAGTTTCCTTGACAACCAAATGCCGAGAAACTCCAGGAGCCTCCTTTGGAAGTTGGTCATCCACTGGAGTGATATGGATGGTCACCACCTGGAAAGAAATGATCTGTGCCATTAATTTGAAATACCAAAGGACACCAAAGAAAACACCCCACAATCACCCAGTCATGGTGAAGATGCTTTTCAAAAACTCCCATTTATAATATACTTCCCCTGAAATGATTCAGGAGCTAATAAGAACATGGTCCAAAAATAGAACATTCTTACCCATTTTGTGTTATGTTTTAAGAATATAATTATCACAACTACAGTTAATGCAGTCACTAATGCTAGGGAACAGGCACATAACAAGGTCCCGATTTTACTTCTATTTCTCCCTCCTACCAACACCTGTGCTTTCTTTTGCTACCACCTTCCACTCAGTCATTGATCCTAGAATCCTTGTCATAACTTTTGGTTCCTCCTTCTCCATTGACCCATAACACATCTCCAAGGCCCAGAGTGTCTGCTAACAAAATTTCCTACACCATGACCACTTTCTGCTCCCTCCACAACTGTCATTCCCACTCTTACTGGTCTAGCTCCAGCTCTCATCATTTCTTCCCTACGTTATTGCAACACCTTCCTGTGAACCCTAACTCCCAGACAGAATCTAGACTTTACATACCTCTAGTGTTCTCTTTTAAAAGAAAATTACAAGTCAAATCAGTCATTCATCTCCTCAAAAGCCTAAGTCACCACTCAGGAAGGATTAAATTGTTCAAACTCCTCAGCATAGCACCTGGGACCTCCACAGTTTAGACACACTCATTTTTCGACTTCATCTTTTACCACCTTCCGATGCTAACCCAGGAGTCTAGATGCACATAAGGTATCAGGTTGTAGCTCTCAAGCAGGCCTCTATGATCTGGACCATGCTGTTTCTTCAATCTGCAATGCTTTTCTCCTGCCTTTTCCCAAAACTTGAGGCTCTCTTACCTTTCAGGGCTCTTAAAACTTTGCCCAATTTCTCAGGGCACCTGAGTGGCTCAGTGGGTTACACCTCAGACTCTTGATTTCAGCTCAGATCATGGTTTCCAGGTCATGAGACTGAGCCCCACATCAGGCTCCATGCTCAATGGGGAGTCTGCTTGAGTCTCCCTCCATGCCTCATCCTCCCCTCCCCACATACATGCACGCATGTGTGCTCTCTCTCTCCCCCTACCTCCTCTCCTTCTCTCTCTCTAAAATAAATGAATCTTTAAAAAAACAACTTTGCTCAATTTCTCAGTTGGAATTGTTTCTGAATTTTGTTTATCCCTCAACAAATATTATTATTTCATTGTCTGGTAGTATTAGTAGTTCACATGTCTGTCTCTTCTTGACTGAAACATCCACAAAAGGAGAATCATAGTATACTGCAAACCATGTGGGATTTGTCAGTGGACAGACAGTTGAAATGCAGAGTATGCCTCTTAGTAGCTCTTAACCTTGAACAAGTCACTCAACTTTTTTGAGTGTCGATTTTATTGGGTAGTTAAGTGTAACAACCACCACAGAGTTGTTATGAGGGTCAAATATCACTATATGGATAAAATGTCTGGCACACAGTAGGTGCTCAATAAATATTATGTTCATTTTGGTTGCTATACAACAACTGGCATGGTATTTTGTAAGGAGAAGATACTTCATCCATGTTTGCTAACTCAGCCAACATGCCCTATCTGTGACTTCTAAAATTCTTAAAATCATGCTCACAGGTTTGGGATCACGTAAGAGGACACGGCAACTTTGCCAAACAGATTTTATCATCACATTTATCTTTTTTTTTTTTACACTAATCCATGACTGGTTGTGAGAAAGCAATTACTAACTCTCTCTCAAAATGGGACATTTGTTTGGCATCATGGATCTTTGCACAGCTTGATGCATAAGAGTATTCTTACCCTGCTTCTAATTATTTTAATATTGTTACCAAAGCACACATCAGCAATGCCAGTTTTTCTACAATAATGGTGTTCACAATACTTAATTTGAAAATGAAGAAAATTCCTTTTTTAAATTGATGTACAAAGCAATAACTAAAACATGGTTAAGCTCTTGCAATGATAAAGCCTGGGACATCAGCTCAGCCACCAACAAGCTATGCGCCATCAGGCAAATAATTTAACTCCTTTGGAGCTCAGTTTTTCTCTCTAGTAGACAGTGAATACCTGGTAGTAGGTGCTCAATTAATTAATTCCCTGTCTTCATCCTTCTTTACTGCTACAAAAGCACACAAAATATTTACTACTCCATTATGAAGTATTTCGATAATTAAAAACTAGAACCAGTTATTAAAATAAAAGAACACAATGACAGTCATTTCTCCAGTCTCCTGGAGTCTGTGTCACAATTTTTTTCCAATTATAGTTTTTTGCTAATCTACAAAGTTCAGAAATTCTCTATGGGACCTCCCAGCCATAGTGTGCATCAGCGAGGCTCCACTTAATTGAAAAACTGGATTTAATATGGAAACAATAGTTATTGTGCCTTCAAAGAGACCATTTTCCATGCTAATTTATTCTCCAATGTGTTCTTTGTGTAAAAAGAATGTACAAGCATGCTTTTTTATACCCCTGTAGTAATTCTTGGTGGGCACATTTTTCAACATGCTTTATGATCACTTAAGTTGATGTATCTTTACATATTTATGCATGTTTAAACAATTATTGTATGTGTGTCTGTGGGTAAGAAAAATCCTATTTTAACAAGCTCCATAGAGAAATAAAGAATTCTCATTGTACTGAAATTTGGTTATAAAAAAGACATTATTGAACACCCATTCCCAAACAGTGAAAAACTAGTGTCCAACCGCTCAGCTCTTTCTGCTGGCTCCTACATCCCTCCAGTCTATTTATGGCCATAGGCACCTGCAAATAGTCTTAGAGAGAATTTGAATATAAAGTGATAAATCAGTATACAAAATAACAAAGCCTGACCTTGACCCTCAGAATCAGACTCAATATATGATACTCCAACAGCTAGTATCTGACTTTCTTACAAGACTGGGTTTTTGATCTTTTTGTCTCAGTTTTGATTCTTGCCTGATTCTTTTATCTTGTATCTTCTGTTGAGATTATCCAGTGCTATTTCTCAGTCCCAGGAACTACTATCAATGTTAGTTTTACCCACCTCATTTTCCAGTCTGACTTCTGACAAATGCCCTTGCCCTGGGTGCCTGTTCTCTCATCTAGTCACATCCAGTTGCTTCCTTTCACTTCACTCACAGGACTTTGTGGTACCCACTTCCTTTCTTCCCCAGTTTCTTAGTGCTCTTTCTGTTTCTCTCATCTATCCTTATTTTGCATTCTCCATTTTACTTTGTTTTTAAGTTTTTATTTTAATCATCAGGTGCTCATCACAACACGTACACTCCTTAATCCCCATCACCTAGTTCACCCATCCCTTCATCCGTCCCACTTTACTTCTAATATCACTTTCTCCTGGTTTAAGATCTCTTACAACTTAACCCCTGTAAAGGCCTCTAGTAAGAAGGAGAAAGAGGAGAATATTTTTCAAAAAACACTGAGTGTGTGAGGCTTTATTTGATGACAGTAATGACAACCAAGATAGAAAGAGGGAAAGGTTTTCCTGCTAATGTGTAGATATATTGTTGGTGTGTCAGTCAACCTCATAGAAGAGTGCTCAGTAGAGGATGAGAGGACGGAAAGAGCATCTCTGCTTACATAACTTCTTTCCTGCTTTATGTGCATTGTGTCTCACCTGAGGATATCTTTGCTTTCTGTCTCTGTAAAACAAAGTTTTCCAACAGTGTGGCTTAGCAATCTTGGGCCCTACTTTAATTGTTGGTGACCACAGTACCTTCTGATCACAAAAGCTCCCATCATGCAACCTTTTTTATCTGGACTTTCAGTTAATGGTGGATTGCAGATTTTGTTGACTATTTTACAGGTTTTGCTGAATTTTTATCTGTAAGACATGACTACATACTTGTTCAAATTGAAGATGAAATCATCAAGTAGACTAAATTTTGATCATGTAAGTTTCTTAAAAATTAGAATTTTGATGATGATATTGGGGGTTTACAATACAAAAACATTTACCAGCACACATACACAAAAATACTTGTTTTGTTGCTGTGCATATACTAATTCCTAGAAACTCTGAAGAATAAAGCTTTATACTTATTCCCTCCCTATGTTACTCCCTCCCCAGTTCCTACCAAATGTTTTAATCTTCTTATTTTCTCTTACTTTTGATAAAAATGGAAAGAATCAGAGTTCATTTTGGCACACACAAAGAAACAATTCTTGAGGTTCTACTTTGAGTCTGATACCAAAGTCTGAAGATGCAGAGATAAAGAATTTGTGATTCCTGTCATCAATAAGGTCACAGCTGATCCAATAAGACAAATAATGAATGGCCTCAGATTATGGTTATTTGATATTGAATCACATTAAAGGGCAACCTGACCCAGCCTGGGGAAGTTATGGAATGAGGGGGCATCGGAGAAGGATTCCTGGAACAAGTGATGCTATAGCTAAAAGTAGGTTCATAGTCTTGAGAAGGATTAAGCTAAAGCTGTCACTAATCAGAAGTGGGGGGGGGGGGGAATGGATGCCAGAGGAATGCCACCAAACACTCTGCCACTGTATTAACAGGTTTTAATTATCCTCAGTTACAAGAATGTGGCTGACTCTTTGATTCTTACAGCAAATTCATAGATTCTGTCTCTCTCTGTATCTCTTTCTCAACACAGATTATGCAGATGAAACCAAAGGAAAAAAAACATAATTATGACCTTTTCTTTAGAAATCCATCCATCATAGGGAATAAACTTGTAACTGGATCTAGAGAGTTTGGTCTGACTTATTTGCCAAGATTTAGAAATATTCTCATTCAATAAGGTTTTCATTATCTTATTATAGAAAGATTTCACATCTCCATTTGATCTATGAGATAAATATAAGTAAATCTATACCTATGATGTATAAAATAGATAATAGCAGAAAAGGAAAAAGAAGTCCTGAGCTTTCAGGTTTTTAAAAAACACATAGTCTGCTAAAAGTGATATGGCATTCTAGTCAGAAACAGATCAGTTAAAAAAAAAAAAGAAACAGATCAGTTTGTATAGATACAATAGGAGATTTAAAAATAAATCCTGTTAGTAGTAGCCATTTGCGATTATCAAGTCAACTAAGGTCTCAAGCAAAAATGCAATCTAGAAATGGCAATAATCCATTGATGAAAAAAGAGAGCTGTTATTCGTAAAAGAATCAATTCAATATGTAGATGAATTAAGAATTTTCTCATTCATCCTCCATTCTCTTTCCAGGGATCACCTAGTTCCTTTAGTTTCTGTGCTCTCTAGTGTGATTCTTCCTGACTGTCCTTTTTTGTATCCCTTTGTTTTGGCAAACAGATAAAAATAGCTCAATAACCTATGTAGCAGCTAATGTGGGTGACTGTGATATTATGAGAAGCATTATATAACCAATAGGGATACATGCTTTAAGAAATCATTTTAGAGGGGCACCTGAGTGGCTTGGTCTGTTAAACCTCCGACTCTTTTTTTTTAAGTTTTTTTTTTTTTTATTCATGAGAGACACAGAGACAGAGACAGAGACAGAGAGAGAGCGATAAAGAGAAAGAGAGGGGCAGAGACACAGGCGGAGGGAGAAGTAGGCTCCATGCAGGAAGCCCGATGTGGGACTCGATCTCGGAACTCTAGGATCAAGCCTGGGCCGAAGGCAGGCGCTAAACCGCTGAGCCACCCAGGGATCCCCCTAAACCTCTGACTCTTGACTTCAGCTCAAGTCATGATCTCAAGGTCGTGAGATGGAGCCCTGCATCAGGCTCCCTGCTCAGCGGGGAGTCTGCTTCCTCCTTCTCCCTCTCCTTCTAGCCCTCTCCCGCTCTAAAATAAACAAACAAATCTTTTAAAAATCATTCTAGGGCTGGTCCTAGATTTGCTTAGGTCTCTATACATGCCACCTTCCAAGATTATAGGTATAAAATGCCTAGCAAAAAGAACCATGTATAGTAAGTGATCACTTATTTTCAACGGTCTTTTTCCATCCCTACCACCAGTCATCCTCTCTTTGCATGGAGCCTACTCTTTAATAGTTTATAGTTGTCCAGATACAATGCTAACTCCATCTTCTGTAATTTGTAATTTCTATATGAGAATGCCTCCTTATACCTATTTCTGCATCCTATATACGTAAATGATATACTTGAGTGGTGGTAAAACTTATAGTATTTCAGAATCAACAAAACTTACAGTTCTTCAAAAGCTAATTTATCTATTGAGCACTTGCCATGTGCCAGAAACTTCTCAGTACTTTATATGTGATTATCTCACTTACCCTCACAATTGTTCTATAAGGAAGTTGTATTCTTATCTATTTTAAGGATGAGGAAACTGAGGAACAGGTCAATCAGTTAGCTAGGGTCAAGGACGGGAGAGAAACATGGGCAGTGTAACTTCAGAGACTATACTGCAACCACTACACACAAAATGCCAGTGTTTTCTTAAGGTCAGCAAATTCTGGGAGTCTATTCTGTATAAAAGAGCCCCATGGTGAAATGATCTTGAGAAACTGCATACATGGAGTTTTGACAAAGAACTTACAAATGCAATATTTACAAATACAATAATTTACAAGTACAATAATTGACAAGACTTATTAGGAAAGAAAATGGTAGAGACGTCTTGTTGCAAAGAAATTGATTCAATCTTGTTGAATCCATTGCTTCTCAACTTTGAACCTTAAAACCTGCTTTTATGTAGTTTCTAATAACACCTCCCAGAATGAAAAAAAAAGACACCTCCCAGAATGGACATCTGTGGATAATACTTAAGGATGGTATTCAGAGATGGCCTCTTACCTGTGGCACTGAGAAATTTGGAGGTTCATGGCTGTCCCACAGGACAAATTCAAAAGAGTCTTCAAAGACCTCTCCATCAAAGTGACGATAGTAAATGATGCCATTAAATAGATCCCTCTGAAGGAAGCCAGGGACAGGATAGCCTATCGGGTCCACAAAACACCACATACTTTTGTAACAATCTTTCAGATATTGGGGTAAAAAGATACTGGACCTGTTTCCAAAATGTTCTCTGCCTAGCATGGGGTATGTATCCCAGAAATCTTCATAAATACTTCTAACAAAGCTTATAAATAAGTAGAAAAATTAAAGTTGCTACACCTGCCTTAAAAAAGGTAGAAAAATTAGCATTACAAAAGTATTTTTAAGAAACATTCTTAAATAACACTAATACTTGATACCTATTTTGTTATTCCTGACTACTTCAAGAAGTAGTCTTGAAATTACGTTATGAAATTATTCTAATAAAGCATAAACAAATGTTATTTGTGAAATTATTTTATCAATAATTTAGAAGAGGCCAAACACTTCACTTCACTTCTCTTCTTGTTCTATCATCATGCTTGGCAGACTTAATTTTTCATAGGGTAATGGTTACCTTGAGGTTCAGCTCTGGAACTTGCTAGATGCACAAATTTGAATAGATCAATTTAACTTTTCTAAGTATCAGGCTTCCCATCCATAAAATGGGAATATCTTACCTCATAAACTTGATGTCCACCCTTGTACAAATTCTGACACCAAAAATCTTTATTCAAAACTTACCTATCAGTCCTGGCCCTGGCTTCTTCATGATCTCTCCAGCCTGAGGAGGTTTCGTGATATTAAAGTAGATGTAGTCATCACTGGAGTCCATGTCTGATGCTCTCAGCATAGAACTCTGGATCAGTATGATCTGCCCTTCCTCCAGTTCAATCACAACATTGCTTATGAGAAATGGGGGACTGTCATCTTTGGGCAAAATGTTGATGGGAAACTTATGGCGGATGCTGTGATGGCCATCGAATATCCTGAAGATCACAAAATCTTTGGTGGAGTCACTATCATCATGATGATAGCGAACAACTCCAGCCTGAAGGTCAGCCACAGTGAAGAGAAATCCTTTGCCGCCTGATGGAGAGAGCAGAGATGGAGCTGACTGAATGAGGGGTGCAGAAGGAGCAGCTGTATTGAAAGCATCTATAAAACAGGGACAATGATACATACCTCATATTCCCTAATAAGGATGAGAGAACCTAAAGAACAGTAAGCCTACAAAATATGTTAATTATTATCAAACTCATTGTTATCATCCTACATGGCAGCACTACTTAGATGGGCAATTTCGAACCAGGAGCAGCAGTACCATCTGGGAAGTCATTAGAAATGCCAAGTTCTGGAGGTGAGCCTCAGCAATCTGTATTTTACCAAACTTCCTGAAGAGTCTGACACATGCTAAAGTTTGAGAATCACTTGCTTATTGACCAAGAACTAGAGCTCTGATATCAAATGGCCCAGGTTCAAATCCCAGTTCAGTCACTTTTTAGGTACATCGCCTTAGACAAGTCAACTTATCTAAATCTCAAGTTCTCCATTTGTAAAGTGGGAATAATAATTGTACCTCATTTCATAAAGCTAATATAAGGTAGAGTATGTATAATGCTTCGTACAGTATCTAGGACAAAGAAAAAAAAATATTAGTACTATTTTCTACCTCCTCTGAGCCACAACATCATCATGGGCTACCACTCTACTCTTCATTTCTACAGTATTAATAAACATTGCTTTACTCTGCATAAATGATTACAATTCTTGATGGCAAGTGCCCCAGTATTCTCCTCATACTGTTTTTTTTGTTTGTTTGTTTGTTTGTTTGTTTGTTTGTTGGGTTTTTTTTGTTTTGTTTTGTGTTGTTTTGTTTTGTTTTGTTTTTTAAAGATTTATTTATGAGAGAGAGAGAGAGAGGCAGAGACACAGGAGGAGGGAGAAGCAGGCTCCATGCCGGGAGCCCGACCCGGGACTCGATCCCGGGACTCCAGGATCGCGCCCTAGGCCAAAGGCAGACACCAAACCTCTGAGCCACCCAGGGATCCCCTTTCCTCATATGTTTTAAAGCCCTCACTGGAATAAGTGATTAAACATTTGTATAATAGATACTACTGGTTACTTGCTCAGTAGTTACTTTCTGATTTTTCACCAGTATCAGAATTCTAGTTTTATTTGGAATAGCAATATGATCATTTAAAAATACTCAGGTTTCCACACTTCATTCCATCTAGGGGGTAGTACGTGACTTGGTAGATTTAAGTGGAACCCACGTATAAGGTTCCAGCAAAAAGTTATTCAAGAAAGAAAGTTAATTGACGTAACTTGTCCCTTCTCCTTCTTCCTTCCTAGAATGCAGACCCAAAGTCTGGAGATATAGGCACCATCTGGTGACCACTGTCAGACCAGAAAGAGGTCCTGGAATCATGGATCTAGAATGCCTACCTCTGGGCAATTTGTCACATGAGGAAAATAACTCTTGAATTTTTAAATAACTGGGTTATTTAAAATGGAAAATGGGTTTCCATTCCATGCAGCTGAATATCCACCCTAATTGATACACCCAGGCTTATGCTGACCTCCTACTTTCCTGGGATTGGGCAAGAGAATTTATCATTTTATTTTTTATTTCAGAATTCCTAATCACAAATGATAATAAATAAGAGCTCTCTTTCTGTTTTATACTTAGGAATACCAAGAGTATAATTGAATTAATTCCTCTAAGCTCACTACAAGAAATGGACTATATTATCATATGATATGAATATTATTTTTATTATGGCTAATACCTTGTTAACTACCATCCTTATAATTATAACACAGTTAACATAATAACACAATGCTACTAACAATATAATATCAGAATGATTACCAAGTATTAAAAAAGCAAAGTTTTTCTGTTTCTCATCACAATTTTGTGAATCAGGGAAATATTTTGTCTTCCAACTGGGATAAGATCATCAGTTTAAGCATATATTTAGAAGGAGATCTGAGATTTAAATGGTGAGCCAAGCACGAGATGCTACTCATAAAAGGTCATCCAGAGGCATCTGGATAGCTGAGTCAGTTAAGAGTCTGACCCTTGATTTTGATTCAGATGAGGATCTCAAAGTCCTGGGATTGAGCCCTGCAATGGACTCACATTCAGTGGGGAGTCTGCCTGAGGTTCTCTTTCTCCCTCTCCCCCTGCCCCTTCAATAAATAAATAAACAGTCATCCACTGATGTGAGCATCCTAACACAGACGCTAATGGCTTTGAGATCTCCAGATTTTCTAGACATGACAATTCATTTAGAAATGAAGCCTAAGACAGAAGGCTAATTTGAACAAATTATAGCTAAAAACTTCCCTAATCTGGGGGAGGAAAGAGACATCCAAATCCAGGAGGTACCAAAACTCCCATCAAAATCAACAAAAGCAAGCCAACACCAAGATATATCATCTAAAATCTGCAAAATACAGAGATAAGAAAAGAATCCTGAAAGCAGCAAGGGAAAAGAAATCCCTAACTATAAGAGAAGACAAATCAGGTTCACAGCAGATCTCTCCACAGAAATCTGGCAGGCCAGAATAAAGTATCATGATATATTCAACATGCTGAATGAGAAAAATATGCAGCCAAGAATACTTTCTCCAGCAAAGCTGTCATTCAGAATAGAGGAGAGATAGAGTTTCCCAGACAAACAAAAACTATGGGAGTTCATGACCACTAAACCAACCCTGCAAGAAATACTAAAGGGGACTCTTTGAGTAGGAAAGAATGACCAAAAGCAACAAAGACTAGAAAGGAATAGAGACAATCTCCAGAAACACCAACTGTACAAGTAATACAATGGATTTACAATACAATATAAATATAAATATAAATAAATTCAAATCTATCAAAACCACTCTGAATATAAATGGACTAAATGCTCCAATCAGAAGACACAGGGTATCAGAATGTATTAAAAAAACAATATCCGGGCAGCCCAGGTGGCTCAGCGGTTTAGCACTGCCTTTGGCCCAGCGGTTTAGACACGGGATTGGGTCTCACATCGGGCTCCCTGCATGGAGCCTGCTTCTCCCTGTGCCTGTGTCTCTGCCTCTCTCTCTCTTTCTCTCTCTCTATGTGTCTCTCATTAATAAATAAATAAAATCTTAAAAAAAAAAAACAAGATCCACCTATATGCTGCCTACAAGAGACTCATTTTAGACCTAAAGTAACCTGCAGATTGAAAGTGAGAGCTTGGAGAACCATCTATAATGCTAATGGATGTCAAAAGAAACCGGAGTAGCCATACTTACATCAGACAAACTAGATTTTAAATTAATGACTGTAACAAGAGATGAAGAAGGATATTATATCATCATTAAGGGCTCTATCCAACAAGATGATCTAACAACTGTAACTATTTATGCCCCCAACTTGGAAGCACCCAAATACATAAATCAGTTCATAACATAAAGAAACTCATTGATAATAATATAATAATAGTAGGGTACTTTAATACCCTATTTACAGCAATGGACAGATCACCCAAGCAGAAAATCAACAAGGAAACAATGGCTTTGAATGACATACTGGACCGGATGGACTTAACAGTTATATTCAGAACATTTCATCCTAAAGCAGCAGAATATGCATTCTTTTTGAGTGCACATGGAACATTCTCCAGAGCAGATCACAGACTGGATCACAAATCAGCCTCAACAATTACAAAAATATTGAGATCATATCATGTATATTTTCAGACCACAACACTATGAAATTTGAAGTCAACCACAAGAAAAAATTTAGAAAAACTACAAATACATGGAGAGAGAAAAAAATCCCTTTGAAGAATGAATGGGTTAAACAGGAAATTAAGGAAGAAATAAATATATGGAAAGAAGTGAAAATGAAAACACAACAGTCTAAAGCCTGAAATGCAATGAAAGTGGTCAAAAGAGGGAAGTATCTAACAATATAAGCCTTCCTCAAGAAACAAGTCTCAAATACATAACCTAAAAGAGCAACTAAAGCCAGTAGAAGAATGGAAATAAATGATATAGAAACAAACAAACAAAAAATCCACTGTAAAACAGAGCAATGAAACCAGGAGCTGGTTCTTTGAAAGAATTAATAAAATTGTTAAACCCCTTGCCAGACTTATTAAAAAAGAAAATAGAAAGTACACAAATAAATAAAATCACAAATTAGAGAGGAGTGATCATAACCAACACCACAGAAATACAAGTAATCAAAAGAGAATATTATGAAAAATTACATGCCAACAAATAGCAATCTGGAAGAAATGGACAAATTCCTAGAAACATACAAACTGCCAAAACTGAAACAGAAATAAATAGAAAATCTGAACAGACCCATAACCAGCAAAGAAATTGAATTAGTAATAAAACATCTTCCAACAAATAAAAGTCCAGGGCAAGATGGCTTCCCAGGAGAATTCTATCAGACTTTTAAATTAGAGTTAATACCTATTCTTCTCAAATTGTGCCAAAAAGTAGGAATGGTAAGAAAATTTCCAAACTCCTTCTATAAGACTAGCATTACCTTGATTCCAAAACCAGATAAAGACTGCACTAAAAAAGAGAATTACAGGCCAATATCCTTGATGATGCAAAAATTCTCAACAAGATACTAGCAAGTCAAATCCGACAGTACATTAAAAGAATCAGTCACCATGATTAAGTTAGATTTATTCCTAGGCTGCACTGGTGGTTCAACATTTGCAAATTAATCAACATAATATACCACATAAATAAAAGAAAGGATAAGAATCATATGATCCTCCCAATAGGTTCAGAAAAAGCATTTGACAAAATACAGCATTCATTCTTGATAAAAATCCTCAACAAAGTAGGGATAGAGGGAACATACCTCAATATCATAAAGACCATATACAAAAGACTCACAGCAAGTATCATCCCTAATGGGGAAAAACTGAAAGCTTTTCCTCTACGATCAAGAACAAGACAAGGATGTCCACTCTGACCATTTTTATTTTACACAGTACTGGAAGTCCTAGCCTCAGCAATCAGACAACAAGAAATAAAAGGCACCCAAATTATCAAGGAAGAAGTAAAACTTTCACTATTTGCAGATGGCTCCATGGAGAAAACTCAAAAGTTTCCACCAAAATATTGCTAGAACTGACAGATGAATTTAGCAAAGTTGTAGGATACAAAATCAAGGTACAGAAATCTGTTGAATTTCTATACACTGATAATGAGGTAGCAGAAAGAGAAATCAAGGAATCAATCCCATTTACAATTGCAAAAAAACCCCTAAGATATCTAAGAATAAACCTACGAAAGAGGTACAAGATCTGTACTCTGAAAACTACAGAACACTTATGAAAGAGATTGAAGATAACACAAAGAAATGGAAAAATATTCCATGCTTATGGATTGGAAGAACAAATGTTAAAATATCTATGCTACCCAAAACAATCAACATATTTAATGCAATCTCCATCAAAATACCACTAGCATTTTTCCCAGAGCTAGAAAAAAACAATTCTAAAATTTGTATAGAACCACAGAAGACCCTGAATTGCTAAAACAATCTTGAAAGAGAAAAGCAAAACTGGAGGCGTCACAATTCCAGACTTCAGGCTATATTACAAAGCTGTAATCATCAAGACAGTATGGTACTAGCACAAAAACAGACACACAGATCAATGGAATAGAATAGAAAACACATAAATGGACCCTCAACTCTATGGTCAGCTAATCTTTAACAAAACAGAAAAGAATATCCAATAGAAGAAAGATAGTCTTTTCAACAATTGATGTTGGGAAAACTGGACAGTAACATACAGAAGGATAAAAATGGACCACTTTCTTATACCATACACAAAAATCAATTCAAAATGGATGAAAGACCTAAATGTGATACAAGAAACAATCAAAATCCTAGAGGAGAACACAAGCAACAATCTTTTTAACTTCAGTCACAGTAACTTCTTACTAGACGCATCTCCAGAGGCAAGAGAAACAAAAGCAAAAATGAACTATTAGGACTTCATCAAGACAAAAAGCTTCTGCACAGTGAAGGAAACAATCCACAAAACTAAAAGGCAACCTACAGAAAGGGAGAAAATATTTGCAAATGACATATCTGATAAAGGGTTAGTATCTAATATATATAGCAAACTTGCCACCCAAAAAACAAATAATCCACTTAACAAATAGGCATAAGACATGAATAGACATTTTTCCAAAGATCCACAGATGGCCAACAGACACATGAAAAGATGCTCAACATCACTCATCACCAGGGAAATACAAATCAAAACTATGAAGAGATACCACTCCATACCTGTCAAAATGGCTAAAATGAACAACATAAGAAAGAGTAGATGTTGGTGAGGATGTGGATAAAGGGGGACCCTCTTGCACTGTTGATGGGAATACAAACTGGTGTAACCACTCTGGAAAACAGTATTAAGTTTCCCCAAAAAGTTAAAAATAGAACTACCCATGACCCAGCAATTACACTACTAGGTATTTACTCAATGTATACAAAAATACTGATTAAAAAAAAAAAGAAAAAAATACTGATTCAAAAGGGTATATACACTCCGATGTTTATAGCAGTATTGTCAACTATAGCCAAATTATGGAAAGAGCCCAAATGTCTACCGACTGATGAATGGATAAAGAAGTTGTGTACACACAATGGTGTGGAATACACACACACACACACACACACACACACTGGAATAATACTCAGCCATCCAAAAGAATGAGATCTTGCCATTCGCAATGACATGGATAGAGCTAGAGTATATTATGCTAAGCAAAATAAGTCAATCAGAGAAAGACAAATACCGTATGATTTCACTCACATGTGGAATATAAGAAACAAAACAGATGAACACAGAAGGAGGGGGAAAAAGAGAGGGAAGGAAACATTAAGAAACTCTTAACTATAGAGAACAAACTGAGGGTTAATGGAGGGGAGGTAGGTGGAGGATGGTATTAAGGAAGACACTTGTGATGAGCACTGGATGTTATATGTAATTAATGAATCATTAAATTCTACTTCTAAACCAATATTACACTATATGTTAATCAACTAGAATTTAAATTAAAACTTGGGAGAAAAAAAGAGAAAGAAATGAGGACCAAAAGATGCTATGTACATCCTGTTAAATATGATCTGCCTTTGGAGACACTATTTCTTGGGTTCTCTTCTAGGTTAGAGAGGCTGATATTTCACCTCTTAGTGTAAGTCGTCCATGCTGCAGGCCGCCCACCGTGACCAGCTGGACAGCATGGATGTCATCATTGTCGACAATCTGAAACTGTTCCCAAGTGATGGCCCGAGATTGCCCCTCTAGAAGACTCAGACCTACAAGAGAAAACAGAAAACTGTCCTGAAAGTTCTATGACATGCCAACATGCTATTTTAAGAAAAGATTAATGAATTTTCACTCACAAAACTAGTTGAAAATTGTATCTTTGAAAGCTTTTCAAGAAATTGGAATTTAGCTTTTATTTTTGGTAATATTTTCTTTTTCTAAGATTTATTTATTTATTTATTTATTTATTTATTTGAGAGAAAGAGTGCAGAAGGGAGAACCAGAAGGAGAAGTAGAGGGAGAGGGAAACTCAAGCAAACTCCACACTCAGCATGGAGTCCTATGTAGGGCTCAATCTCATGACCCTGAGATCACGACCTGAGCTGAAGCCAAGAGTCAGACATTTAACCAACTGCACCACCTAGGTGCAGGAAAATATCCTTTTCATACTATTAACTCCAATCTGACAACTGGTTCCTTATATATCCATTGGAGGCATGGTGATGCCAGAATATAAATATTAAAGGAAAGAATAGATGTTCCCAGTGTTCTCTCATTCAAAAATGTCCACAAGGAATTTTTCGAAGATGGCATCCAGGTAATTTTAGCGAGCAAAAGAATCATGGATGGACTGGGTTACACTCGCTTTCAAACCTGTCCAGCTTTCCCTGCCTCCCTGGCTATGACCATGTGCCCCCTTTCCTGCAGCAGCAGCCCCACAAGGGTCCCCAGAGTCCTCACAATTATAAAGTTCTGGCTGCCACCTTTGCCTCATCTACTGATATGGCTGGTTGCCTCAACCATTCTCTTGGGCAAGGGCCAGGTTTTGGCATGACTTACCCTTGTGACCATGGCCAGGTCCTACACCAGGGGACACAGGGAGTTTGTGTAGTAGTCACAAAGAGGGGCCAGGTAGCACATCATGGACATGTGGGGAGTCGACATCCATTGAGGCAAACTGACCACAGTGAGACAGGAGATGGAAAGCAGCTAAGAGAGAGACTATTCACCCCTTCCCCATCCCACCCCTGACTGACCACACACAGTGGTTCCATCTCCTTCTGGAGACACCAGCATGGCTAACAATCAACTTCACTTTCTCATAAACTTTGTCATGCCACCTTTTTATTTGTTCCCCACAATTTCCTTTTCCTCTTCTTGTTTTCAGTATAGGGTTAGTTCATATGACCTGCCTCAAGGACTGCTGGCTAGGGAACTTGGGATAGGACATACAGTATGAAGAAGGAGAGAGAGAGAAAGAAAAGGGGGGAAAGAAGGGATGGAGGAAGAAAAGAAAGAAAGAAGGGAGGAAAGAAGGGAGAAAGGACAAGCACTTATAAATAATTTCTGTTAAGGGTGCCTGGGTGCCTCAACTGGTGAAGCATCTTATTACTCTTTGTCTTGGTTCAGGTCTTGACCTCAGGGTCATGAGTTCAAGCCCCACACTGGGCTCCATGCTGGGTGTGGAGCCGACTTAAAAATTAAAAAGAAAAAAAAAGAATCTCTATGACTGTGACTGGTAATAAGGGTTCTGAAGCCAAGAGTGTATGGTACAGCACAGTACCAGGCATCATGGGAGATAGCAGAAGAGCAAACAAGAAGACTAGAAGTATATACAGCAAAATATTAACAGTGGTTCTGTCTTCATGGTGAAGTAAATGATTTTATTGATTCATTACTGTTTCATTCATTTACTCATTACTATCCATTCATCATTGTTACCATCATTATTATTATTAACCTTTCATTCATTCCTATTGTTTAATACACTTTCCAAGTTTTCAATGACGAACATATATTAAGTTCATAATAGGTAAAAATTCATTTTAAAAAAGATTCTCATATCCAAATAGCCAAAACCAGATTTTGAGCTCTCTTAACCAGCTTGAGTTTTACAGATAATACAGAGTATTAAATCTTTATGCTCAAGCAGTAATCCACTTAATATGTGATCATTACTAAACTGCATGTTATCAATTCCTTCTTTTCTTTCATTATCCCTCTAACAGAAGTAGAATGGGACGTAGAACCTGCAAGACTGCTCAATCCATGTTCTCCACACACCTGAAGCTCACACACATACAAACATGTGTGTGGGTACCCTCGTGCAAGGGCATGTGAGTGTGTATGTGTGTGTGTAAGCCACAACCTGAGGACTTAAATCAGACACAAATATTTTCCCCTTAACAGAGCCTACCACCATCACTTATAAGTATGTTTTGAATGCTATCAGTGGGATCAGTGGGAAAGGAGAAAATCTTCATTCACATTCCCCCATGTACATCTGATCTAAATATACACATTGCATTATAAGACCACTCACAAGTGACCTTCTTTTAAAACAAATCAGTTAAAGCTCTTATTCATGTATTATGGCATCCTTGCATGTCCTAAAAACAGGACAATGAATTAGTCTACAGCTTCCTTTCTTCCCTCTGAATAGTCAGAGTTGGAGACTTTTTCTCTCTATGTCCAACTATAGTTCAATATCACAAATAGTCACTTTTTTGCCTCATTCAGTTGAAAGGTGTCCTTCTGGCTTATTTCCTACAAAGGAAAAACTTGGCTTCACCACACAGGAATCCTGGATTTAAATTTCTCACCCTGCCAGTAGGAAAAACAAAACAAAACAAAAACAACCATCTGATTCCCTTAACTTGTCTGGGTTTCAGTTGCTTCATGTGTGAAATGGGAAGAAAACAACCTTTCTTTCCCAACCCATAAACTTTCCTGCCTTCCCTTCAGGGCTATGTTGCTTGACACCCCATACTGAGTTTCACCTGTGTTCCAGGACACTCTCGGGGCATTTGTATCTGCTGTTCTGATGGAGATGTGGACCGTAATAGGCGCACTCCTTTCAAAGAAGAAGTCATAAACCTCCACCTCCACCTGTAAACAAACAATTGCATAAGAATCACACATTGACAATTTATAGCATAAAATACCATTATTCCCTGGGGTATACACTATACACCACAGATGGAGGCAAAACAGATTTAGGTTTCTGCTGTTGCCTGACCCCTCTTTTTAAAAGATTTACTTATTTATTTTAGAGACAGAGAGTGAGAGAGATAGAAAGAAAGAAAGAGAGAGAGAGCAGGGGGAGGGGATGTGGGAGGAGAGAAGCAGACTCCCCGCTGAGTATGGAGCCCATCTCACAACCCTGAGATCATGATCTGAGCTGAAATCAAGAGTTAGATGCTTAATGGACTGAACCACCCAGGTGCCCCACCTGATCTCATTTTTGGCAACCTGAGCTCACAATTTCAGGCTCTAGATCTTATTCCTTAGTTAACAGTATTTTTAAATTTTCCTTCCCATAAAAGAAGCTTTTAACCTGAAAGCAAATATGCTGGAGAAAGATTCCTGCAATTGCTCAGGAGACCAGCATCAGACCAATCCAGCTCTTTCACAGGCATAGGGTCTAGAGCAGTGGATTTTAATTGAGGGAGACTTTGTCCCCCCTCCCTCCAGGAGACATTTGGGAATAGCTGGAAACATTTCTGGTCTCAAAAGTGGGTATTCATGGTGGGTGGTACTACTGACCACTAATAGTGGATAGAGGCCAGGGATGCTCCATGCACAGGACAGACCCCACAATATAGAATTATCCAGTGCAAAATGCCATTGGTACTGCCTGTAAGAGGCCCTGGTCCAGAGGCATCTATTTCTCCAAACATAGTTTTAAATATCCAGATTTTATTTGCCTCCATGAAATCCATCAGTAATAAATGGTGCTATATGATATGGTATTTTTAAAGATTTTATTTATTTATTTATTTATTTATTTATTTATTTATTTGAGAGAGCCCGAGCAGGGGTTGAGGGGAGGCAGGGAGTGAGGGGCAGAAGGAAGAGAAGTTTTGAACCTTATTATGTGTTATGCACACATTGCATGAGATGCTGACATGGGAGGATAACGTATAACACAGAAATGGAAGGCACATGCCTACTTTTGAAAAATGTCCATTTGACAATGATGTCCATTTAGTCATCAGAGAGGATAAATTATCAAATGGCAACATATCAGCAAATACTACCAACAAAAGAAACAGATTCAAGACTGCCAAAGTAACAGACTGAAAATGAAACCATACCCAGGTGGAGATGTCTTTTGGAGATGTAATGTAAATATCTATTAGGTCGAGCCATATAAAATCATATGTCACATGCTCACTAAGAAACACTGTTCTCAAACCAACAGAGTACCTATAAAATGAGTTTGAATTTTCATGGCTGAAAGAACGGACCACCTTGGCATTACAGTCCTCGGAAGGGTTGGCCATTGTTCTGCTCTCAGGGGTCCCACTCCAGGTGGCTGAATGAGCCGAGGGCTTCCAACCCACATAATCTGCAAAGCGTCTAATCGCCACTGAGAAAATTAAAAAGTCACCTTCTAACAACAACAACAACAAAATCACATATTTGGACAGGTTCTGCTTTAAGATTACATTATACAATGCAGGAAAAGACACATGAAGCAGCCTGAGTAGCTGTGCTTTATTTATGAGTTCAGGGTAAAACCAGACGTCTAAAGAGAAATTACTTTATAATATGGAAGGAATGAGAAGTGAGAGTAAGAAAGAAAAAAACAGCTGCCACTTACTATTATGAAAAAAAAAAAAAGCAAAGGGCAAAGCATGGCATTTACAGCCTGAAGTCTTTTGTCTGCCCTGGAGGCGAAATGCTGAAAATGCCTAAATTAGAGGGAGGACAATTTGGAACCCCAGGGACGCTCATTTTCCTTAATAAACCTGAAGTCAAGTCTGTATCAATCTGCTCATTTAAACTTTCCATCCTGTTCATGTTCAAATCAACTTGCTGGTAGGTAAGTTTGGTAAGGGTTATTATGCACAGACTGTAACCAGCTGTTCTCAACTCCCATCCAAAAGAAAGATGAAAGAGCCTGGAACAGCAGCAGAAAGTACTTAGATTAGACAGAAAGAGGACTTTTCTGACAGGAAAGTGATTGATAGGGAAATTAGTTCTCCAAAGAAATTATAGAATCTCCTACCTGGAGTCAGTGTTACTCATTAAAATTTAGGATCCCAGTAAAACACTCCTCCAAACAAGAGGGAATAGAATTTATTAATGAGGGGCACTTGGGTGGCACAGGGGGTTGAGTGACCTGAGCTCAGCTCAGGTCATAATCTTGGGTTCACGGGATAGAGCTCCAAATTGGACTCCACACTCAGCATGAGGTCTGCTTGAGATTCTCTCTCCCTCTCCCTACCCCTCCAACTTGTGCTCTCTCTCTCAAATGAATAAATAAATATTTTTTAAAAACAGAATTTGTTAGTGAAAGGATTGTGGACAGAGTCATCTCTAACTTCCATCCATGGTCTATGTATTGTAGAAAGGACATTAAGGACACAAGAGTTCTCAAACTGGTGAGCTCTGGGCCAAATGTGGCTCTCAGAAATACAATTTTGTAGCTGCCACAATATGTTTTAGAACTTTTTGTTTGATCCTCAATATATATGCTCCGAATGTGGGAGCTGCCAAATACTTAAACCAATTAATAACCAAAGTGAAGAAATACTTAGATAATAATACACTTATACTTGGTGACTTCAATCTAGCTCTTTCTACCCTCGATAGGTCTTCTAAGCACATCTCCAAAGAAACGAGAGCTTTAAATGATACACTGGACCAGATGGATTTCACAGATATCTATAGAACTTTACATCCAAACTCAACTGAATACACATTCTTCTCAAGTGCACATGGAACTTTCTCCAGAATAGACCACATACTGGGTCACAAATTGGGTCTGAACCGATACCAAAAGATTGGGATCGTCCCCTGCATATTCTCAGACCATAATGCCTTGAAATGAGAGCTAAATCACAACAAGAAGTTTGGAAGGACCTCAAACACGTGGAGGTTAAGGACCAGCCTGCTAAAAGATGAAAGGGTCAACCAGGAAATTAAGGAAGAATTAAAAAGATTCATGGAAACTAATGAGAATGAAGATACAACTGTTCAAAATCTTTGGGATGCAGCAAAAGCAGTCCTGAGGGGGAACTACATCGCAATACAAGCATCCATTCAAAAACTGGAAAGAACTCAAATACAAAAGCTAACCTTACACATAAAGGAGCTAGAGAAAAAACAGCAGATGGACCCTACGCCCAGCAGAAGAAGAGAGTTAATTAAAATTCGAGCAGAACTCAACGAAATCGAGACCAGAAGAACTGTGGAACAGATCAACAGAACCAGGAGTTGGTTCTTTGAAAGAATTAATAAGATAGATAAACCATTAGCCAACCTTATTAAAAAGAAGAGAGAGAAGACTCAATAAAATCATGAATGAGAAAGGAGAGATCACTACCAACACCAAGGAAATACAAACAATTTTAAAAACATACTATGAACAGCTCTACGCCAATAAATTAGGCAATCTAGAAGAAATGGATGTATTCCTGGAAAACCACAAACTACCAAAACTGGAACGGGAAGAAATAGAAAACCTGAACAGGCCAATAACCAGGGAGGAAATTGAAGCAGTCATCAAAAACCTCCCAAGACACAAGAGTCCAGGGCCAGATGGCTTCCCAGGGGAATTCTATCAAACGTTTAAAGAAGAAACCATACCTATTCTACTAAAGCTGTTTGGAAAGATAGAAAGAGATGGAGTACTTCCAAATTCGTTCTATGAGGCCAGCATCACCTTAATTCCAAAACCAGACAAAGACCCCACCAAAAAGGAGAATTACAGACCAATATCCCTGATGAACATGGATGCAAAAAGTCTCAACAAGATACTAGCCAATAGGATCCAACAACACATTAAGAAAATTATTCACCATGACCAAGTAGGATTTATCCCCGGGACACAAGGCTGGTTCAACACATGTAAAACAATCAATGTGATTCATCATATCAGCAAGAGAAAATCCAAGAACCATATGACCCTCTCATTAGATTCAGAGAAAGCATTTGACAAAATACAGCATCCATTCCTGATCAAAACTCTTCAGAGTGTAGGGATAGAGGGAAATTTCCTCGACATCTTAAAAGCCATCTATGAAAAGCCCACAGCAAATATCATTCTCAATGGGGAAGCACTGGGAGCCTTTCCCGTAAGATCAGGAACAAGACAGGGATGTCCACTCTCACCACTGCTATTCAACATAGTATTGGAAGTCCTAGCCTCAGCAATCAGACAACAAAAAGACATTAAAGGCATTCAAATTGGCAAAGAAGAAGTCAAACTCTCCCTCTTCGCCAATGACATGATACTCTACATAGAAAACCCAAAAGCCTCCACCCCAAGATTGCTAGAACTCATACAGCAATTTGGTAGCGTGGCAGGATACAAAATCAATGCCCAGAAATCAATGGCATTTCTATACACTAACAATGAGACTGAAGAAAGAGAAATTAAGGAGTCAATCCCATTTACAATTGCACCCAAAAGCATAAGATACCTAGGAATAAACCTAACCAAAGAGGTAAAGGATCTATACCCTAAAAACTATAGAGCACTTCTGAAAGAAATTGAGGAAGACACAAAGAGATGGAAAAATATTCCATGCTCATGGATTGGCAGAATTCATATTGTGAAAATCTCAATGTTACCCAGGGCAATTTACATGTTTAATGCAATCCCTATCAAAATACCATGGACTTTCTTTAGAGAGTTAGAACAAATTATTTTAAGATTTGTGTAGAATCAGAAAAGACCCCGAATAGCCAGGGGAATTTTAAAAAAGAAAACCATAGCTGGGGGCATCACAATGCCAGATTTCAGGTTGTACTACAAAGCTGTGGTCATCAAGACAGTGTGGTACTGGCACAAAAACAGACACATAGATCAATGGAACAGAATAGAGAACCCAGAAGTGGACCCTGAATTTTATGGTCAACTAATATTCAATAAAGGAGGAAAGACTAACCATTGGAAGAAAGACAGTCTCTTCAATAAATGGTGCTGGGAAAATTGGACATCCACATGCAGAAGAATGAAACTAGACCACTCTCTTGCACCATACACAAAGATAAACTCAAAATGGATGAGAGATCTAAATGTGAGACAAGAGTCCATCAAAATCCTAGAGGAGAACACAGGCAACACCCTCTTTGAACTCGGCCACAGTAACTTCTTGCAAGATACATCCACGAAGGCAAAAGAAACAAAAGCAAAAATGAACTATTGGGACTTCATCAAGATAAGAAGCTTTTGCACAGCAAAGGATACAGTCAACAAAACTAAAAGACAACCTACAGAATGGAGGAAGATATTTGCAAATGACATATCAGATAAAGGGCTAGTTTCCAAGATCTATAAAGAACTTATTAAACTCAACACCAAAGAAACAAACAATCCAATCATGAAATGGGCAAAGACATGAAGAGAAATCTCACAGAGGAAGACATGGACATGGCCAACATGCACAGGAGAAAATGCTCTGCATCACTTGCCATCAGGGAAATACAAATCAAACCACAATGAGATACCACCTCACACCAGTGAGAATGGGGAAAATTAACAAGGCAGGAAACAACAAATGTTGGAGAGGATGCGGAGAAAAGGGAACCCTCTTACACTGTTGGTGGGAATGTGAACTGGTGCAGCCACTCTGGAAAACTGTGTGGAGGTTCCTCAAAGAGTTAAAAATAGACCTGCCCTACGACCCAGCAATTGCACTGCTGGGGATTTACCCCAAAGATTCAGATGCAATGAAACGCTGGGACACCTGCACCCCGATGTTTCTAGCAGCAATGTCCACAATAGCCAAACTGTGGAAGGAGCATCGGTGTCCATCGACAGATGAATGGATAAAGAAGATGTGGTTTATGTATACAATGGAATATTACTCAGCCATTAGAAACGACAAATACCCACCATTTGCTTCGACGTGGATGGAACTGGAGGGTATTATGCTGAGTGCAGTAAGTCAATCGGAGAAGGACAAACAGTGTATGTTCTCATTCATTTGGGGAATATAAATAATAGTGAAAGGGAATATAAGGGAAGGGAGAAGAAATGTGTGGGAAAGATCAGAAAGGGAGACAGAACATAAAGACTCCCAACTCTGGGAAATGAACCAGGGGTGGTGGAAGGGGAGGAGGGCAGGGGGTGGGGGTGAATGGGTGACGGGCACTGAGGGGGGCACTTGACGGGATGAGCACTGGGTGTTATTCTGTATGTTGGTAAATTGAACACCAATAAAAAATTAATTTATTAAAAAATTGTACACATAAAAAAACAACTTTTTATTTGTTTTAGAACTTTTAATATGTATTTCATATTTAGAAATTGAAACATTTTGACAAAAAACTTACAGATTTCCAACTCCTCTGAAAGAACAAGAGCTAAGGCTACCCTGGGTGTGTCCATATTTGTCTGTTTTCAAACAGGGCAGCAATCACCGGAGCTTGGGTGCAGCTGCCTCCGAAGCTGCAGCTCTTTCTTCTGCTCCCCACAGTCTCTGTTCCCCACCCTCAACCCATGGGTTTATTAATTTGCATAACCTGGCTCCTCTTGGCATCTGAGTGTGGCCCAGATTTACAGTGATTGATTCTCCTCTGAGGCACTGACCCTACAAACTAGCCTGAAGGTGAGGGGAAGTGGCTTCCCTCTCCAATAACTCTGGAAACCAAATAGGCTGACGCTCTGTCTCCTTTTTTCTTACCTCATAATGTCTCCGCACAGAATGGCTGCTATTCGGTGGCTGATAGGCTATCTGCAGGTCACTGAGATCTTTCCAGGTGAATGAGGAGACCGGTCTGGTGTGATCCCAGAGATGAGTCACGTAGCCCTGGAGTGGCGCTTTAGTAATGTTAAACACCAGCAAGGACTTCGGGGTCTCGTCCTCTTCACAATCCAGAACGGATGTAGTCAAAGAGGTCAGGATGAACTGATCCACTTCCAGAGTAAACATGGCCATGAACGCAGCCCTTGGAATCTGATTAGGAATGCCAGGTCTGATATAGACGGGCAACCACGCGCTCTCTGACTTTTGAAGGGGAAAGAAAATACAAAGGGGAAGTAATATGAATGAAGCTATCACGTACATGGTTAATAGTATGGTGTGTTCGGAAATGACTTGAAGCCTGGCTGCACATTAGAATCGTTGGAGAGTTTTAAACATATACTGATGCCCAAGCTCCATCTCTGCAGGTTCTAATTTAATTGTTCCCCAAAAGGGACCAGAAAATTGGTATTTTTAAAGTTCTCCAGTGAGTCTAATATGTAGCCAGGGTTGAAAAGGGACATTCATTTTGGCATCAGAAGGAGCTGTCCTGGGATGCTTGGGTGGCTCAGTCAGTTAAGCGCCTGCCTTTGGCTCGGGTCATGATCCCAGGGTCCTGGGATGGAGCCACAAATTGGGGTCCCTGCTCCATGGGGGGGGGTGCTTCTCCCTCTGCTCTTTCTCTCTCTTCTAACAAAATCTTTAAAAAAGAAAAAAGGAAGTAACTGCCCTTTGACACTATCTCTAGCACTTATGATTTGTGTGATTTTATTTAAACAGGATATTTAACTCCTAAATATTTTCCCCCCATTTGTAACATGGAAATAGTGAACCCCCAAGGATTAACCCCCAAGGATTAAGTGAGATAGCCAAAGTAAAGCACTCAGCAGTGCCTGGCACATGCTACCAACCTCCTCTGGCTGCTGTACCCACTTCCTGTCATATGGTTTTAAAGATGGCTAAGGCAAGATGAAGGGAAATGTCTCTATAACTCAGTACTCATGCAACTGAAGGATGGTGGCTCAGTTGTCTAGTTAGTTAAGACCCCGAGTCCCCAAGTGAGGAGTAGGTAATTTAAAAAGTTACCAGTCAGGCTAGAAATGCATCCTCCTCAAATGAGAGAGCTATGAGCAAAAGGCCCCAGTAATGAGGATCTCCAGAGAAACCAGGAAATTGCATCTTGGAGTCTGAGGTGTCAACAGGTGCTATGAGAAAGAATCCTCAGAGCAGAAGATGCTGGTTATTATGGGACTGTTAAGAACAACACTAAATGATAAGAGTCACATTCAATATGCTGAACACTGGACATTGGACTAGAAGTTGTAATCTATATATAACAAAATGCTGAAAATGAAATTTTTTTTTGGCTCAGTCTCAACTTAAGTTCCAATGAAAGAAATATCAGATATCAAAGTGAATGTGATACCAATACTCTAGGAAGAATTTATAAACGCAAATTGTCTGGAACTGGTCTAGAACCCTCTCACCCACTAGAAGAACAGAAAAGGGTTGAGAAGGGAAGAGAAAAATCTATTTGTAAAGAAGACCACTTTGCTATGCTCAGTTACTCCCTCCATCCCCAACCTCACATACCCCCATGGAGAGGAAAGGTGGGCAATGCTACCTCTGTCTCACTTGTCAGGAGAGTTTCCTTGAGGCCAGCCTTACAATGTATCTTTCACAGATAAGAACACAAGGGACTGATGCTGGGCTCTTACAGGAGTAAGCTAAGTGGCCAGACACAGAAGAATAATGGTGCTTCTTCTGGGATCTCCCTATAGTCCTTGTTTGTGGCAGAAGAAAATATATGAGAGTTCCCAGATATGGGCAAGTGGGACAGAGGATTGGTCTGGAGTCATCCTGGACTCTGACCTTTTGGGTACATCTGTGAGAAGCCAAAAAATCCCAGCAGCAGGCCGCTGAAGGTGGAAATCATCCTAGAGCTGTGGGAGGAATTGCAAGTGAATATTCAGGCAAGAAATGATCTCAGGAAATGAGATCCACCGGAAAGAGACCTCCAGGATGGGGGAATCCCCAGAGAAACCAAAATTTGTTCTGGAGACAAAGAATCAGCTGGAAACACTTGCCAGAATTATACAGCATGACGTCATATTCTATCAGTTTCTGATCAAAACCCTCTCTCCCCAATGCTCCCCACAAAGCACCCATCCCAAGACCATAAGTTCTGAAACTAGCCAGCAAAACTCAGAAGAGAGAAGAGGAACAAAGAGAAAAGGAAATCAACTCCTCTCCTCTCCCACTGCATGCTTAATGAAGACAAATTAATGATATGCTGAGACATCTCAGTGTTTAAAGTATCTATTCTTTACATGCCATTAAAAAAAAAACATTTAAAGGGGTGCCTAGGTGGCTCAGTTAAGCATCAGACTCTCGATCTTAGTTCAGCTCTTGATCTCAGCTCAGGTCTGATCTCAGAGGTCTTGATCTCAGGGTCATGAGTTCAAGCCCTAGATTGGGCTCCATGCTGGATGTGGAGCCTACTTAAAAAGAAATTATTTAAAGAGTAATAATTTTGAAAATTCAAGAATAGGAAAATCACTGTATGTAAGGACTGGTGCTGAGCAGCAAGACCATTTAAGCCTAGAGTTAAGCCTAAAGAAATATGTTATTTTAAACATCTTAACAAAATGGAGAGAAGTGTCAAAAGAGCTTATTTGAAATAAAAGATAGATGATTTAAGAAATAACAGGTATGGGACACCTGGATGGCTCAGTGGTTGAACATCTGATCCAGGGTCCTGGGATTGAGTCCCACATCGGGCTCCCCGCAGGGAGCCTGCCTCTCCCTCTGCCTGTGTCTCTGCCTCTCTCTGTGTCTCTCATGAATAAATAAATAAATCTTTTAAAAAGGGAATAACAGGGATAACAACCAAATGCCAGAGCTAACATTGCAGATTGTATAAACAAAGCCTGGAAGGTGGGCAATCACCAGGAGAAAGGATAAATAGGATCACTCCTCATCATATATAGGAAGGACCTAAGGGACCTCATTTCATTTTTTATCTTAAGTGTTAAAAAAAAAACAAGTTAAACAATGCTTTAAGTTTTGGAAATAAATCCCAGTAAAACATAAAATGGGATAAAAGACTCTCAGATGAGTGAAGGAAAAGGCATAGAAAATATAATCTCTATTGTAAGATGATTTTTTTTAATTAGCCAGAAAGCATAAAACAAGGTAATAGGGGCACCTCGGTGGCTCCATTGGTTAAGCATCTGCCTTCAGTTCAGGTCATGATCCCAGGGTCCTGGGACTGAGCTCCACGTTGGGCTCCCTGCTCAGTGAGGAGTCTGTTTCACCCTCTGTCCCTCCCCCAACTTGTGCTCACGCTCTCATTCCTCTCTCTCTCTCTCTCAAATAAATAAAATCTTTAAAAAATAAAAAGATGATAGAAAAAAATACGTATCCATTATAAAACTATAGCTTATATTCCCATGTTCAAGACAAATATTCTGAAATTATATCTCTAATTACATGTGTCTTATAGGAGAGACATTTAAAATAAAATTACATACAAAGATTAAAAGTAAAAGGTTGATCAAAAGTTATCATGTAAAGAAAAAAACAGATGTGACCATAGTACTTTCAAAGAAAGATGAATCAAGGCAAAAAACATTAAAAAAGGACAGTGTGGGTAGTTAAAATTGATAAAATATATGACAAAGATTATTTTAAGAATCATTATACTTAATATTATACTGGCCAAACTAGTGGGGAATAGAGCAAAAATAAGAGGACTAATTCCTGAAAAAGAAAGGACAAAATTATCATCATTACCGAGAGATATAATTAGGTCTTCAAAGGCTCAAAGAACTTAAAAATTCTTAGAATAATTGAATTCAAGAAAGAAGCCAGATAAAAGAAAATTATACCAAAAAAATAGTTTTCCCATTTATCATCAGTAACCAATGAGAAGATAAAATGAAGGTGGAAAGTGTTTATTCACAGTAATTTCCCAAAAGCAAACTGCCTAGGACTGGACTTATTAGGTATGCTCAACTTACAAGAAGAAAACTGCAAATTTTACAGAAACATATAAAAGAATGTTTGCTTAGATGAAGTGAGGCCCCTCATTTCTGGATGAGAAGGCTCAATATGGTAAATGCTCTAATATTCCAATTATTTCCAAAATACTTTATAGTTATGATCCAATTCTGATAAAAAATAGTTAGGGCCTTTTCTTTAATGAATATAAATGGATTAATTCTTTACTGAGAACTAAGATTAGGTGAGAATGGATAAGAAAACGTTGAAGATAAGTAATAAGGAAGAACTTGCCTGTAAAATATTAAAGTGTATTATTGACCTTTTAGATTTAGGATAACTGATACTGGCACAGGAATAAGGTGGTAAATCTAAGGAACAAAGAGCTAGACTTGAAATCGTATACGTTAACACCTTTCTATACAATAGAAGAAGCAACAAAAATCAATGAGAAACAGAAATCCTTATTCAACAAATAGTGCTGAAAATTTTGGCTATTTGAGAAAAAAAACCTGTTCCGTGTTTCACAGTATGCTAAAATTCATTTCAGATTGATTTAAAAGGCTAATGTAAACAAGAAAACCTTAAGAATCTAGAAGAAATTATGGATGAAATAGTCATTTAGTCACTTGATGAGGCTGGACTGTACAAGCAAAAAATAATAAAATGACAATATTTTAAAACTTCAAATATAGTATAAGTTCAGATCCATAAAGCAAATCCAACACTGGTGCAAACGACTCCTTACCATGAGTGTGTGTATGTGTGTGTGCATAAATTGGAAGAAATAGAACCTATTTTGCTTTCTGACTTTTTAAAAAAGTATTCTCCACAGTGAACATATTACTTTGATATCCATAAAAGAATGTGTTTTATGGCATGCCAAACTGACTATGGAGTGGGTTAATTAATAAAACAAGAAGGTCATTTTAAGGGGTAAAATCGCAAACTGATCTAAAAATAGAAACAAATAAAACCCTAACTCAGTATAGAGAGGTAAAAAAGAAAAATCTGTTCAGGAAGAAAAATGAGCCTAATTTTTTAATGGAGGTAAGATAGCAATAAAAGTGAAGTTTTTGGGCTTCTGGGTGGCTCGGTCAGTTAAGTATCTGACTCGATTTTGGCTTGAGTAGTGATCTCAGGTCCTGAGATTGAGTCCTGCGTCAGGCAGACTCTGCACTGAGCATGGAGCCTGCTTGAGATGGTCTCTTTTGTTCTCTGTGGTCCCACACTCCCCCTCTCTCTCCCTCTCTCTCAAAATAAAATAAATTAAATTAAAAAATATTTTTGTGTCAAAAAGATGAGAAGACATCTACTAATAGGTGGACCTAGAATTTAGTCTTGACTCAGTCATAAAACGGCCGTGTATGTACGGGCACAGTATGCACTTTCTCTGACCACCACCACACAAGACGTTTGGGCTAGGCCAGTTATTCCCAAACATAGCTGATGATCCATTTTTTCCCAGGTCACTTTTTTAACTAGCAAAATATGCACAGTACTTACTATGTACCAGGCTTCATGACAAGTGCTTTATAAGTATTATCTCATTTATTTCTCTCAATTACCCTAAGAAGTAGATTCTATTATCCCCATCTTAAGATTTTTAAAATGAGGCATAAAATCCATGGTCAAAAGCTAGTTAATCAGACATTTGAACCCAGGCAAAATGGGTCCAGTGTTCATGCTCTTAGCTGTCGATGTTAGGCTCAGAAATCTATCCTTTAAAATTCATCAAGTGATTTGTCTAATCAATTTGACCAGACCATCTCAAAGTTGTTTTTTTTTTTTCATCTCAACTCTAAAATTCTCTGATCCTGTCTTGTCATTTTCGTATCATGTTTTATCTTATCAATTCTGTGGGAGTGACAGTGTTCCCTAATCTGAGTTTCTTGGGAGAAATCCTGTGAGAAGACAAATTTTGAAAGATGGAGGTCTTTCATGAATGTAATCTTTTTTTTTTTTTTAAGATTCTATTTATTTATTCATGAGAGACACATGGAGAGAGACGCAGAGACACAGGCAGAGGGAGAAGCAGGCTCCACACAGGGAGCCCAATGTGGGACTAGATCCCAGGACTCCAGGATCATGCCCTGGGCCAAAGGCAGGAGCTAAACTGCTGAGCCACCCAGGCTGCCCTCATGAATGTAATCTTGGATCATCTTATACCAGCACAAAATCCAAGCTGTTTCAGCTGGTACATAGTTGCCCCACTCACCCAAATAAACAAATTATAGAGTGTATAAATCAGTTGAGTAGCGTGTTAAATATTTCATATAAACTGATTTCATCTTCTACCTTCATTTCAGTGTGAAGAGATTAACAAGAGGAAAGGGCAGGAGGACAATTTAACTGAAACTGAAAGATAGAGAAGGCTGTAGGGGACCTGTCTCCTTGATGACCTGGTCTTCCATCTTAGAGCCTGGAAGAGGGAAAAGGATATAATCTTCTATGCCCATAATAATGAAACTGAGCCTCTCCTTGCTCCCTGTTTCCCATGGCCTTGCTGGTTGACGTGTGGGCCCCATGATTTCTTCTAACGGTGAAAAGAGGTTCAAACAAAGAAGGAGCAAATGAAGCCTCAAAGAGAGGGTGCTACAAAAGACCATATGACAAGCTAAAGAAGACTGAAGGAGAGGAGAAAGAAGGATAGCATGGTTGGCCCCAGTCCTTCCTCCATTGCCTTAGTGTTGGCAAAGCTAGAAGACAGCCAGTGACAAGAAATCGTACACTGATATTCTGCACATAGCTCTGGGGTTAAGCACTTGCTGGCAAAATCAACAAGCCTGAAGTTCTAGTTCTATTAAGGGGAGTCCCACCCATAATAGGGGAGGAACTGTCCGTGGCATGGCAGCCAACATGAGCACCCCCATGAAAATGGCTCTCTTGCAGCAGGTCATCCTAGGATACAGACACATAACCCCCAGTTCTACCTTGTATACGATTTTGCTCCTGCCATCTGTGAGGTCCACCTGGATGGAGATGTAGTCGATGTTGGGAGAAGGGGGATCTGTGTGTTGATAATGAAGCCCCATCAACAGGAACTCCTCACAGCTCACGTTGACACTTCCCATTTTCTTCAGTCCCAGGGCACAGCTTCCACCTGGACACCTCAGCTCTGTTCCCAGTTCTAGAATGTTCAGCAACTGAGTTGAGACAGTCACTAGAGTATGATTGTAAAATTAAAAAACCAATCCTCCCTCCCATGAATACTGACTCCCTCTCACTGCCTCAAGAATACACACACATAACCTCTAATCATTCAAGGAGGGGGTTGGCATTACTCTACAACCCCTGAATTTCTTTTCCTGAGAAGAATGTTTGACCAGTTGTCTCCTGAGCTCCTTGCCCACCAAAAGTTACACTGAGGGAAAAGTAATAAAATATGTGTTCTGATGACTGAGTATCCCTGACACATAGGTCAATGGATCATGACTGGCCTTCCATACTCCACTGCCAGCCTTCCATCACAGCATCCACATCCAGGGGTCTGTCATCTCACTCCGATGCTGTTCTACTCATTCAAATTCTCTTCCCACGGTGCTCATCACACCCCTGAGTCCTGATACCTTTCCAGGTCCCCTTAGTCTTTTTACTAAACCCTCTTTTAAGTATGCTTTGACCACCTGAACCAACCTGCTCTCTCCCACTAAAGACCACAATCATCTCTGCAATAGTGTATCTCTGCCCAGCTTCATTTCACTGTTGTGGGGTGACACCCACAGGCCACGTATTTTTCGAGTGGGCTTTTGTACATTTCCTTGATGTACAAAATCAGTATTCTATTTCTTAACCAGACAGTTGTGGACACTAAATGAGAAGACTCATGCATAATCACGTCCTTAGCTGTAAATTATTGCCCAAATGCAAGTATTCCTATGACTGTGATTGTCTTCATATAGTGCCTAGAGCATTATTAAGCACAGAGGAGGTGCCCAAAATATACTGATTAAATGAATAGCAGAAGGAACGTTATCTATTAACTCCTCCTGATTTAAACCATAGCTACTGCCCACCTGCTCTACCTCAAACTTATCTGTAATCAAATCATACTTAATAAATGCACTGATTACTCTTACGACCGCTGCCATTGTTACTATGAATAATAACAGCTGACGGTCACTGAGCACCTGCTAAGAGCCCAACACCGTGTGAAGCACACTTTGTGCATGGGATCTCATTTACTCCATCTTGCCTCAACCCTGTGGAGAGCTATCCTAGCCCATTTCATGGAGGCTTAGCCAGGTTAAGTAACTTAACTAAAATCACCCCAGGAAATAAAGAGCAGAGGCGGTTTGAAACGCAAGTCTTACTGATTCCAAAGTCTGTACTCTTAGCCACGAGCCTACAGTTTTCAACCAGCGACAAATCCTTATATCAAGCAAAAATTTTTTGTCGCAGTGGAAACTGACTATTTACAGAAGTTTTTGTCAGGCCTAGCAACATTCAGATATATATTAAAACATACATACGAGACTTGGGGAAAAAACTGTGTGGCTGATCTCCCCGAGGTTTCTCTGGCCGAGGCTCCAGCAGGACCACCTGACCGTGGGCTGGCAGCCGGCTCCCCACAGGATCCAGCCTGACGGTACACTCCAGGCCAGCCGTCCTCTCGTAATCAAATCTGAGCAGGTTCTTATCAATGGCTCCAGACAGGCCGTAGAATTCTGACACCTCCAGTACATTGTTACTCTTACGGATGATGTTACAGTCTGGTTCCAGGAGATAGACCCGCAGGATAAAGGTTTCCGTGAAGGTATCTGTCTCAGTAAATCTGTGGAGAGAACACAGCAAAGGCCATATTTACTAGCGCTCAGGTACTTCCGGTATCCAAGGATTGACCTTTACAAAATGTGCGTAAGGGGGAGAGTTTGGATTCTGCTATATACCGTCCCCCCAATCTCTGTTCTTTTCCTTTCCTCTCCTCATCTTGGTGTCAATTCCTTTTTCTGCCGTCTCCCTGGCCAATGAGCTTTCTTTCAACACCTTCTTGCAAACCCATCAGCCATGCTGATATGTAATGACAGCCGGGAGCTCAGAATCTCACTTCGAGCACGTGTATAATTTAAGAGTACCAAGCCTGTGTAATTTATGGATTGAGTTTTGATTCAGGAGTGAAAGGGTGAGGTGTTTCTGAAGCATCAACATCTTTTTGTTCTTCAGAAACTTATGAGAGACACTGGTAATTCCATGTTACAGAGGGGGAACTGCTCACCAAAAGGGCTGAAGAGGAGGCAAGGCGGGGAAAGCATGTTTTCTGATTTTCTGCCTCCGACTTCTCTGAGTATTCTATATCAAATGTCCTCAAGACCAAGGGGAACCACAGCTCCTCTGTGTCAGCCTTTCTCGCCTGCTACTCTACCCTGGCTGTGCCTTCGAAACTCAAGAAAGAAGTAGGAGGATCCACAATCCACCAGCTTTATCAGCCCTTCCAGGCAAGCTGTCCAAAGTTCATTTTTTAACTCTAAAGTCTTAGAAAGACCAAACAGCCAATATGCTGGTGATAAGGAATCCTTGGACACTATTTCATGTTTTGAGCACAGTGTTTTGTTCACACCTTTCAGCACTTTTTGTGTTATTAATTATCTGCCCATATTTTGCATCAGATTATGAGCACCAAAAACCTATGCATTCTTGCCTTTGTGTTTCCTATGCTCGGTGATAGTAGGTGATCATAACTCTCTATAGAATGAGTCACTGTCCCAGTGTCTTCCACAAAACTCTTTGCAATAGTATAGTACCAAAGGGAAATTCACACTAAGATATTTTAGCCATATAGTCATAACAGCAATAAAACCAAGTAAAAATCTATCTAAAAGCCTACTCCACCTACAGCATTGTCAGTTACCTCTACGAAGTGAGCAATACCATAACCATGAGCTTAATTTTTAAACTAATTTTTATTGAGATTTAATTCACATACCATAAAATTCACCTTCTTAAAGTACATGACTCAGTGGTTTTTAGTATATTCACAAGGTTATGCAACCATCACAACCACCCAATTCCAGAAAATTTTATCAACTCAACAAGAAATCCATATCCACTAGCAATCACTCCCCATTTGCCCTTCCCCCAGCCCTTGCAACTGCTAATCTGCTTTCTGCATATTACCGGTTTGCCTTTTCCAGAAAAGGTATGTGACCTTTTGTGTCTGGCATCTTTCATTTAGCATGATGGTTTCAAGGTTCATCCATGCTGTAGTAGCATCTATCAGTACTTCATTCTGTTTTATGGCTGAATAACATTCCATTGTATGGATACACCATCTTTTGTTTATACATTCACTGGTTGGGTTGTTTCAACGTTTTAGCTATTATGAATAATGCTGCATGAATATCTGTCTGCAAGTTTTTGTGGAAATAAATGCTTTTATTTCCCTTATGTATATATTTAAGAGTAGAACTGCTAGCTTACACGATCACTCTGTACTTAACTCTGTAATTGATTTTTTAAACAATTTTATCATTTAATATGTTTACACTTAGAAGATACTCTACTTCTTATTAACCAAGCAGCTGATAATCAAAATGAAGAATATCATTCAATTTTGGAATATATTTTCCTAGTTCTCACTAAGAATTTGTATTTTGTAATTTTTATTTTTCATCATAAGTAGGAGGGTGGATCTGCACAACAACTGTAAAGGGGAACAGATCTGAAATTTGTCACAGAAAAGCCCCCAGGAAGATGATACAAATATAGTTGAAAGTGGACCTCAGTTCTTGCCTCATCTACTTAGGTCCCCAATTTCTACTGATTATTTTCTTGTTTGGAATCTAGTAACTAGTCTCATGATAATACCTATTGAGAGGAAAAGCCTAACATAGAATGGTTATGTGTGCTGCTTACCTGTAAAGTCTAAGCTTCACTGTATCTTCATCAAGAATCGGGCAACCATTGTGAATATACTTTACTTCATTGGGAAGGAAATGGCAGTCAAAGACCTAGTTCATGTGAAGAAATGAATAAATATTTGTGAAAAAAATGGTACAAGATTTGATTTTTCTGGCAGTAGAGTACTGCCTGGGGTAATTATGGTCTGTTAGTTGGGGGCATCTACGTGTGTATGTGTGTACATGCGCATGTGTATATTGTACCCACCACCACCTCCACCCAATCCCCGTGCCCACTCACCATCCTGCTTACGTAGTTGTGTCTTATTTTGAGAATACCTAAACTATGAAAATCCAAGCAGATCAAGCAGATATATTAAGGAGCAATTATCTCTTGAAATGATTATTTGTTTACAGTCAATAGTACCTTTAAAATATCATTCAATTTATCAAAATATCATACACCCACACCCTTCAGCGTTCATAGTAATTGAGTTAGAGAGGTCTACTTGCGTGTATGCATGAAAAGGTGTGCATTACCCCTCACACACACACACTATATATTATATATCTTTTTCTTCTCCTTTTATTTCTTTCTTTTCCAAATAGCATTTTTACATTCAAGAATGAAGCTACTGACTATGGACACTATTGTGGCTGATCAGAGCCAAACATGACTTGCAGTCGCTTCTCATACACTTGCAAAAGACTGCGTTACTGGTTAGTCATAGGAGGAATGGTTGATGAGACAAATAGCATGCTAACGGTAATTTCTTCTACTCAAACAAAATTATAATTAATTGAGTCACCTCACTCAGAACAATTAAGGAAATTGCTAAGTGTCGTATTTTGGGAACCCTAATTCTTGGAAGAAGAATTTTCTCTCCTAACCACAGCATGACCTTCATTCTACACAACCTGACTTGGAACAGTGTGAAGAAATAGCCTTGAGGTATTTGCACGCTGTCACTGTTGAGTTCATGGTGTTTAGCATATACTTTGTCACAGGCTCAATCATTTACAGGCAACAACGTCCTCTCTGAGAAGACTTTATTACTAATACAAATGATCTTCTTTTCCCACAGACATCATCGGTTCCTCTTTTTAATTGACAACAAGGAAGGAGATAAAGGAAAGACCTTCCCCATATCATTGACAAATAGTCATGGTGATAAAGAGACAATCTGCTTTGTTAAAAGAAACATCTGTTTTATGTTTCGTAATATGTTTTCCTTTTATAAAAGGCGACAACCATAATTGTCCATAAATTTACTAACTAAAACAAAGGAGAGCTAAATCCTTTTCTAATTACTGTCTAGCCTTGGTTTTTTTCCACTTCAACTGCTTTTCAATTACAATTTATAATTAAATTGTCACACATTCCTAACTCATTACTCACTTTAATGACAGTAAACGGGTTCAAGTTAGAGATGTTTTCTTACCGCTGTATTTCCTATTCAAAAAAGCAAGCTCAGCTCTAAACTGAGGTGCTTTTCCACCCAGGAAATTTCTTGCTTTGAAACAGGTGTGAGAAGTGCTGTGTGTGAGGAAGTCTTGTCCTAAAACATGAGGAAAACATATTGCCACCGACCTTATCTAATTGACTATATCAAGAGGGTTATCTAAACAGAAGGTACTGGTGTGCGCCAATTGAAATCCCTTTCCAAATATCCAATAGGAAAATGAACCTGTTGGTTCTAAGACAAACTTCAGTAATGAAATGAAAACACTAATTGAACAGATGTTAAACAAAACATTTTCTGTGCAAATCAAATAAAACTGTTCATTACACAGCAGGGTGCTGTTAATACAGTCATCTCGCTAGAAATGGGTTCACATAAGCCTTGCTTTCAACTTACTGGTAAGTGCTATTAAAGAATAATGTTTATGCTTTGTGTGTATGTGTGCATTTGGCTATGCTTAATTTCAAAAATGCCATAAGAAATACATCCTTGGGGGAGGGTTGACTTAAAAATAAGCACACATTCCCCCCAAAACCAGACTTTACTTAGGAATCTGGCTTCTGTTGAAATTATCATAATAAACTAGGAAGATCATCTGGCAGTTTGAGAAACAAAGTTTTCTGGATGCATAGATTTTCTTACGGTACAAATATCTGACAGAAAGATAATGAAACTCCACAGTTCAACCGCTTCCTTTTTTCACACAATAAATTTTAGAAGATACAAGTCCCATATTTACTTTAGACCATATAAATCCACTTGTGATGCCACATCAACCTCCGGAAATGTGCTCACTGAACATCTTCTTGCACTAAGCCACAGCACGCGAAAGGACCAGTTGAGACTTTGAAGCCCCATCCCTGGCCTACTGGTAGAGACCTCCCTAAATCATGTTGTTTCTGCTCCATATTCTTTCTTTTATTTTTTTTTGTTCATATTCTTTCTTTTAAAAAAATATTTTGTTTATGCGTCAGAGAAAGAGTGAGCACAGGCAGGGGGAGTGGCAAGCAGAAGGAAAAGCAGGCTACTGGCTGAGCAGGGAGCCTGATGCAGGACTCAATCCCAAGACCCTGGGATCATGACCTGAACCAAAGGCAGAAGCTTAACCGACTGAGCCACCCAGGTGCCTCCCCACCCCCCGCCCCCATATTCTTCTAGTAACTGGATTTTTGCTTTAAAATCAAAGGAAGTTTGGAATGGAGATGACTTGGAGATCTCTTACAACCCTTGATCCCCAAATAAGTGTTTTACCTCGTTGTAGTCACTTGGATCCCCATTTGCTCTCTAGCATCTCAGAGCCGGCCAGATGGTGAAGACCATTAAAACATCACCAAAAATATACAATGGAGACAACTTTGTTACTTGCAGAGAAAGTACTATACATATGCTTATAAGTCATAGGCTATTTGGGATGGGGAGAGGTTACTCCTCAAGGCTGACTTAAGGAAAAGTTTATTCTCCCCAAATTACTTTCTAAGGAGGGAGAATCTGCTGAAGAATGGGGCTTTTGTTTTGCTTGCTTAGAGCCAGAGATAATACACCTGGACCATAGGTTGCCCCAGTGTACATGAGGGAGAATTTTTTTTCTCTTCCCCCACAAAATAATCTCACTTCTAAATAAATGTTAGACAATTTTTTAAAAATAATATTGATTGGAAGGGGTACCAAATGATGAGTTCACAACTTTATAAAGCACCCACACATATCAGTGCAGCCATGACCCCACTGTTTAGGATTAGGGTCCTCTACTGCTTCCCCAAATGCCAAGGATTTGCTTTTAACAAATGCACACCTAGTTAGGACTTCATTTTCTGCAGCTAATCTTTTTCATGTCACCTACTCATTGCATGTAGCGCATCTGGGTTCCAGGTATGAGCTATCCCAGGTCTCTCCTCTTTCCCTGACTGGGTAAGTTCAATCAAACACACTGTCACTGGGCACCTAGGTGGCTCAGTCACTTAGTATCTCACTTGGACTCAGGTCATGATCTCAAGGTGCTGGGATAGAGCCCAGTGTTGGGCTCCAAGCTCAGCAGGGAGTCCGCTTGCCCCTCCCCCTGCTCATGCTCTCTCTGTCTCTCAAATAAATAAACAAAATCTTAAAACACACCCACACTTTTGCAGTGCAAATCGTGTTGGGAGGGAAGTGTGAAGATGTTGCAATTCCCAAGCACTTGGGAATATGACCCCTTAGGAGCTGGGGCCATTATTATATTCAGACAGTTTACAGGTGCCCATCAGAAGCTCTAGCTGACAAAAGAAAATCTCATGGGAAACTGGAGCGAGACGTTTGGTTGCTATCACATCAGGAATACTCCCTAAGTGAGAGCCCACCACAGAACTGCGATGTGTTTCAGAACTGGACTGGACCCTGAATGCAGTAAATGGGGAGGCTGGCGATAACCACGTGAGTTAGCATCTATCTTAGTCTCTTTAGTTTGTCTCTACATTGTCTGATACTTCTGTTGAGTAACTTCCTGGAATAAGTTTCTTTAGCCAAATGGAGAAGAAGAAAATTAACATTTCACAGTTCACAAATAACGGTGCATTTTTCCAGAAGCAGCAGCAGCAGCAACCAATGCTAAACATTCTCAGAATTGCCTGCTTTGGGAGGAAGTTAAACCACAGAAGAGAAAGTCATAAAACCAGAACCAATTTCCTATTTTGTATAAAGATAAACTCCTACTTCAAGCAAAGACAATATGTGATAATACGGACTTTTTTTTTTAACCCATGACTTAGAAGGTAACTTCATCCTATGAAAGGACTGTGCATAGAATACTCTCAAACGACAAGGTCTCCAAGATTTTGACTAAAATTTTCTAGACATTTTTGAAGAACGATGAGTATTTAAGGTGAAGTATTTTCACCCCTTTTTCCATATCTCTCCACTCACTCAACGGAATGTTCCAGTGATGGAAACAGATGAAAATGTCTTCACATTTTACTTTTGCTACTCTGTGATCACAAGAACAGTCTAAAACACATATTGAAATCTTGAGATCTTCTTCAAAGGCACTCTGACCAGCAATGGATGAGATCATTTGGGGCAGGAATAATCCCATAAAGACTGACCTTATCACATCACACAGGAGATAGCCCACTCCAGCCCTTGGAAGGCTGTCCCTGTTCTGTTTTCTTTCTTTCTCTCTCTCTTTCGCGCTCCCTCTCTCTCTCTCTCTCTCTCTCTCTCTCACACACACACACACACACACACAATCATTCACTCACTCACTTACTCACATTCATACACATGACTGAATAGAAAAATCTCAGGAATGACCTACCTGTGGAGTGAGTTTCCCAACCCTTTGGGTCATTGGCTCGTTCATCACAACTTCCACTTTGCAAGCATCTTTTTCTTTGGGGATGGCAAACTTCAGGTCATCTCCCGACAGGAAGGCAGAGCTGCCCTTCATCACCCTGACCCCACGGTTAAGGCTGATGAAGGAGGGACTGGCCCAGTTTAGGAGAAGCAGCAGCAGCAACAACAGCAAGGCACTGTGCCCACTCCAATTCGGAGAGCTCATGCTGTCGGGGCCAACTCGGTTTGTCCACCAGTGAAATCCCTTCAACAAAGGAGGGTTTCTGTGCTTCCTCCAGGGATGTTAGCTCATAGTCCAAGGGGCAGGGCAAGGGGTCCTGACAATGTGCCCCAAGATCTTAACATGTCCCTTTCATTTCCAACTCAGACAAGGAGGCTTTTCAGGCAACCCCAGGGCTTTTAATAAAACTCGCTGATCACTCCTGACAACGCCGGCAAGATGAATGTGCCTCCCAAGTGCTTTTCTAATCCTGCAAATGAGAGGAGAGGAGGAAAGTGAGAGAGAGAGAGAGAGAGAGACCAAAAGGTTTGTATGGCTATTCAAAAGATCCCTGCAGGCAAAAGAATCTTTCAACCAGCCTATAATTTCAGCTAAATTAAAAACAAATAAACTAATTTGACCTCCAGGCCTGTCTGAAAGGCAATGAAGCCATTTCATTAGCCTGCTTGCGATTCCCGTTTCCGGGCTCAACATGCCCCCATTGGGATGTCACTTGTGTGGTCCCACAGGAGCCCACCAGCCTTGCTGACCAAGTGCCCAAGTGCAGCGTTTGGACGGCTGTGTTCATAGGGAGTTGGGTTCTTCTTCCATTTCCTCATCTGTGAAATGGGGACTATAACCTAATTTGTATAAGACAGCTGACAGAACTATGTGTACACTGTTTCAAAAGCTGATTAATTCAAAATTATCACCCAACTAAGAAACGAGCTTCATAATTTGTTCTGTGAGCACAGCTCTGACTTTGCTGAGCAACTAAGACACCTGTGAAACACTTGAGTGGACACTGGAGAACAGATATTTTTCTAAGTGAACATTGGGAGTTCTCAGTTATATGTCAAAGGGACTAAGAATCAAGTCACATAGCTTCAGTAGACACAGCTAATGAGTCAAGGTATACGTACATATTTGCATTATCGGTGACACTAATTACATTATGATGTACTGAATTTGAACAAATGGGGTCTTTGTTTCTACTTTAACTACTTAGAATTTCAAGATTATTGCTCTGGGTTCCATACTAACAGAAATGATTCTGCAAAGTAAAATGTATTGCAATAAATCCTTAAGTGCAGGGTACGGTTGGGTGGACAAATGGTGGTTTATTACGCCCATAGGAAGTCTTTACATTTTAATGATTTCAATAAATTTCTGTGCAAAATCAATGGGTACTCAAATAAATGTTTGACCAAAGGGCGTACACAAAAATGCCTCCAGTATTCACATCTAATACGTCAAGGAAAGACTCATTCTCTTGTCATTGTTTGAAACCACTTACTTTTGAGGTAGTACATGCCATGTGTCACCTGATATCTGAGGGGGTATACACTTTACAGAGCAGCCTTTTTTTTTTGGTGTCAATCTCAAACAGTTCCCACACTCCCACTGACAGTGTCATCCATGTTTTGGCTGAATTGAGTTGGTTTATTTGGGCAGAAAAGCAAACCTGGTTGTTGAACCTACACAACAAAGTCAAACCTGGTTTTTCCATTCACATTTGGCATCTAAGACCACTCAAAAAAGGCAGCACATTCAGAGAGAAAAGAGTGGCTAAATGTTTCCCAAAACAGAGAGATAAGGGGAAAAAACTTTGCTTTCTGAGATTTTTAAAGAACTAAGTCAACCTGTAAAGGCTGTAAGGGTGGCACATGCTCATGCACCCCTCTTTTCTATTACTTTCCTTCTCCTTTACTGCTTCTTCCTAGATCCGACTTTTTAATGTGGGGAACCTAGGGCACAGTCCTTGGACCTGTTTTTTGTCTACCCTCACTCCCTAGTGATCTCATTCCTTTGTTTTAAATACCATTTATATACTAATGAGTCCCAAATTTATATCTCAAACCTCCTTCCTTAACTCTGGATTCCATATGCCACTGTCTCTGCAACATCTCCCTGGGGGTATTTAACCGGCATCTCATTCTTTATGTTGCCAAATTTGTGCTCTTGGTCTTCCCTCCCTCTCTCTCCCCAATTTCAGTTAATGGCATCGAACTTTTCAGCTGTTCTCTCCTTTGTCTCAGTGTTTGGTCTACAGCTAAACAACAGCAACAAAATCCTGCTTGTTCATTGCAGGGGACACACCTTACAGTGACCTCCAATAATTCCAGCCTCCTGGCACCCAGAAATTCCCTCCCCTTGAGTGACAGCAGAACCTGTGAGGCTCCCAACCAACAGAATAAGAAACAGGTGATGGGATGTCATTCCCATGGTTACACTATGTAATGTAAGAATCTCAGCAGACTGGGGCTCTGGAGAGCGTTAATTTTTGGAGGGGATCCAATCTCTTTATTGTCCGGGTACCCTCCCTGGAACCCTCCCCACTCCAAACCTATAGAAAAACTCCAAGCCTGGGAGTGTTCTGGGAGGGGAGGTAGAGTGTAGGGAAACCTCTGTGCTCTGCCCTCTGGCCTGAGCAGTGCCAACAGGGAGGACGTGTGGGGACGGGAGGCTGATGACTCTACCTGCAGAGGATGTGGCACTGGCTGGGATGTGGGGGGTAGGAGGTGCCTGCTGCCAGCTCTCCTGCTGAACTTGAAGAGGCAAGCCTCCATAAGTTCCAGCGTCAAAAGAAAATGAATTCTGCCGACAGCCCAAATGAGCTTGGAAGAAGCTTCATCCTAAATCAAGCCTCTGGATAAGACTGGCATCCAGCTGATGCCTTGATTACAGGCTGAAGTAGGGAATCCAGGTAAGCTGTGCCCAGACTCCCGACCAACGTCAACTGTCAGGTAAGGAATTTGTGTTGCTTTAAGCCACTAAGTTTGCAGTAATTTGCTTACATGGCAGTATCAATTGAATGCACTCTTTTTCAAAACGTATCCAGACTCTAACCACTTCTCACTTCCATTATTGTTACCAAAGTGCAAGCCTCTGTCAACTCTCTGCTGGATGATTGCAAATAGCAACCTATTTGACCATCCTGCTTCTCCTTTTGCCTTCCTCCTAGGAACTCTTCAGCACGGCAGCCAAGGCTCCTATTAAATACTACTTAGGTCCCTTCCAACCCCAAACCTCCAATGGCTTCTCATCTTAGCGTAAAAGCCATAAGGCAACCGTGCATGTAATGTGTTTCTCCCTTACTTCTCTCACCTCCTCTTCTGGTTGTCTTCCTTTCACTTCCTCTGCTCTAGCCCTACTAGCATCTTTGCTTTTCCTCAAACATAGCAAAGATTAGCCTTCTGCTCTTGCAATCATCCCGAACACACACCCACTCTACCCCACCCCGCACTTACTCTGGCACGTTATTCCCTTGGATATCCTTCTTCTCACCTCACTGGCTGCCAGTTTCCTATCAAATGTCACATCTGCAATGTACCACACCTAACCACCCCCTTATAATTCTGACACTCCCATCTCCAGCATCTTTTTCTGGTTTTATTTCAACCTTAGTCCTTATAACTATCTAATAATACAGTTACCTGTTTATATTATTTGTTACTGTCCCCCTCATAAAGGTGAGAATTTTCATCTTTTTTATTCATGGATTTATCTTTATGATTCTCTCCATCTTGTCGCCCAGGACCACACCATGGGCTGGCAGAGCTGTGAGCTAGAAGGGCCCTGAGTCTCTGGAACATTTCAAAAGTAGAGTCATCATACCAGCCCATTCTTCCAGAATTTTACATGGCAGAGAATGTAAACATCTTTCTTGTTTAACCCATTGTTATTTGGGGTTTATTTGTGTACCCCTGACTGAACTGCAACTATAGCTTCAATCATCACCTTATTCTTCAAGTTTTTCTATTAACTTAATTTAGTTTAATCACTAATCAACTAGTGTACCTTCTTACCTAATAGCATATGGGGCAATAGCTCATGCTCTAATTATATCATAATAAGTTCTTAATCAGCAGATAAGTACACAGACCAAGATCCTAATGTTTATCCACAAGGAAGAGACATGAGAGAAAGAGGAGGAAATCTATTTCTGTGGCTCCCTGAGCCCCACTGATGTGAAAAGAGTGGAGCCGAATTCTGAAAGTCCAGATCTGAATCTTGATTCTTATGAACATTGATTTCCTCTTTTAAAAACAGAGCTATCAAAAAAAATAAAAATAAAAACAGAGCTATCGGGGATCCCTGGGTGGCTCAACGGTTTCACACCTGCCTTTGGCCCAGGGTGGGATCCTGGAGTCCCGGGATCGAGTCCCATGTCAGGCTCCTGGCATGGAGCCTGCTTCTCCCTCTGCCTCTCGCTCTCTCTCTCTATCATAAATAAATAAATAAATCTTAAAAAAAAAAAAAAAGAGCTATCCATCCTCCCACTTCCAGTTTCTCTGTGAGACTAAATGAAATAATCCATGTAGAAATGTTCTATAATAAAGCCCCATACAAATGTAGCATTATTATTACAAAATATACAAAAGGAATAAGAATAAAGCTTGTCTTGAGAAAAATAAAGCAGCAGGACTTGGGTCTTGGTGACATGGCAGAATCAGGTTCAGTATAAGTCAGAGTGTGTTCAATTTCTATTCTCATTTACTCTTTCTTCCTCATAATCTTAAGACAGGCCGTAGTAGTAAAAACTGAATTTCAGTATTTCAGAAACAACTTGAAGCAATACAACTGGAAGGAAAAGAAGGGTTCAGGAGCAACAATTTCTAAACTCAAAACCAAACATCCTTTAGTCAGTGAGGCCTAGGTGAAGTCTGCAAATTAAGCTCAGTGAAGATTAAAAAGAGTAAGTTGTATTTGTGTTCTATTTACATTCAGATTTTGCTCTTGTATTTTTCTCTTGGTGTTGAGGAATACCACGTATGTGGACATTCCATGGAAAATATTGCTCTGATTTTTCACTTGAAGAAGGCAGCAAAGGAAGGGAGAAAGAGAAGGATTTGGATGAACAAGTGGAGAAGAAAAGACTGAACAAACAAACAAAAACCACAGAACAATAGCCAAGGAAATCGAGGCTTTGAATCACATAAAATTTCATAGATTATGATGGGTCTTTTATCTATCCCCCTTAAATTAAATGGTAGTAACTGTCTTCTCTCTGATACAAAATTATGATGTCTAGAGGTAACCAACATTTACTTGACAATACCGTTATAGCTCATCTTGAGAAGTCTGTTGCCTGGTCCCCAGCATAGAGCCAAGTCAGATCCTCAGAATCCATCTGCTCACAGCTCACTCAGATTGCTCATGTGGGCATCCCCCAGGGTCAGCAGAATCAGCTGGAGCACTCAGATGTGGAAGCATAAAGGTGACTAAATTCTTCAAGGGAGCTTATAAACTGACTTTTAGCCACTGTAGATTTAATCTGACCTTGTAATAGAAACAAATCCTGTCTCTGCTTGCCTGTGGTTCAGCTACTTCTCGGCATTTCAAAATCCTCATGTCACAGCCACAGAGGCAGTTCTGTTCTTAACAGAACACGTTCTCGCCATTGCCTTTTTCCTTCTTGTGGAAATTCGGTATCTTAAGTAATATCTATACAAGGCAATAAAAATGAGTGAAAAGATGTTCTGAACAGTGGTAAACCACTCTGCTTTGAGTTTTTCCTCATAAATTTCAAAAATGTTTCTCTAATCAACTTTCTTTCTTGGTAAATTTCCTGAACAGAAGAAAGTAATTTAGTAACATTTCCTGGTGGAAAGGGGGTTAAGGAATATGAGCTAGTATTTACTTCATAATTACATATTTGGCTTAACCTTAGGAGCATGTATTCTTTATGTTAATAAAAACATGATCCTCCTGTCACTTATCTAGGATATTCTGTACACATCAATAAAAGAATGGACCCTAGCTGTACTCCCAGGCTCTCTCTGCAATAGAAATTTTCAATGATCAATGATAATGATGTCCTGATAAGAATCATATTTACTACTATTCTTCTCTAAAATGCTGCAGTGGTAGCTATGCAATGCAAGAAATGTACCTTCCCCCTCTTGTGCCAGCACAATAATCTATCATAGCTCTTTGCTGGCTTGCTTTGCTGTGTGCAGGACTCACATATGTAGCCTGATACTCTTCTCCTGTGATCCAGATCATTGTTACCAATCAAGGGAAGATGATATAAACAATGGAACTTTTTATCTTCTCTGTTTTACAAGTACCCTCAAGTCTTTAAAAATGAAAATAAACCTGAAAGAACTGACCCTATGATATGTGCACCCATATGTTTACTGCAGCATTATTTATAGTAGCCAAAATATGGAAGCAATCCAAGGGTCCATTAATAGATGATGAATGGATAAAGATGTATATAACTACAATGGAGCATTACAAAAAATAAAAAATAAAATAAAATAAATAAAAAAGAAAAAGAAAAATTTTTTTTATTTTTTTAAAAAGTTTTAAAAAAATAAAAAAAAATGGAACATTACTAGCTATAAAAAGGAATGAGATCTTGCCATTTGCAACAACATGGATGGTGTTAGACAGTTATGGTAAGTGAAACAAGTCAAGGAAAGACAAATACAATTTGATTTCACTCCTATGTGGAATTTAAAAAACAAAACAAATGGACCAAATAAAAAAAGATAAACAAAAAAGTAGGCTCTTCAATACAAAGAACAAACTGGTGGTTGCCAGATGGAAGATCAGTGGAGGAATGGATAAAAGAGGTAAAGAGGATAAAGAGTACACTTACTGTGATGAGCACTGAGTAATGCATAGAAACGCTGAATCATTTTGTACAGATGACACTAATACAATGCGGATGTTAATTATACTTCAATTTAAATATAAATACACAAATCTGAAAATGGGGGGTGAAAATTAATAAAGTGGATTTAAATTAAAAATGACCAACTCAGAATCAACCCATTCCCATCCACCCAAACATAGAGAGATTTTGCCTAGAACGACGAAGAAAGCCAGGGAGAGTTTTTTAACTTCTCCTTCACGTTAAAATCTTTATAATACCAGTCAAAATAAACTATCGTGGAATTTTTTTATGGATTTTTAAAATCATCATTATTTTCACTCAAACCAAGTTTCCAAGTAATTCCTATAAATCAAATGTAAAAATTTAAAGCATAAACTTGTAGTTAGAATTATCCATGGGACAACTGAATTGACTCCAAACCATATATGACATAAACTGATTCACTAAGGAGCAATTAGCTGACAATCAGGGCAACTGTATCTTCAAAAGGACTAGCTATCCACACTCAGACCAAGTGGTTCTCTTCTTTGTTCTAGTTGAGGAAATTAAGACTTAGACTTTACCAAAGACTTCAGATGCACTGCCCCCTCTGACCTTAGCACCTCTGAGAGAGGGACAGAGAAGTCTAGTTGCTCCTTGTTTTAGGCAAAAGGGAGTCAACATTCTAAGACCTCCCCGAGGTCATAGCCAGAAGCAGCAGAGCCTGGGGGAAGTGGGTCTTGGAGTCCCGGCAAAGGGCTTTTTTCTCCTGTACGCTGGCTGTCTCATTCTATTCTCTCCAACAGAGAACAGTTGAACCATATAGACTACAAAAAGAAGCACTGGGAAGACACAGTCATAAAAATGGTTCTTCTCTTTGAGAAACTCATAACCTCTTATGGAGCTTCAACTGTTCAATGACACCCCCCCTCCCCCACCGCCAAGAATGAAAATCTTCTGCAATCTTGCCCAACTCAGGATTTCCAGAGATTCCTCTCAAATAGGGAGAATATAATCATGCATAAGAAATAGCTTGTGACTTCTAAGATTGTTTTTTCTTTAACAAATAATTTGTGTCTTCCTTTCTTCGTTTTTTGATTACCTGCTATAAACAGGCACTAGGCTCTATTTTTATGTGTATGTTTTCATTTGTTTCTCACAACAAACCCTACAAAGCATTTTCTACTATTGTTCTGAAATGACAAAATAATCCTAATTAGAGTTAACATTTACTAACTGCTTACTGAGGGCCAGGCATCATTCAAAGTACTTCACATATATTATCTTTGTTTAATTTCTGCAACAGTTTTAGGAGGTAGATGGTGATTTTACAGGTTTGGAAAATGAGATGCAAAGATGGTAAGTAACTTGCCTGCAGTCATCAGGTCATCAGCTTGACTCCAGAGTCTGTGTCCTTGTTACTGCAACTTAGTTTTGTCTGACTCCAGGACCCAGGCACTTAACCACGCTACATTATACTGCTTCACATCACCACAAAAATCTTAGACTCCTTGCAATGGCTTCACTACCCAAACCCCCGGGGTCATTTTCTTGAAGCCTGTTAACCCTTAGAGATTTTCTTTAGGGTTCCCGACAGCAACTAATGACTGTTGCCTAGTTAAAGTTTCACTAAAGGCAATGCTCTCTCAAAGAAGTGGCTGTTACTTTAAGAGGAGATAATGCAGATGCCCCAACTAAGCAAATCTTGAATCTCATAGTGTTCCAACTCATCACACTAGCAGCACAATTTAAAGGCCTCAAGGCAAACAGGCCTCCTCAAAATTCCAGGCTATTAAATCAATAAAATATGTGTTGATTCTGTTTATAACACTGTGTTTCCTCCACTCTGCAATTTTTTTCTAAAATGCAATCTAAATCACAGAATGTATGGTTTGGGAGAAACTTTAGAAATCAAATAGCCCATATCCTTCATTTTTTTCATCAATTTATTTGCTTTTATGAAAATAAACCCCTTTATGTATATTGAAGAAATACATGTTCATTATGCATATAAAAGAAATACATGCTAAAGGATAAAAATAAAGAAACATAAAGAAAGGGGAAAAAATACACTTTCCTAAAACCCAAAGAAAACATCCTTATGTGTATGTACATACAATTTTTAAAGTTAATTAAAATCATACTATAAAAAGAGCGTGGACCATCCTTTCCTATTAACGTAACATTCTAGTTTAAGCATCCTCCATATTATTAAATATTCCTTGTGATCTTACTTTTCATTTGTGCATCCTATCCAAGACATGAATATACTATGATTTCTACCATCATTCTATTGTTATGTTGAAGCACTTACCATATCAGTGGATTGTTATGAAAACCCCTTAGCTATACATTAGTTGATTTTCCTATTTCTTTCCTTTTCATAGTTTTTTAGCTGTGGAACTACAGGATCAAAGGGTATCAATTTATTTTGAGGCTCCCTGATATGCATGCTTTCTAGAAAGATGGTGCTAATTGGACATCCTTACTAGTCTTGCTCACATTCCACATCATCCCTTTAATCTTTACTCACTTCCCAAGTGAAATGTTGTATCCTGTCACTATTTTAACTTGCATTCCTTTGCTTACTTGAGATTTAGGTTTTTATTCTTTTTAATGTCCAACAATCATTTGTACTTTCTCTTCTAGAAGCCCCTTCATTTTACAGAAGAAAGTCCTGTGGCAGTTAAATGACTTTACCAATGCTGAAATACTTTTCTAGGCACAAGATGAAATACATTTCTAGGCAATCCTACCTAGCATACCACATCAGGAAACCGAAATTTAGATAATTTTCATATCCCTGTAAATGCTCTGCTTGACCAGACACACAGTCTATTCAATCTTCCAATCCCCAAACACCAAGCCAACTCTGAGACTTCTCACTCCAAACAAGGTTGACGGTGTGGCCCCACCCAGTCAGATATTCTCTAATTGTTTCTTCCTTGTTCTTTATTCTTTATCCTATAAAAACTTCTTGCCTTCTGCCCCCATTCTGCAGTTCTCTGAGACCGTCCACTTCATAAAGTGTTAAATAAAGTTTGTTTGTGTCACCTAAATTGTCTCCTTTAATCTGTTTCTCAACATAAAGATTACACAGGTATCTGGAGACCAAGCCTGGTTTGGAAACTTAGTTCTCATAACATCCAGACCACAGCAATGTCCACTATCCATGCAGCTTGCTTAAATCACAGATGCTTGGTCCAGAAACATCCCTTTCAGTACTCTTTCTTCCCTGAATTCAGCAAGTCCTGACAGACTCCCAAAACTAAGGAGAGAAAGCCTTCCCTCAGGCTATTCTGTCAAGACCAAGGTTGCAAAGATGGATCTTTGACCACCACACAAATTCATTAGAAGGTTATCATTCTCAGGTTTTTCAATAGTTCAATGCCTATCCCACCAACAGAGGCCGCATTTTGCAAATTGTGTTTATTAAAATACACATTTGGGGGAAGTTAAAAGTTTTTCACACAAAAATAAATGTCTTCTATATCCAAATCTATCTGAAGCACAGAATGCTAAAGTTTTTTATTTAAGGTTCACAATGCGATATGAGCATATCAGAGGCTCTAAGAAGTCCTGAGGAAAGAAAAACTTTCAGCCTGAAGTTTGCAAATGAACAGAAAACCCTCCCCACCCCCATACAAAACCCAGGTTCTTTGAAACATCACTCAAGAAACACTAGGTTAAAGAGTTAAAAATGACTGAAATATAGAATGACAACATGGTATCTCAAAATTTCTGGTCACACCTGATAAAATCATACTTAATGAAATCTACATCAGAAATCCAAATTCCAGACCACTCTTTGGAAACCAGACATCTGGCCTTTCTCTACAAAGATCTTCCACTAAAACTCCCTTCAAAGGTAGAGAAAATGAATGGCAGGGAGGATAATGGTCTTGTGCCCTCGATTTACAGTTGTTTTTAATGACTATTGAAGTTTCTTTAACCATCAAAGGCATTTCCTTGAAGATTAGGAATGGCCATAATTTACATTCACTTTGCTTTTAGCCAGAGGGATGTATCAGACAAACTTTCACAACAGCTTGTTTTAATTGAATAACTTAAACAGAATGAAAACCATTCACATTCACTCTGGTTGACTATAACTGGTACTAAACCATGTGTACACCCCCAGACTTACACTTAGGACCTTCCCACCCAGAGTCACCTTATCAAAATTGGTTTTCCTCTTCTTGAGTGAATTTTGCATCTTTTTCTTTTTTTTTTTTTTATGATAGTCACAGAGAGAGAGAGAGAGAGAGAGGCAGAGACACAAGCAGAGGGAGAAGCAGGCTCCATGCACCGGGAGCCTGACGTGGGATTTGATCCCGGGTCTCCAGATCGCGCCCTGGGCCAAAGGCAGGCACTAAACTGCTGCACCACCCAGGGATCCCCAATTCCGCATCTTCTAACTCACTATCAAACACCAAGTTGTCCAGAAGTGAGATTCTGTTTCAATTCACAGGAAGTCATGTTCAGAAGTTCATCTTCTGGAAACAATCCCCTTTTTAGAATACCTGGTTCTCTGTTTGAATAGGACAAATTCACTTGTTCTTCTAAGTAAGGCATAAGCAGTTGTAGAATACCCACTTTGTGACGAGGGCTATAAGGGCTAGGATTACAAAGACAAAAAAAAATCTTGCTCTTAGAGAGTTTATAGTGTAATGGAGAAGGACAGACATACAAACTATGAATTAAAAAAGAGTGGGTAGTGTTCTAATGGTGGAATGCATTGTGTGCTACAGGAGTAAATAGGAGGGTGACATTTGACTCAGACTGGGCAGAGGGGAGGTCTCCTACAAGGGGAGAGAGCTGGATTAGAACAAACAGGATTTATTTAGAAAGGCAAAAGGGGCATGGTTGAAGATGAAGAGAAAGAATCAGAGAACCAATAAGCAGACGTTATATCAGAAACATGTTTTTTGTGTAAATGAGTGGAGAGGTAGCTGACTTGTATCAGTTCACAAAGGTATAGCCCCTACCTTTGAGAAATTGAGGTCTGCAAGAGATTCCTAATCAAATACTTTACAATACAAAATGATATTGCTACAATGGCATATGAGCAAAATGCTCTAATGAGTTCATCAAACTCAGTAGTTTACACTTAAAGAACTTCTACTTTTCAAGATGAACTACTTTATGGTGAATAGGACTGCTCAACATTCAGAAAACTACCCAGTGTGATGTCTGGATGGTACAGTTCGGTTAAGGGTCTGACTCTTGATTTCAGCTCAGGTCATGATCTCAGGGTTGTGGGATCAAGCCCTGAGTTGGGCTCCACACTCAGAGTAGAGTCTGGTTGAGATTCTCTCTCCCTTTCCCTCTGCCCCTTCCCCGCTGCTCTCTCTTGCCATCTCTCAAATAAATAAATCTTAAACAAAACGAAACAAAACAAAACCTACCAAGCATAGCTCCTTGAGCTATGCTACAATAACGCAGACCATCTTACTTGCATGCCATAGCTAATGATAAAATCCAAAATCACAGATGTCTGGTGCAGAAAAGAGGCCAACCATCACAAATAGTCCTGTTAAAAAATCTGCTGAAATGGAAATGCTTTTTTTTTTAAAGGCAATATTTTTAAGGAAATAAGTATGAATTTGGAAAATATTTTATGAACAAAGATACTCATTATCCCAAACTGGAAAACCCAAATGTCTAACAATAAGGAAATGACCAGGTAAACCCATAGTACACCTGAAGTTTTGTAAAAATAATATTTATTTTCTCAATTTTTAAAATAGTACAAGTTCATTGTAGAAAATCTGAGAAATAGGGCAGCCCTGGTGGCTCAGCAGTTTAGCGCCACCTACAGCCCAGGGCCTGATCCTGGAGACCCGGGATCGAATCCCATGTCAGGTTCCCTGCATGGAGCCTGCTCCTCCCTCTGCCTGTGTCTCTGCCTCTCTCTCTCTCCTCTCTGTGTATTCTCATGAATAAATAAATAAAATCTTAAAAAAAAAAAAGAAAATCTGAGAAATAAACAGAAAGAAGAAAATAAAAACTATGCAAAATTCTAACATGCAGAGACAATACTGTTAATATTCGGTCTTCTTTCTTCTAGGGATAGTTATAGAGTCTGTTTTTAATTTAAATTCAATTAATTAACATATAGTGTATTATTAGTTTCGGGGTAGAGTTCAGTGTTTCATCAGTTGTATATAACACCAGTGCTCATTACATCATGTGCCCTCCTTAATGTCTATCACCTAGGTAAACCTTCCCCCTACCCACCTCACCTCCAGCAAGCCTCAGTTTGTCTCCTATGATTAAAGTCTCTTATGGTTTGTCTCCCTCTCTGATTTTGCCTTTAGTTTTCCCTCCCTTCCTCTGTGCTGCTCTGTTTTGTTTCTTAAATTCCACATAAGAGTGAAATTATATAATTGTCTTTCTCTGATTGACTTATTTCACCTAGCATAATACCTTCTAGTTTCATCCACGTCATTGCAAATGGCAAGATTTCTTTTTTGATGGCTGAGTAGTATTCCACTGTGTGTGTGTGTGTGTGTGTGTGTGTGTGTGTGTGTGCCAGCCACATCTTCTTTATCCATTCATCTGTCAATGGACATTTGGGCTCTTTCCATAGTTTGACTATTGTGGATATTGCTTCTATAAACATTGGGGTGCAGGTGCCCCTTCGGATCACTACATCTGATCTTTGGGGTAAATATCTAGTAGTCTAATTGCTGGGTCATAAGGTAGCTCTATTTTAACTTTTTGGGGAACCTCCATACTTTTTTCCAGAGTGGCTGCACCAGCTTGCATTCCCACCAGCAGTGTACAAGGGTTCCCCTTTCTCTGCATCCTTGTCAACATTTGTTGTTTCCTGACTTGTTAATTTTAGCCATTCTCACTGATGTGAAATGGTATCTTATTGTGGTTTTGAGTTGTATTAGAAATGCTTTTGATGACTTAAGAAACCAGGTGATAAATGATAAAAAAATGTAATGTTGCTTGAGATTAAGTCACTGTACATAAAAAATCACAGAATTCTAGGGGTGAAAGGAACTTCTCCTCCAAATTTTACTTAAACCAGCATTATCATCATCAGGTGTTATGCATTTACTTTGCATCTGACCCTGTTTCACAACCACCTTTGGAGTGGATTCTATTCTAAGGATTCTGATTCTAAGGTAAATAATTTGTCCAAGGCAAATACTAATAAATGATTGAGCTGGCATTCCAATCCCAGCGGACAGGCTCCAAAGCCCATGTTCCTGAACCCCATGCTCTACACTCCAGCACACACACAGAGGTCAAGGTGAGGAAGTAGTGGCCTTAAGGGGCTGAGTGATTTGCCAAAGGTTAAAGAATTGCTTGGCCTGCTGCTTTATTCACTTATACAAGCAGATTATGGAAAGCACATCATAATATCAAGTACTGTAGTAAAGTTAAAAAAAAAAAAACAAAACCTACAAGTGGTATACATGGATCCTGGCAGTAAGGAGACCCAGACAATCGTTTGAGAGTACTTTTCCTGGGAGCAGGCCTTCCAGAACATGGGCAAAGCCTTCAATCCCAGCAAGATCTGCCAAGTGAACATCTCTCGCCATCATCTAGCTGCCTGTACCTGCCCTTTAAGGAGATGGGTGTCACTACAAGAAAATGAACCCTTAAAAAATGGCAATTCTTAAAACCAACGAACAATTAAACTTATGAGAACTCTAATGAGAGGCTTTCCTTTCTTCTCTGCTGAGGATCTTAGAACAATTCTGATGTTCAGCTGTGACCTACACATCACTTTATTTAACAAATATTTGTTTGTTTCACAAATATTTGCTTTTTATAAATAACTTTGAAAAGATGTACAAGACAAGGAGGAGGAGGAAGCAAGGGGAGTTTAATGCTCTGCTCTAGGATCACAGTTCAAGAGAAAAGAAATGCAACAGTAATAGGCACAGAGGCCAGACTATAAATCAGATCCACCAGCTCTCTCCCCGTTCCACTATTTCCTTGAACAAGGTCATTATTCTTCCTTGGCCTCTGCTCCTCTCCTATACGATAATTGATACCTTGCAGGGCCATTAAAGTAGTTAAATGTGATAAATGTATGTAAATGTATTACTTACCGCTCAACCAAAGTCCCCAGCGTGCATGCACATGTGCACCCACACACAGAGCAGGCTGTCGCAAGGAAACTCAGTCCTTTTTGCCCCAGGCCAATCAGTTTTTTTTTTTCTAAAACTTGTTGGAAAAGTTACCACTGTAATGGATACATGTCATTAAACAGTCATCAAAACTCATAGAATATACAACATCACATATGAACCTGGATGAAACTATGAGCTTTAGATAATCATAACTCACTCATCAATTGGCTTATCAATGGTAGTACACCATACTGATACAAGATGTTAGTAACTGGGGAAACTGGGGAGATGGGGTGTATGTGAGAACTCTGTTCAATTCTTCTGTAAACCAAAATCTGCTCAGAAACTAAGTTTTATGAATTAAAAAAAATTATTATTTGAGCCATCCTTGACCTGTTCCATGATTTATGTTGAACTGACTCTCCAGTCACACCCAACAGAGCTAGAAATTTTTCATAAGAGCAGTATAGTGCTATTAGCAACACAAAAGGAGCAAGCCAAACCACAGTGACTTCTTGCTCCTTGCACTTCCTGATGTTCAGAATTGAGGGTGATTTTATCCACATTGTATAGCTCTGTTCTTCCTCAGGATCTCCAACTACTCAAGTGCCAGCAAGGCTTGCGGGCCACAGGACACTCCCACACTGAGGTCCCATATGTTAACCGAGTTCCAGTATTAGTTCTCCAGCACACGCATGAGTCCCTGATGCCTCTGTGGTCCGCTGAACTTAACTGCATTAAGATGAGTGGAAACTTAATCTGCTTACTTTGGTAGAATTTGGGGTGGGCTGTGGTGAGTGGGCGGGTGGGAGAGTGCTCTTAGGCAATGAGATTAAAAATGCTTCAGTACTACTTTAAAAACAAAATCTCCATAAACATTACAGGCTGCAAATAAAAAGTATCTGAATGTCTGATTTGATGACTTATTGTTGAGTACATGTGTGTGCAAGAATATAGCAATGTATAAGAATGGCATCACATAACAATTATAGACACCACCAAGTCAGAGAAATGTTTTAATAAAGAGATAGGTGCAACTGGGTGGCTCAGTCAATTAAGTGTCTGACTCTTGGTTTTGGCTCATTTCATGATCTCAGGATCCAGAGATCAAGCCTGTTGTCTGCCCTCAGCACATCAGCACAGAGTCTGCTTCTCTCCCTCTCTCTCTCCCTCTGCCCCTCCTCCTGCTCTCTCATAAATACACGAATTAATTAATTAATTAATTCTTTAAAAAGAAAGACAAATAGGGCACACACAAGTGGTCTTGGTTTAAACACTGTTTTAGAGTCCCCAAGATACAAATAGACTTTTTTTTTTAAGTGGGCTTGCAAATCATTTGTCTAGAAGTGAGAACATATTTACCATGGGCATAGCATCCAGACTAGCTGACAAATTCAGTACACACTGTGATGTCACTGCACAGTACGTAAACTCATCATGGTGAAAGATATTTCTGGGGAAACCACACTAACATACCTGTTCTCTAAAGTATTGGCCAAAGGAGCTGAGACTCCTTTAAGGGGTGTTTTCAGTTTAGTACAACAAAATTACGGGGCACTATTTGTGTTGTAACCATGCTCCGAGGGTGCTAGGGTGCTGTTTTCACAGGCCAAAAAGTAAAAGGCGCCCCCAGAGTTATGCAGGGTGGGGGTTGACCCCATGTCTCCTGAGGCCTGAGGAAAGGTAGTGGCTATGAAAGAGACTTCACTCTCATGGCTTTGGCCCTATTTCATTGTTGGAAGGAAGTAAATAGGCTTTGTGAGGGCTGATGATGGTCTTCATCGTTGACAATATTCCAGAAATACACCAAGGTGAAAGGGTTGCCTTAATGTCACTCCTAACCAGCAGGGTCCCATCTCTGGCTTCTTATCAAGATCACTCACATATCATCTCAAATTTCAGATTTGATTTGTCTGGGTGCGGTCCAGCCATCTGAAATCAAAAGTTCTCTGCAATAAACTACAGCACTTTATTTTCTTCTCCTCCGAGTAGAAGAGGCAAAAGGGACTTTAGGGCCCAAACACTGAAGGCAGGTTTTTTGGCATGTCTGAAAATTATCAGGGTGTGAGGAAGTGGTGGGTGTAGGGCTGGGGTGCCACCTAGACCAGTACCAGGAAGAGGCTGAAAGCCAGATCCAGCTTGAAGGTGATTGGGGAGCAAAGAGGAAGAGGAGAGGGAGACAGGATGACCCCAGACAGAGAGGAAATGAAGGAAACTCCCTGACAGCCTAGCTGGGAGGCCATTCCTAGGAAGCTAGTCACATGTGTGACAAGTACAGACATGAGGCAGTGGCTTCCCAAATTAGCAAACTCGTTAGAAAGGAAACAGTCTAAAATAAAAGAAATTAACATAAAGTTTAGCCAGTAAAATTTTATGCTAGCACTAGTTTCCATTGCATTCCAACTTTTCCCTCGCTGTGACTCTTTAAAGACACAGTTAAATACATGTATTGCAACCACAAATTTTATTGCCCACAAGGCTAATATTTTTCCATGCTTTTTTTTTATAGTATGATATATCATACTGTGATGGAAATAATCATTTGGGTTTAGGCAGGAAGTAATAGGTCTCCCTAAAATCATTACTTACAAAGTCATTATTGATCAGATTAGAAAGGGATTTGAGGCTGTCAGCTTAATCATCTGCTGCAAAGCACAAACATTCAGACCTTCTGGTCTGTAAATTAAAAATCTCTCACGTGACCCCAAAGTCTAATTCCCTTTTGTGTTCCTAATGTATCAGTTTCTTCTTGTCAGTTCCTCAATGGAACAGTGGCCATTATTTCATGCCTCTTATAACATTTGTTACCACAATCGTAACTTTCAATCTTGTCCACTGGAGCCCATCTCACTACCTCCAGTCTTCTGCTTGGATATACAATTTGTCTTTTTCTACTCAATTAAAAAAAAAAACCACAAGGATCAATTTTTTGAAGGAAATAACTGTTTTTTTTTCTTCTTATATAAAGAGAAAGTCAGATAGTAATGCATGACATTTATGTCATGTTCTTCACACATCTCTTTGTAGGCAGACCTCAATTAAGCCTTTGAACTAAGGGTTAAGTACTTTGACTAAGCCATTCACTTTTTGAATCCTTTGAAGGTGCAAAAGAACCTCAACCTTAAAATAAATATGTTACTTATACCTTCTCAGACTTGTTTTCATTATCTGTACAGTCAGGATCCATAACACTGATTTCACAAGGTTACTGTAGAGATTGTGTTTGTTGTCATTGTTGTTAATTAACAAATTCAGCTGCCCTCACATTATGGGCACATGTGCTCCTTGCCATGTCATTGTCTTAAAGTCTTTAGTCTTAATCTTAAAAGTCTGAAAAGTCTAGGTCTTAGACCTTAAAGTTCTGGTGTCGGATCTCTCTGGCCACAGAACTAACTATTCAGACGTGACGCGTGCAAGCCCCAGGCTGTTCTTGACAGCAAGCCTGCTGTGCAACACCAATATGATCTCGGAAAATATCTCTATTAGCTTAAGAGGTTGTCATCATTTGCCGTATTTTTTTTAGAGAGGGGAGAGAATGAGGGGCAGAGAGAGAGAGAAAGAGATGATCTTAAGACAGGCTCCACGCTCAGCATGGAGCCCAAAGCAAGGCTCGATCTCACAACCCTGTGATCATGACCTGGGTCGAAATCAAGAGCTGGATGCTTAACTAACTGAGCCAGAAGAGGCACCCCATCATTTGCCATTCTTAATGCAAACACTTCAGTGGGGGAAACAATGGATGAGGACCTGAGCCTTCCTACCAATGCATCTCATAGCCTGTGACGTCCATGAACTACAAGAATCCTAGCACCAAAGCAACTGACAAAGTTACAGACAAGGAAATGTCTCTGTATCAGGGAGTAAATAAAGGCCAGGAGTTTCCAATACAGCAATCCAGCAACAATCAATGTAGGAGGCCTCATAGCATCTACAATGCAAAACAGTACACAGAGCACATTGCTCCCTCCTAGCCTGAAGAGTTGAACTGGCATTGTGCAGGTTTTGTAGTCAAATGAGAAAAATAAAATGGATTTCATCAAGAATTTTTAAAAGTGCAAAGTTAGTCCTGCCTGAGTAAGTTTCCTTGTCACCTTATCCTGAAGCCAAGCTCTAAATCCAGAGTGTATTACAAATCTTTTTTTAAGATTTTATTTATTTTTTGAGAGAGAGCAAGCAAGAGAGTGCACAAGCAGGGGGAGCAGCAGAGGGAGAGGGAGAAGCAGGCTCCCCCCTGAGTAGACAGCCCAATGTGGAGCTTGATTCCAAGACCCTGGAATCATGACCAGAGCTGAAGGCAGATGCTTAACCAACTGAGCCACTCAAATGGATTTCTAAATGTGAATTTATAAGTCCATGGGTTTTATTTTATTTCCTTCTGAGTAGTAATGTCCTCAGAATTTGGAAGATCAGCTAACTAATACCAGGTAGAGGCCTTGACATGGTAGCATGGTATTATTTATGGGCTGAATTTTGTTCTCCCCAAATACATATATTGAAGTCCTAACCCCTAGTACCTAGAATGTGACTATATTTAGAGACAGTCTTTAAAGAGGTAATTAAGCTAAAATGAGGCCATTAGGGTGGCTCTTAATCCAATATAATTAGTGTCCTTATAAAAAGAAAAAATTAAGACAGATGGGGACAGAAGGAAGACCATGTGAAGACACTGGGAGAAGAAATCAATTCTACAAGCCAAGGAGAGATGTCTCAGGAGGATCAACCCTATTGACACCTGGTTCTTAAATTTCTAGCTTCTAGAATTGTGAGAAAATAAATTTCTGTTGTTTAAGCTACCAAGTCTGTGGTCCAGTGTTATGGCAGCCCTAGGAAATTCATACATATGGTAAACAAGATATGAAGAGGATACAAAAACCAGTGTGAAAGTCTTTGGGTAGCTACTTCATATAGTCCAATAGCCACTCAACTGCTGTTCCTTTTGCACTGAAAAGTCACCTCCAGTGACCTCTTAATCACCAATCAGTAACTCCAGCAGTGGTTATTTTTAATTGTTCCAAGAATGCAAAGGGCTTAAGGCATCAACTATTCTCCAATATTCGAGCAAAATTATTCTTTTTTTAAGATTTTATTTATTTATTCATGATAGACATAGAGAGAGAGAGAGAGGCAGAGACACAGGCAGAGGGAGAAGCAGGCTCCGCGCAGGGAGCCCGACACGGGACTCAATCCCGGGACTCCAGGATTGCGCCCTGGGCCAAAGGCAGGCGCTAAATCACTGAGCCACCCAGGGATCCCCGAGCAAAATTATTCTTATAAAATGCTGTGATGTTTCCTGCAGATCTACTATGTGAAAGCCAATGGGTCTGAGCAGAGGCCACAGTGAAGAAAGAGATCAAAGTTAACAAGCTGTGACAGGTGGGTAGCAGGAGTCTGATTTTCTTAAGAGGAGGCAAATATTGAAAGAAAAGGAGAAGAAAGAAGAGTAACAGGAGAGGAAAGGAAGAGAAAAGGCCCTTGTGTCTGGAATTTACAATGAACTGCTGGTGCACCAAGTCACCCCAACCATAACCATGTCCTACACTCAATGACTTTACATTAAAAAGGTTATATTGTATTTTAGAAATGAGCCAGAAATGTATTCTATACTTGGTAGAAATCAATTCTTTTTTTTTTTAATTTTTTATTTATTTTTGATAGTCACAGAGAGAGAGAGAGAGAGGCAGAGACACAGGCGGAGGGAGAAGCAGGCTCCACGCACCGGGAGCCCGATGTGGGATTTGATCCCGGGTCTCCAGGATGGCGCCCTGGGCCAAAGGCAGGTGCCAAACCGCTGCGCCACCCAGGGATCCCTAGAAATCAATTCTTCAGGTGCGTCCCCATCCTTGTTTGTTTTTATTGTTGTTATCCCTTTGATAAATGGGCTTTAATCGGCAGCCAGTGGCCCTCCCCATAAGAGAAGGCAAGCCTGAAACAGAAGAGCGGCCACACCAGTGAGTCTTGAGGACATGGTGACCTTAGATTTGGATGCTGGTCCTGCTGCCTACTGGTGACATCATGTTGGCCAAATTAAGTTCTCTTAGTCTCAGTTGTCTTATCAGTAAAAAAAAAAAGGACTGAAACACCAACCTATGGTTGTGTTGTGAGAATCAAATGCAGAAATACGTGTGTAGACATTAGAACCCAGTGGGTGTTCAATAAATGTTAGTGTTCTGATCACTGCTACTACCATCACTACCACTACCACTACTATTACTCTTACTACTCATCAAACACCTTCTTTTCTCCTTTCCCACCATAGGCCTCATCTTGACCAACTAGCCTACATCCCAGTCTCTACTCACCCCTCACCACTTTGCATTCCCTAAGAAGACCACTTGATTTTGATATCCACAAGTCTACTGAAATAGCTATCTCAAAGGCTGCCAGTGACCTGCTAATTGATATATCAATTTGAAATTTTCTCCAACAATCCTCTCTGATCTTGAGCACCTAACAGTGCCCTCTACCCACTTTCTGGGTAATTGCTTCTTTCCTGGGTTCTATACCTCAATATACTCTCGGTTCTCTCTCTACCTAACCACTGCCTTTTTCTCTTTTATTTGCTCTCCATTCTATTTCTTCCCTCTTTGTTTTTATCTCCTCTGGGTCACACTGCACTGCTAAAAATGTAGCATTTCTTAAAACTTCGAGCTCCACTGGCTTCTCACCTCCACTCTCACAGCCTTTGGCTAACACCTATAGACTTATGCATTCCCAAACCACAGTCCTACCTTCTCCCATAGCCTCCAGTTACACATTCACAATGACCTGCTGGACCCTTCCCATCCCTATGTCCCTGTTCATGTCTGCTCCTTGCCTGGAATGTCTTTGCTTCCATCCTTATTAAAATCTTTATGTATTGGGGCACCTGGGTGGCTCAGTGGTTGAGCATCTGCCTTTGGCTCAGGTCGTGATCCTGAGGTCCTGGGATCAAGTTCCACATTAGGCTCCCCACAGGATCCTGTTTCTCTCTCTGCCTATGTCTCTGCCCCTCTCTCTGTGTGTCTCATGAATAAATAAATAAAATCTTAAAAATAAATAAATAAAAAATAATAAAATAAAATAAAATCCTTATGTATTAAGGCCTCATGAAATACTTCCTTCAAGATGTCCTAAGACATGATCATTCCATTTGGAAATATTTCTTTCCTGCTTTGCAGAAGAATCGAATTTTATTTAAATCCATCACAGGGCATTTATCACATCCTACCTGATGGAGTAGCTATTCATCTAAGTGTTTTGAAGGCAGGAGAACAAAGCATCTATTGCATGTGATATATGCTCAACACGTCTCAGTAAATGAAAGCAGCAAATACAGTTGAACTATGCCTTCACACACTGACATCTTTGAACTCTTCTCATTTAAACTTGAATATTTCTGTGAGTCTGGGTTTTAGAGATGTGTCTAGTTTTCCCTCTAAAAAGAAAAAAGGAAAAAAGAGGTTAGAGACACCCTTTCTCTTAAAAGAAACATCTTGAGTAGTGCCCATAGCTCCATTTTTGGCCTCCTCTGGCTAAATCATTTTCCAAATTCCTAAACCAATATACAGAAGACAAGCTTATCCAATTAACAAACAGCACAAATTCAAAAGTGTAACTGTTATCACTGGGAACACAATCAAGACCGATTGTTGTTGGTCTCAACAATCGGAGGCTGGAATAATGGACTGAAGCCAGTAAGTTCACGTTTGGGAATGTAAGACTACATTCCCAAAAAATCAACTGCATGTGAATGGGAAAGAGTAGACCTACTTTGGCAGTAATTTATGAAAAAAAGAGTCTGTCTTTGAACTATTTGAAAAAGGAGTAACTTTACTCTCTGGGTCCAGGGTGCAGAACCTTGGATAGGTGGAATTGTACCCTACTTTTTTTTTTTTTAAGATTTATTTACTTACCTGAGAAAGAAAACGAGAGCATGAATGAGAGGGGCAGGGGAAGAGGGAGAGAATCTCAAGCCAACTCTGCGTTGACTGTGGAGCCCCACACAAGGCTCGATCTCATGACCCTGAGATCACATGAGCTGAAACCAAGAGTCAGACCCTCAACCAACCACACCACCCAGATGCCCTGCACTCTACTTTTAGGAGGAATTTTCCTTTAGAGTTGTCCAATAATGGCACGGGCTGAGACATAGACAGAGGAAGGGAGAGAGTGTGGATTAGGTGCTTTCTGAGGTCTCCTTTAACTGTGACACTACATTTCCCTGCGTGATTGTCCTCTGCCCATCTCTCCAGTCTCTTCTCACAGGATTCTCCTCCTTGCCCCTGACAAGCTAGTCACACAGCTCTTCCTTCTTAAACTCACTACCCTGCCCACTCTGAGCCTTTATATGTTTTACACATACACGGCTATTCCATCTGCCATGAATGCCCTTCCCCTATTTCTACCAAACTCTTGTTCCCCTGGCCAAATTCTATGCATCCTTCAGGTCTTAACCTCCCAGACCGGTGTTATCTGCTTGCATAGAATCCTGCGATACCCTTACCACAAGTGGCATTTTAATTGTTTATTTGTAGTCATTTTATTAAAAGTCTGCCTTTTACTGTAGTCTGTAAGCTTCTTGAAGATAATAACTACGATTGTTCTGCTCACTCAAGTCTTTCCTGCCCTGGTCATCAGCTCTGGCACAGAGGAGCTTAGTAAATATTAGTTGAGTGACTTACTTATCACAGTGCAAACACTGGACCTATAAGAAAAAAACTAGTGGGAGACAGAAAAAGACCAGGGGGCAAGGCAGGGGGAGCGCTGCATGTTTGAATGCCTGTCGTTTTGTCTGGTGATAGTTCACAGGCTGCCCATGGGGAGAGCCCAGAGTTTCAAATTCTCAAACAAACATTTCCCCCAGAAGTTGGGCCCCTGGCTACAAAGGAGCAAAATCCTCCCAGCCAAAAAAAAATAAAATGATTTCTTTCCTGATGTATTTATCTGAAATAGCTATAAAAGTCTTCCATTCTGGAGGGTCAGGAAGAAATGAGGACAGAATGGTTTTAACATTGGCCCTTGCTCTCTGTACTAATTGCTTTGAGAGTCGAAAGCTGGTTGAGTCTGTTCCATCTGGGAGAAGGAATCAGTGGGACCAAGGCCAGAGAAGTGGTGGGCTGACATCTAGTCTGTTTCGTCAATGAAATCTGGAAGAAAGCTTAATTTCCCATTTCTCTTCTCTTTTCACCTATAAATTGAGGGGCTTGCCACATGTGTGATCCTTGCCAGCCTTCACACCTGTGTTAGCGCTCTTCCAGAGAAGAAATACTCATTGAGCACTTGTCATATATCATGGACCATGCTAGGTGCTTTCCAAACATCCTTTAGCTCTCATGAGCATCTGCTAAGTGTCCATATCTTCACTTTACTCAGAGGAAACTGAGTAAGTAACTCAGCCAACATTACAGAACCAAAGAATATTGCAGCCCAGGACTGGAACCCAGCTGAAATTTATTCAAAGAGTCTTCTTCTTTTTCTTTTTTTTCTATTACACCACTCCAATTTAATATTTGAGCTCTCTATTTAATACTACTTTTTGGGTTTCAAAATAATCACTAAGGCTTATTGAATGAAATAGAATTATCCCACCACGTTACAACAAAAAGGAAGATTTACAGAAAACAGAATCCAAGTGTTGCTGTTGTGTGCTGCCGTGTTGCCTTTCCAAGGAGGAGAATCATTTTAACGGGAAAAACAAATCTGGGCTACGAAAGAGATTTGATAGGAAATACCCAACAACGTTTAAACATTTGGATGAATTCACTTCTAGGAATTTCAATCCTTTCTGAAATTCTCCCAACTTCACAATGGTTTGGGCTTAGCATTTACAAAATGAAGATTTTTTAAACCAACAGGAAATGCAGACCCTGGAATGAAAATCCCATGGCATGGAGTACAACTTCATGAGATCAAGTCCTGGCTCATTTATTGTACGAAGAATTTAGGGAGCATTTGTAAGTCCTGAGCAGCTGATAACACTTGGCAGAATGCAGAGATAGGATCCCAGGGATGTGGAACACCGATGGAAGGATGCGGAGCTCAGTGGGTCCTCCAGTGTTCTCTGCACGGAGATAGCTCTAAAGAAGCCAGATATGAAAGTTTCCAGGATAAAACTGAGAGTGAAGAGTGACATACAATCTTAGAAGCCTCTGCATGATGCATAAAAGGATTATTTTTGACATCATATCAGCAACCTATAAATAGGGAGGGATAAGAGTGAAACCAGAGACTCTTTTGGCACCTCCTGTAAACCTACCAACAAGAGGCCAAGAACTTTTTGTCAAAAATATCCAACTTTGCAATATCCCTGTACTCTGTCATCTAGTGAGTAGCTTCCCACCCAAACATAATATCTTCAGACAGCTGGAAGCTACATTTGTCAGAAGAGTGCACAAATCACAGCTATATTTCCTTATCTGGATGGCCAAGCTTTAGAACCCTTTGAAATGTTGCAGTCATGGCAGTGAGAGAAACTATAGTATAGACAAAATGCGGATTTCCTTAGGGAGTTGTTTTTTTTTCCCCCCAGACCCTCAAAGGTCTCCGTTTGAGTCTCTCACCTGGTAGCACAAAAGCTATTAAATCACTTGAATGAAAGGGTCAGGTTGCAAGCTGTGCAAGTATGGAAGCGGTCAAGCCCTGTTCAGACCACCCAGCTCTCCAAAGCGCTAGCGACACCAGATTCAGACAAGATAAGAGGCTGCTGTCCTATGTAACCTGGCCCACAGAGACAGCCTTTCTGGAGAGTTACAGGACCCCACTGTGAGGAATGACTGTGTGCTCTGCAAAGGTAGGATTTGCCTAACTCACTCTACCGGTGGTCTCAGTTTCTTATGAGAGAAAGAAAAGTTAAAAGATATTTTTGAAAAATTTTCAGAAGAGCAATAAGCCAAGTCTTTGGGCCTGTTTTCAAAGCAAATGCTAAAAAGCTCCCATTCCCCCTTATCTGTGTTTAGAAGACTAAACCAGCCGTGTCCACCAATGTCAGAATTTCAGAACTGGAAAGATACTCAAATTCATTTAACTCAACGGAGTTTCTTGACAGAGGAAGTGAAGTTTAGAGAGATTAGCTGGCTCATCCAAGACTGGTCAGCAACAGCTAAGACCTGAAACACCCTGAGGACAAGGGCTCTGTGCGCATACACACGGATCTCTCTGCAGTCCTCCAAAAGTAGCACGGAGCCTGGCACATAGTGGGCACTTGCAAACATTTGGGGTGAGGAGAGGGGGAAAAAAGGAAGGGACGCTGATGGCCACATCCTATTTTCTTTTCCCTACAAATATACAATGGCATATAATGTCATTGGAGATGAGGAGGGAGGCTGAGTTCTTACTTTCGTATGTTGTCAAACGAGGACCTCAGCATAATGGAGGAATCACTTCCTGTTTCTCCCAATCCTGTGGGTTGGTCTAATTGAAACCCAGTTTCTTGGAATTAGGCTCCTCCTGAACAGTCCCAAGAAATAATTCAGCTCAGCTCAGCCCCCTTCAGTCTAGCCCATCCCCAGAAGCTGAGTATCCCTGGGAGGCTGATAAAGAGAACAGCCCTGGGTTGAAAGTTTCTAAGACAAACACTGCTTGGCCATATGGGGTCAGGTCATCCCAACACACGGGGGAGGGGAAGACATGGCATGCAAGCAGCTTTGCCCAACTCCTCCTCACTCACGGGAATGGAAAGGCAAAGATGGAAAGAAGAGCAAGGTAACAAAGATGAGGTTGGTGGGAAAGCTGCTTAAAAGCCCTGGTGTATCAGCCAAGCATGCAAAGCCATGTTCCATATACCTTATGTTCAACATCAGCTGAAATTCAAGTTTATTATGATAATAACCAAGTATGTGACAAGAATTTAATTGCCAAGGACGACGCAGAGCAGTGCTTTTCCAAATGTAGATCTCATCTGTTTTGGAATCACCTGGGTATACTCTCGGCCCCTCCCCAGGCCTAAAATCCTTTGGGGGGGTGTGGCCTGGGCACCTGCCTTTCAGCAAGCACCCAAGAGGTTCCTAAGCACACTAAGTGTTGAGAATCCCTGAGAGAGAGAGAGAGAGAGAGAGAGAGAGAGAGAGCAAAGGTAGTTAACATTTTCCTAGAATCATGCTGAAGGCACTTTTATCAAGTGTGGGCAGGGAACTGGGAAGTAATTCTTCAAGCTTTAACTAGAGCCAGGAATGGTGGTGTCAGTTTTCTGGAGCAGAAACCCGAGGAGGCTTTGGATCACTAAGTCTGGTCTGCGAAGCAGCCGTGAAGAGGTTAATCTCTCCAGCAAGATTCCCAGGTCATAAACTCCAACCAGCCCCCGGAAATGCTCTTTTTAAGCTGTGTAATTCACACCAGGCAACAGGACTGAGCACAAGAGTAGAAGAAAAAAAAAAAAGGCAGAAAAGAAAATTAAATGCCTTGAAAATTATTTCTGTGACCCAGATGAAAACTAAAAGAAACTACTCACTACAGCACCAAAGAATCTGGGTAATGCGCAGCAAGAACTTAAAAAATCAGCCTCAAACTTGAGAACAAAATGATTTCTTTGCCCCTCCAACGCTCCTTCTCATCCTCATAAAAATAGAAACCGGGCTCTTAAAAATACGTATCTAAATAGAAGTAAACCAAAGCCAGGTATCCAGCCCTCCTGCAAATTTCGATCTCTTCCTACCAGGAGGGTATTATCTGTGGTGTCAAGTTTTTCACCGTTTCCCTTTGCCATTTCATGTAGCTGAGAAGAAACCTTCTGCTCTGGGCTGGAGAGGGTGGATCACAAAATTGAAAACGGTGATCTCGGCGGGGTGCCACGGGGATGGATTCAGAAGAGACTCCTAAACCGTGTTACATAATAAAGAGACTCCTGTGGTGGGCATATGGGGTTTGTTTTTTTTTTTTTTTTTTTTTAAACAGTGCAAACTGCCGCCCTCTGAGTTGACGTGAGAATTAAACTTTTGCAAGCGGACTCCGCACTTCTTGCAGGGGGCCTGGAGGCCAAGGCTCCCAGGCAAACCTGGGGCGCGGCGCCACCGGAACCTGCGCACCCAGAGGAGAGCAAGGACGCAAGTGCCGCTGCCGTCCGAGCTCCGAAGCTAGCAGCCCTGGGCCCGGGAAAGCGGGGCAGTCGCCGGCCCGGGCGTCTCGGGGGCAGAGGGCTTCGGGAGGCGGCGGGGGGAAGGGCAGCCCGGGAAGGAGCGGGGCTGGCGTTCCCGTCTTTCGGGTCCGCGGAGTCCTCGCTTTCTTTGCACCAAAACGCCTTCAACCCCACGCAACAGGGAAACAGAGCCTTGCGGGCCCCATACTCACTGCACGGTCCTTGCGGGGCCCGTCCCGGGCGGCGGCGGCGGCGGCTGCGCACGCTCGCGGGCTGCGGAGCCCCGGGGCTCCCGCGGCGGAGGGAGCGGTCACGGGGCGCCGGGCCGAGAGCCGCTGCCGGCCGCTGCCCTCCGCCGGCCGCGCCCGGGCGTCGCTCCGAGGTCGCGGGCTCCGCCGAGGCGCCTCGCCTGTCCCCGGCGCCCTCCGCTCACTTCGGGCCGCCGCGCTCCGCCGCCGCTGAGCCCGCGCCGCCCCTGCCGCCCGCCGCGCCCGGGCACACGCGCGCTGCAGCTCGGCGGACCCCGGCTCGCGCGCACGGGCGCCCACGGGGGCCCCGCACACACTCGCAGGCGCGCGCAGCCCCAGCCGCAGCCCCAGCCGCAGCCCCGCGCACGCGTGGGCACACGCACACGTGCCGCACACAGGTACACGCGCTACCCCCGCCCCAGCATGCGCGCGCGCTGGCACCCACGCGTGCGTACTCACACTTTCCTCCTGGACCCTCCAACTCTTGAAACACTTTTTTTTTTTTTTTTCTTTTCCCCTCCTCCTGAACCTCTTTTCTTCAAACCAGATTCCTCCCCGGGAGAGGTTTTTATTCCAATTCAGGCAAGATGCTCAGCGTTTCCGAAAGGAGGAGGAAGGGGAACTGCCCCCTTTCAACTTTCGTCGCGGCCTTTTTTTAAAGCAAAAGAGGAGCTTCTGTTCCCAAGCCCCACTTTAGCTGTTCAGTCTACAAGGCTTGCTGCGTGCTTGAGTCTCTTTGAAAAGTCACCAAAAGTCTCATTTACATAGAGTGCATGACCCCACCAATTCAGAGATATCACAGGTCGAGAAACCGCCCCCCCCCCCCCCCCCAGAAATCCCTGTCATTAAACATGTCAGGGTTCAGTGGGCTGGTGAAAGTCTCGGTCCCTAACAACTGCATAATAAAATACTTTCCTGTATTTCATCTCCACCAGAGAATAAAAGTAATGGCACACCATCTGTCCTGACTTTTAAATTGACGCTAAATAGAGAAGTCGAAGTATCATCTCACTCTGGACGAAATGTTTATATTGAGACATGTCTGGTTGTTCCAAACTTTAGCCAAAAGCACAAGGCTTCAAACTGTAAATCCAGTTCACTCAAGATGGGGTTCCCCTTCAGGAGCTTGCCATGCCATACCCCCTTCCTTGGAAACAATGAGAAGAGAGAAGGAAATTGAAAAGAAAGGAAAGAAAATTGCACCAGGGAGGAAGGAAAGCTAGGAAGCAAGCAAAAAAGAGAAAAACAATTATTTTATTTTACGACTCGCTTTATGGGTACTTTAGGTATACTTACTCAAAATCACCAGAAATTTAAGATCTTCTAGAATCTCTTGATTCACCCCATTTGCTCTGATAATAAATTAATGAAACTTCTTAAAGAAACATGAAGCTCTCTATAAGTAAACAAACACTGTTGGCTGAACACAATTATTAGTAAACGAAATACAGTGACAATGTGTGACTCCTGTGCTAAAGTCAAAAGGGCAAGAAATAAAGCCTTAGTGATACAGTTAGGCAGCACAATGTGATAGATGATTTTGTTCTCAGACTGAATTTAAAAATTTATCAGCTTGTGAATATCTTAATGACAAAGAAATGAAAAAGATCATAGATACTATTAGTTGAGACCGGAAGTCCATTTGATAAGAGGAATGATAGTAGGAAGTTGCGTCCATGTGCTTCTCCTAACATCTGGGCTAAAGTGTATGGATTAGTCGAGAAACAGAAATAAAGGTTTTCCATCACTTCTATGAGAAAGAAAAATACATCCAGCATCTAAGCAAAAAATAACAAACAAACTTAGATTGAAATGTAGTTCAAAATGTCTGCAGGAAATATAATTTTCTTTAAGTTAATTAGTATATGTATGATGCTTGGCCTAACATTATGCTGGACATATTCTAGAAGAGACAAAGATAGAGTTAGGTTCGCCAAAACATCTTGAAATCGGAAGTACTTGTTTACACAAATAAGTCACACTCTCTCTCTTACATCTCCCACAAATGGATGAGGAATGTTAAAGTCAGACAATTATCAACTTCTATAATGTGCTCCTTGAACAAGTTGAAATTCAAAGCCAAATGTTTAAAAAAAAAAAAAAAAAAAACAAGCAAAGGAACAACAAAGGATCCTGCCCCTAAAAGCATATGCTGTTGTGCTGAAACAAACTACATTTTAAAGAAATCATTCTATTTCCAACCAAAGGGTTGGAGTGATGTGAAAGACATAAAATGTTTTGGAGATTAGCATGTGTTGAAGATTAGCATTCTCTTTTGGATTGTAGCATGTATAATTTTTACTGAACAGTTATAGAATATAGCAGTCTCTGAGAAGCACCGCCAACATCTTCACCAAAAACCCCCCATAAGCGAATTAGGAGTGCACCTATTAAATACTGCTGATGGCACCGAGCACATTGCCCTGTGAAAATGGTTTTCCCCTGAGTCTATAAAACCTGATGACCACAGGGAGCAAGGCTGCAACAGGGAGTGGAAGTGGTCACACTCTAAATAGATCAACTTAAAACAAAAACAAAAAGTAAGCAACATAAAAGTAAAATAAAATACCCCATACAGCAAGAAAAGAACAGAAATACAACCCAGCAAGAGTATTGGAGGCAGAGGCTTGCTGAGCTCAAGGTTGGGAGCTGACAAGGTGTATAGGGAATGAAATAAGTCCTGAGAGAGGCAGGAAGAAGAGTGGTGTGCTCTGCTCAAAATCACAAGAGTGTAGACTGATATCACTCTTAAACATAAGTGCAAAATCCTAAATAACATATTTACAAATCTACACCTATTTTGATAGATACTAGGACCAATATCTAGTATCTATCAAATTTTTGGATGGCAAGGATGGTTCAAAATGAACACATCTAGCAGTTTTGTCTTTTAAAGGAGAAAAAAAAACACACAATCGTCTTCATAAATGCAGAAAAGCACTATTCAGTAAAACCATTACTAGCCAACTAGGAATAGAAGTCTTTCCATACAATCAGAGATAACTATCAGAAACCTTGCACTTAATGGTAAAGTTTTAGTAACAACTAAAGAAGGAACAAAACAAAAATCCCTGTTACATTGCCCACAATTCAACATTGGATAAGAGATCTTAGCCAATGCCATAAATCAAGAATAAAAAATAAGGCAGGATGATTGGAAAGGAGGAAAATAACCCTATTATTTGTAAAAAGATATGAGTCTCTCTATAAAATATCTTTTTAAAATCACCTCAATGAGAGTTCTGGAAGAAGGTGCTCCTGATGGAAGAGATACTGAAGGGACAGACTTTCCCAAGCAAACACTAAGTAATGCACTTGTTAACAAAGGATCCTTCTCCTGGCACTTATTTTATGTCAGGAACTAATGGTCCAGCTGGAGACCTGAAACAATTAATAATTTAGGTCCTGTCATTTTATGATGGCTGATATTCAAATCATATACTTTATTGAATCAATTAGAACAATGTTTCCCATCCTCCATTTCAAGGCTATTGATTGTGGAAATGGGAATTTCAGACTAAAAATTCTACTTATCACATTATCAAGTCCACATTTGTCTACTGAATTCCAGCAGGAAATGAAAACAAACATTCCATTTCACCATGCCCTCACAATTGAAAATACTTGTGGCAGTGCATTTTTCTCATTAATAATTAACTTGAACACAGCTTCAAATGCCAGCATTAAAGTAAACAGACATTAGGATGTCTGTACACGCATTAAAAACATGAAAAAATCATCAGGAATCCTTTTTATATCCATCTTTTATAGGAAAAGGAAAAATGCATCAAAAGCAACATAAACAACTTAATTTTACGATGTTTTACATTTCAACTATCTGTGAGATTTGGGAGTGGTTTGGTCTTTCATAGCTTAGCACCAGGAACAATTTTATCTTTCCAGGCATACATAACATAAGGAGTTAGGAGTTTTCATGTATTTTTTACTCCACAAAAATCTCCTAATTCCACCTCCTTCAAAAGATAATGAATTTAAAAAAAAAAAAAAAAAAAGATAATGAATTTTATATCAGAAAAAAATCCAAATAAAAATAGTTGTTATCTTTATTTAAAAAAAAATCATGGCAACCTAGGCCAAGTCTGGATACTGAACTCGTAAAGAAACAACAAACCCACAGGCAAAAGATACTTTTCACATCTTAGAAATAAACGGCACATATCTACTAACAAAATCTCAGACTTGTTTAGAAATATGAGGCTGAAATCACATACTGTACAGGTCTTGCAGGAATCGGAATGAGTTGATCTATTAAATTCTCTGCAACAAGGGTTACTGAACCTTAGTGTAAGCTAGGCTCTGCACAGGCCATGGGAGGGACAGGGATGAGTAAGACCTACTTAATGCTCTCAAAAATCTTACAATCGGAGAAGATAAGAATATATAGAGAAATATTGTATATTGAGATGTGATTAAGGATAGCCAACAATTATTGAACACGTACCCCCTTATGTACATGGTCACCTACATGCATTTATTAACTAATTTAATCCTGACAACTCTAATATCGTGAGTGGATCTAAGAGCTCAAAACCATAGCATCAGTTGTCTCTCCTTCCATTGACCAGCTCTGCTTTGTTTCACTCTGTATATTAACCTTATTTTCTCCTGGTAAATACAAGCTTTTCCTTTTTCTTTTTTAAATTTTTATTTCGGGATCCCTGGGTGGCGCAGCGGTTTGGCGCCTGCCTTTGGCCCAGGGCGCGATCCTGGAGACCCAGGATTGAATCCCACGTCGGGCTCCCGGTGCATGGAGCCTGCTTCTCCCTCTGCCTATGTCTCTGCCTCTCTCTCTCTCTCTCTGTGTGTGTGTGACTATCAAAAATAAATAAATAAAAAATTTTAAAAAAAAATTTTATTTCTTTTTTTTTTTTTTTTACTGAATATAGTTGACATATAATATCATATTGGTTTCAGGTGTACAAAACAGTGGTTGTATATATATATATATAAATATATATATATATATATATACATACTTTTGGTTAGTGAAATATCTTTCCTGGGATCTCCTCTTGACTGTACTCTTAACGAGAAAAGGTAGTGTTGTGCACGAGCATCGAGGACATTTAGGTAAGATCTTTCCATTTTCTTGTGTAAGAATTTGAACAGAATTTACTAAAATGTCATATATGCCCTGCTCCCCCTTGAAAACTCACAGGAACTTTCAAGGGGGGGGGGTCCTTTCTTTTCTTTATTTAAATTTCTGCTATTAGTGCATCATGAATGTTTTAAAAGCACTAATTTATATGGTTTAATATTAATTAAAGGTATTCTTTACGTGAATTACTTGCATTTGTTACTGATGTAGGAAAGATGTTAGGGTTCAAAGCTGATGGCCAAGAAAAAAAAATATATATATATATAATGCTCACCATAATCAGTGTAGTTGTATAGGCTTTTTTAAGGGAAAAAAGACATCCAGAAGCCCAGACCTACATTCCTATGGCTTGCAATCCAAAAAGAAGAGTGTAATCTTCCATATCAGTTTTAGCAGTAAAACTGAGGAAGAAGTAGGGGTTTGTTTTTTTTTTTTTTTTTTTTTTTAATGACAGTCACAGAGAGAGAGAGAGGGGCAGAGACACAGGCAGAGGGAGAAGGCAGGCTTCATGCACCGGGAGCCTGATGTGGGATTCGATCCGGGGTCTCCAGGATCGCGCCCCGGGCCAAAGGCCGGCGCCAAACCGCTGCACCACCCAGGGATCCCGAAGTAGGGGTTTTAAATGGTTGATACATCAGGACAATGTGGAGTGAGGAAATATTTTTCAAATAAGAATAGGGGAAGGAGATGGGAAAGCAACTGGGCAGGACCATCAGGCACCAGTAGAGATGTCTAGTTCAGCCTCTGAAGCAGTAGGGAGCCACTGGAAATTATGTTTTAATTGAAATATATTGGACATAAAACACTGTGTAAATTTAAGGTGTACAATATGTTGATTTGATACATTTACATATTGCAATATTATTGCCATTGGGTGATAATTAGCACCTCTATCATGTTACATAATTATCTTTTCTTTTTAGTGTTTGGAATAATTAAGTTCTAATCCTTAGCAAGTTCAATGATTATAATATAATATTGTCCACAGTCCTTACAGTGCACATTAGATCTCTAAAGCTTAAAGAAGTGAACTATCAAGTTGTGAAAAGACATGGAGGAAATTCAAGTACATATTACTAAGTCAAAGAAGCCATTCTGAGAAGTCTACATACTATACTAGTACAACCATATGACATTCTGGAGAAGACAAAACTATGGAGACGGTAAGATATCAAAAGTTGAAGGCAGGGAGAGATGAATAGATGGAGCATAGAGAATTTTTAGAGCAATAAAACTACTCTGTATGATACTTTAATGATAGATACATGTCTTTATAAATTCGTTCAAATCCCCAGAACGTACAAAAGCAAGAGTGAATTTTAAAATAAACTATAGATGGGGCACCTGAGCGACTCAGTTGGTTAAGCATCTGACCCTTGATTTTCAGCTCAGGTCATGACCTCAGGGTCATGACACTGAGCCCTACATAGGGCTCTGAATTCAGCATTCTGTTTGTCCCTCTCCCTCTGCTCCTTCCCTACTCACACGTTCTAGATAGATAGATAGATAGATAGATAGATAGATAGATAGATAAAATTCTTTAAAAAACAAAGTATACTATAGACTCTGGGTGATACTGACGTGTCAATATAGGTTCATCAATTCTAATAAATGTACCACTCTAATGGGGAATATTGATAATGGGAAGGCTATGCATGTGTGGAGGCAGGGGGTATGAGGGAAATCTCTGTATCCTTCCACTCAGTTTTGCTGTGAGCCTAAAACTGCTCTAAAAAATAGTCTAATAATTTTTTTTAATTCAAAAGCTAAAAAAAAAAAAAAAAGCAACAGTATCTCTCAAAGAGGAAAGACAGTCTTTAATAATTCCACACAGAGAAACCAGTACCCTTATGTACTGTTGGTGAGATCAGAAAATGGTGCAACCACTATAGAAAACGACATGAAGTTTCCTAAAAAAATAATAATAAAAAATAAAAATAAAATTAAACATAGAATTAACATACGATCCAGCAATCCTAAAAGCAAGGTCTTAAAAATACACCTGCATACATGTATTTCATATCTCAGTTGCCAGAAGGTAGAAACAACAAAATGTTCATCAACAGATGAATGGATAAACAAAATGTGGCATATGCATGAATGGAATATTATTCAGCCTTAAAAAGGAAGGGAATCCTGTCATATACTAAAACATAAATGAAACTTGAGGAAATTATGCTAAGTGAAATAAGCCAGACACAGAAGGACAAATGCTGTAGGATTCTACTTATATGAGGTTATCTAAAGTAGTCAAATTCATAAAGAGACAAAGGAAAGTGATGGTCTCCAGGAGCTGGGGGAAGGAGAAAGTGAGGAGTTTCTATTTAATGGATAAAGAAATTCATATATGTAACATGAAAAAGTTCTGGAGATCTGTTTCACAACAATGTAAATATACTTAACACTACTGAACGGTATACTCAAAAAATGGTTAAGATGGTTTTTTAAAAAGAAAATAACAATATTTGAAGATTTAAAAAAAATCCACTGGGAAATCTTATCCACAAGCCTGAAATCACTAAGAATCTAGCATAATTTAAAGACTGGCTACTCATGCAATGAGCATTCTTTATTATTATTTAGAAAACCTCATGTCTTTACTGACAAGTACAATTATAGGTTCCCAACCTGCTTACAATCAACTCACCCAACCAAATTCATTTGAGATGGGGGAAAGGATATAATGAAAAGTTGTTTTTCCTAAAGTTTCCATTGTTCAAAATTTCAAATTATCTCTTCTGAATCTCAGGATTAATAGCCCTTCCTTACTTAAACTTTTCCTAAAATTATTTTTTTAGGGATCCCTGGGTGGCGCAGCGGTTCGGCGCCTGCCTTTGGCCCAGGGCGCGATCCTGGAGACCCGGGATCGAATCCCACATCGGGCTCCCGGTGCATGGAGCCTGCTTCTCCCTCTGCCTGTGTCTCTGCCTCTCTCTCTCTCTCTGTGACTATCATAAATAAAAAAAAAAAAAAAAAAAAAAAGTTTAAAAAAAAATTATTTTTTTAAATTAGGAACATTTCCCTATGTCTAGGAATCTTTTGGGGGTCTTCTCTGAAGTAAGATCAATACATTTCTCAAAATTTTTGTACATAAAGTGGTAATATTTAAGAGCAAATATGACATTCAAGTGTACAGAATAAACTTGGCTTCAAATAAGAGATAAAAAATTGTAAGTTAGCCTTTCTGAAGTCTACCAATGCTTTCTCTGGTTCCTTAGCTATGAGCACTTGCCTTCACTCATCCTTTTTCACCTCCTAAACTCTTGACTAAATTTTCCATACTATGTGGGAATGAGATAAAAACACACATTTTCAGAAAGTCATTCCAGCATATTTGACATAAATGACATACATCCAGCCTTGTTCACAAGAAGCTAAGAGTATTTAGTTATGGCCTTCTTAGTTGAATCCCTATGGTGTACAATTCTGTGGTTTGCAGAGATGTTTAATACAAACACTTTTTATACTGTCTATTTTAGGATCAATAATTCAAATATGAGTATTTAACTTCAATTATATGAAACTTATCACTGTATCTTGCCCCAGTAAGCATGTGAGATGGCATTGATGACAATGGCTTGGGTACATGCTCCAAAACAATATCACAGAAGGGTCCGCACACTCTCTCCTGGCATTAACAAAAATGCAATTAGGAAACATTCTGGGAGCCATCTGGGAAGTCCATTGCAGACATGATGGAGATGGCAAAGCAGAAAGCAGAGATGTAGTTACAAAGATAGGGTCTGAGTGGAATGATCACCTTGTGCTGCCCTTTTTTGCTTTTTTTCTCTAGCATGAGGTCAGCTCTTGCACTCATCTAACACTTATCAGGCACTTACCATATGCTGGGTACTGTCTCAGTGCTGGGAGTATAACAATGAATATAACACATGTAAACAATTATAAAGAATCTGCAATTTTTATCCTCCCTGAAAGCTAACAAGTTAGACTGCCACAATTTCAGGGATGCTGGTGGAAGACAGATGACTCATGGGTCTGAGGCAAAAGATAGTCTATTACTTACAACAATAGCTATAGCCAATGTATGAACATTTGTACCCACAAGATAATGTAAGGAGGGTCATATGATACTTGCATCTACAGTGATGTACATTATAAAAGAGGAACCTTGAACTTAGAGAACCTAAATATTTTATTATGGGCAATAAGCCTGCCTGCCCTTCTTCCTGGAAGAAGACAATATCTTTACTATACTGGACAATAATCAAACCTCTCCTCTGCTCTGGAGGAAGACACTGCATCTACCATGAAAGGCTTTTTGCTCAAACAACCTTGAAAGGGTAGTACAAAACACAAAACAAAGATAGTCAGTACCTTTGCTGATGGGACATGCAGAAACACAAGACACTCATGGAGAATTATCTCCCCAAAGCACAGTCCCTACTCTCAAGAAACTTCGAATCTAAAAGAGGCACTACAAATGTCAAAATGATAATAATAGTTGAAGGTGGAAGGTAAAATGATAGTAGATGTATACAAGATACTATGGGAGAATCAAGGACATGCTCTGAACCAAGATGCGGAAGAACATTCAGAGAAGCCTTCTCAGAGGACCTAAGTGCCAGGGCTGACTCTCAAAGGATGAAAAGGACAGGGCAGATATGGAAAGAGGTGGAGATCATTTTGACAAGAAGTCTCTGCAAGATCAAAGGCATGAAGATGCGAGCAGGGTGCTGCGAGGAGAAAAGTAAAAGAGGCTGGGCGTCAGGGGAGCTTAAGCATGAAGCCCAGGGAAATGGGAGCTGAAGTGTGATGGGCAGGCAAGGCCTAGAGTTTGGAGAGCCTTCTATGTCTTGCCAGGGAGCGTGGGCTTTGCACTATGGACACTGGGGAGCCCCTGGAGGGTTTAAATAAACCTTGGATTTGCATTGGCTAGATCCTTCTACACGGGAAGGGACCCATGTCTCTGGCTCAGTGTCGTGATTTTGGTTTGATACACCAGGTCCTCAACAGTCCCCTCCAATCCCTGATGACATACTACAAACACTCAGTATATGTGGTTGCCATCAACCAGCCTCCTGAACGTTTCTTGGATAATCCAGCAGGGCTGCTTGCTCATCTCAGCCTCGGTCAATGTACTGTCACTCTCGCATTCAGCACGAGTCTGCAGTAGGCACCCTGTGTGGTTCCTGGAGTCTACTTACCAACACCATTGTCTTCAGAGTAGTTTTATCCTGTTCCCTGGGGTTTTAACAGTCAATAATAAAGGTATCCAGTTCAGTATCTTCCCATCATCTGATTTCCTACTCTCACAAATGCTATCACTGAAAAATGACAGAGAATATCCGGATGTCTTATGTTTCTCTTATTGTGGTGCCTCCAGATCATTTCAGCTAAGTGTTATTGATGGAGGCACTGGATGCCTAGAGCAAACACTAATACTATTTCTAATCATGGATGAAAAGTATTTTTTGATCATTTATTTTTATGAGAAAATTTTTAATCATTTGTTTATGAGGAATGGGAATGTTAAGTCTTTCTAGAATCCTTGGGCTTTGATCTACTGGGACATTTAGCTAGACATCACCAGTAATTGTTTGAACCTAAAACATACTCTAGATATTTTATTATTTCCAAATGGGATCTAGATCTGTCACAATTATGCTTACCAGGATCAAAAAGACCTGAGTGGATCCCAGAAATGCCAACCTAGAAAAAAACTCAAAACCTAAATTTATTCTTCAACACACTCTTTTCCCTTTTTTTTTTTTTTTAAATTTTTATTTATTTATGATAGTCACAGAGAGAGAGAGAGAGAGGCAGAGACACAGGCAGAGGGAGAAGCAGGCTCCATGCACCAGGAGCCCGATGTGGGATTCGATCCCGGGTCTCCAGGATCGCGCCCTGGGCCAAAGGCAAGCGCCAAACCACTGCGCCACCCAGGGATCCCACTCTTTTCCCTTTTTTAAAGATTTTATTTATTTATTGACAGAGGAAAAGAGAGCACATGCAGGGGAAGTGGTAAGCAGAGGAAAAGGGAGAAGCAGGTTCCCTGCAGAGAGGGAGTCCGACTCGGGGCTTGATCCCAGGAGTCTGGGATCATGACCTGAGCCAAAGGCAGATGCTTAACTGACTGAGCCACCCAGGCACCCCAATGCACTCTGTTCATGAAACATCTGGCCAGTCACACTTCAGCAAAACCAGTGCTCACTGCCACAGTGAATGGAGTAGGAATTTATTACCTACCTGGTCCAGGCTTTCCCATTGATCTATTATCTTGCTCAACTTCTGCAAAGGCATCTTAGAACAAAGGGAATATTTGTCAAATGTTTTCATCCTCTTAAATAGTGACGTCTCTGGAATTGATTCTTTACTGTCTTTAATAGAAAGTATATTATATCAAGTGTATTGTAACCCTGGGTTCTTATAGTTACCCCAACTTAGAGTTTCAAATGCATAAACTGCAGCATCCAAAGGGCATCACTTTTAGCACGTGAAAAGAAAAAAAGATGTGAATGATCTAACTTACTCCAATGTGGCTGACTTCAGATTAGCATTAATTACTCTAACTAAATATGGCAAATAATACACATAATGCAATGTTTTGGAGGCTTCTTCCAGTTCCAGAGCTAATTCATAGATATCAACTTGTTTGAGCGTTTTAAACACTGTAACTTTGATATTATTCTGTCCATCTCACAGATAGAAAAATCAATGACATTTAGTTGTGCTTCTCTAGCAAGAGACTGTCTCTGAGGCTTCTAATTACAGAAAGTATTCACAGAGTTTCAAGGGATGACAGAGATGAACCCAAAGATATGCCCAAGTTTCCAGAACTCATGATGGAAATGAACCATGAATTCAGGTCCTTTGAATCCAAGCCAGGGTTCCATATTATGTAGCTTGTGCCTTTGCAATATACTCCATAACTTTTCATTCCCCTATAAGAAGACAAGCAGGAATAGCTCACCAGTCTCAGCATTTCCATCTTGAGTAGTTTTGGGTAGTCTTCAGTATGTTGGGGTCCCTACTGCTCCAATCTGCTGAAAAATGGGTACACTGCCCAGCCCAGATCTAACTACTCCTGCTATTGACTCTCACATTCAAAGCTCCAACTTCAACATAAAATGTCACGTTTTCACTATTGAAGCACCTCCAAGAAGGCTGATATTTTGAATTCACCAGTTTAGTGTTATACAATAGATCTATAAAAGAACAACAGCATGGCTTAGCCATGCATGGAATCAAGGATAGCAGGAAAGCGTTGGCATTAACTAGCAGTGTGACCTTGGTGAAGTATCCTCATATTTCAGAATCTCAATTACCTGCTGTATAAAATGAAGATTAACCCTTTAGACACTTCCAGGAATTGACAAGGATTTTTGGAACAATATGCTCAAAAGTCCTCTGTGACCTCTGAAGTGATGAGCAAATGCCATTAGGTTAGCTAATGCATGTAAAGCACTCACATGGTAAGTACAGTATAAGAAATTTGCCACAGGGGTGTCTGGGTGGCTCAGTCAGTTAAGTGTCTGCCTTCGATTTGGATCATTCTCCCAGGGTCCTGGGATTGAGCCCTGAATCCAGCTCCCTGCTTGGTGGAGAGCCTGCTTCTTCCATTCACCCTGCTTGTGCTCTTTCTCTGTAGCTCTCTCTCTCTCAAATAAATAAACAAAATATTTTTTTTAAAAAAAGAAATTTGCCATAAATGTTAGCTATCAATATTAATCATACCATTTATGTAGAAAACAGACACTTTTGAAAAAAATAAGTATAGTAAATTTTCCTCCACAATGCAGATTCAAAATATTTTCTAGAAAAAGTACTAGCTTTAGGGTATTATTATTGTTATTTTTTGCTTTAAGATATTTTGAAAACATATTTTGAGGGGCGGCTGGGTGGCTCAATCAGTTAGGTGTCTTACTCTTGATTTCAGCTCAGGTCATGATCTCAGGGTCATGAGATCCAGCCCCAAGTCTGGCTCTGTGCTCAGTGGGGAATCTGCTTGAGGTTCTCTCCCTCTACCACTGCCCCTCTCTCTGCTTGTGGGATAGTACCATCTTACACTTGTGTCTAAATTGTTCCTCTTAAGTTCTCTGAAGAAATAAGTTTGTAACCTAGTCACCAATTATACAAATAAGCCAATAGAGAAATTAATCAGAGGAGTCCTGTTATTTTTTTGACTGTAAAAAGACATTTTTAATCCCTTCCTATACAAGGGAAGTAGAGAAAATTCAGTTCCTCTGAAAACAAATTAGTATATTTAGCTATAAGAATAATTGTTAAATTTAGCTACCACTATGGTGGTAATCACGTCACAACACATATCGAATCAACACATTGTACACCTTAAACTTACACGATGTTATATCTTAATTATACCTCCATTTTTTAAAAAACAGAATAACTGTTAAGTTCATAGGAGATTATCATTAACTCATCAGGTCTTTAAACAACAGCCTAGAAAGATTTTTATGATTACTAAATCAGATTTAGGTATCATTCTGATAGAGTGTACCTTCATCACAACACAAGATGCAATGTACGTCTTTAGTAACTTCTAAGTCAGCAGTCCTCAGAATAGTTAGGAATACCTGGGGGCCCCAAGACCATTTCAGGAGCTCCAGGAGGTAAAATTATTTTTGTAATAATATTAAGATTTTTTTCCCCATATTCATTCATATCCTCTCCTGAGTATAGAACGTAGTTTTTCAGAGGCTACCTGACATGTAGTATTGCAAGAGATTGAATGCAGAAGCAGAAGTGAAAATCTAGCTGTTTTCCATTTAGTCAGACATTAAAGAGATTTGCAAAAATGTAAAACAACACTACTTTTAAAAATATTTTCTCTTTTTCAAAATTATGATTATTTTTCACCAACATTATTATGTTAACATGCATAAATGTATTGCTACTCCTTTGAAATAAATAAATAAATAAATAAATAAATATTTTAATATTTTTCCATTTTAATTTCTAGTAGTCTAAATATATATAAATGTAACTCAAATACACAAAAGATTTTTAGGGTCTTCAATACTTTTTTTTAAAGAAAAACAAAACTTTCTTTATTCACACCTGGCATAATAGTCTATGGAGAAATTCCCATGGAATTTACAAGAAAGCTGCTAGAACCAATGAGTTTGGGAAAATTTTAAGATACAACATAAATATTAAAAAGTTGTATTTCGGGCAGCCCGGGTGGCGCAGCGGTTAGCGCCGCCTGCAGCCCAGGGTGTGATCTGGAGACCCTGGATCGAGTCCCATGTCAGGCTCTCTGCATGGAGCCTGCTTCTCCCTCTGCCTGTGTCTCTGCCTCTCTCTCTCTCTCTCTCTCTGCATCTCTATGAATAAATAAATAAAATCTTTAAAAAAAAAGTATTTCTAAATACTAGTAACAAACAATTGCATATTGAAATAAAATACTTAAAGTAACAGCAAAAATATGAAAAATTAGGTATAAGTCTGGTAGAATATATGTAAGACCTGTTCACTGTAAACTATAGAACATTTATGAGAGGAATTAAAGATCCAAACAAATTGGGAAAGATACCATATTAATTGTTGGAAGTCTTAATATTGGCAATGTGTCACTTCATCCACATTGATACATAGAGTTGATGCAATGAAATCAAAATCCTACCAGGTACCTTATAGAAACTGACAAATTTGGAGCACTTACACTACAATTATATGGCTATGGTATCATGACAATATGGTAGACAAACAGAGCAATGTAGTAGAATAGAAAATCCAGAAATCGTATGCATATATTCAAGTAAACTTTCACAAAGACTCAAAGTCAATTCAATGAAGAAAGAATAATCATTTCAATAAATTACCATGGAACAATTAGATATCCAAATACAGAATATTTAAATTGAAACCATATTTTGCATTATATAAAAAAATTAGCTAAAAATGAATCATAGACCTAAATGTAAAAGCAAAACTATAAAACAGGTAGAAGTAAAACATAGGAGAAGATCTTTGTGATCTTGTATTAGGCAAAGATTTCTTACACACAATACCAAAAGCAGCCTATAACAAATTTAATATATTGGACTTCGTCAAAATTAAGAACTTACACTCTTTGAAAGGAGGAGAATGAAAACACAAATCACAGGCTAGGAGGAAATATTTTGAGAGTGCAAAGCAACTCTGAAACCAAAAACTTTGAGAACTACTGATCTAAGCAAATGTCTTGCAAACATTCTCAATCTCCTTATGTAACAAATCCCAGTTCAACAATCTGACTTTAGTCATAATAACATTATCCCAAGATTGAATCAAAGAAAATAGGGCTTATGAAAGCCAAAAATTGAATTAAGGAATGTAGGGCTAATCCTTTCTCCTCAAAGAATATTGGGCATATGCTTTTTTTATGTCTCTATAAATAGTGTCACAGTTCATATTCCATATTTACATTCGTGGTTTTATTTAATCCTTAAATAGAAAAGACATTATCTTTCAGATTTTATAGATGAGGAAATTGACCTAAAGAAGTTACATGATTGATCCATGACCACAAGTCCAACTGGCTGGACTGGGATTGAAGCATAGATGTTTGTAACTACCTGTCTAGTGTGGTTTCCATTGTAGCAGAATGAAAGTACTATATCTAAATATTCTATATATGAACTTTGAATCTGAGAATTTTATAACCCCATGATTTTTTTAAAGATTTTATTTATTTGAGAGAGAGAGAGAGAGAGAGAGAGAGAGAGAAAGAGTGGGAGCAGGAGGAGGAGCAGAGGGGGAGGGGGAGGGAGGAGGAAAGACTCTCAACCAGATCTGCGGCTCCATCTCACAAACCTGAGATCATGACCTGAGCCAAAAACAAAAGTCCCGTGTCCAATCAACTGAGCCACCCAGGAGCCCTTAACCCCACGATTCTTTCTTTCTTTCTTTCTTTCTTTCTTTCTTTCTTTCTTTCTTTCTTTCTTTCTTTCTTTCTCTTTCTTTCTTTTCTTTTTTTTTTTTTTGATTGATTAATTTGGGTGGGGGAGGACAGGGGGAGAGGAAAAGAATCTCAAGCAGACTCCCTGCTGAGCATGGAGCCCACTGCAGGGCTTGATCTCACGACCCATGATATCATGACCTGAGCTAAAATCATGAATCTGACGCTTGACTGACTAAGCCACCCAGGTGCCACCAAACCCGTGATTCTTAATATTATTCCCCTGACATTTTTTCCTTCAAAAAAATCAAGAGCATCTTTTCTCTAAAATCTAACATTCTCCAAACTGTAAGTAATATAAGAGAGGCTAATTTTCTGGAAGTAACTTTTTCTTTCAAGAATAAAAATATCAGATATCCATTTTGTCTTTGCAGTCACTAAGAGTAAGCATGGTCTAATCTAGATTAGAAGCAAATATACCTGCTGGGACAGAACTAAGGGGTAAGCTTATGTAACCCATGAAAGGATTAGAAGCTATCTTTAACACAGCAAACTTATAATAGTTAAATACCTTATGAGAACCAGGTGAGTTTTTAAATTTAAAAAGATAGATTTTGTATTGTTTCCTAAGATCAGATGTTGAGTGGCTATTTTGTAATTTACTGATAATCTCATGCTTTTCTTTAAAGCTTTGCACAATATGATGGGTTTTCTCCACAACATGATTAATTTCTTAAATTGCTGATTAAGTGATGCCTGACATTTCCATATCTGCTTGAGACTAATGGCATGCTAACTTTTAATTTAAGGAATCAATTAAAAATGACATAAAGATGTAAAATTTTAATCCTCTTTGCTAAATAAAGTGATCTGGTTTTAAGCAGAGAAGGATCTTAGTTTTAATTTGGAGGTAGCTAAATGAGAGATTTAAATCATGAAGGCAAGTTCTGTTATCTCTATGTTCACAGGAGTACCAGTAAATTGAAGTGATTGAACTAGGTATTTAGAAGCATCTTTAACATAGACAAACACATGGTTGTAAGGAAGACTGCAAATATTCATAAATATGAAAGAATTTTAATATTTATTAATGAATAATCAAACACTTTTTAAAATACATCAATGCCTTGGACTAAAAAGGAGGTTTTGTTTTGTTTTGTTTTGTTTTACTTCTCCAAATAAATATTGGACGTTTGAAGCATGAGATTCCAACTTTTATATTTGAAAAAATTCAGATGTTATTAGTTATTTTTTATTATAATTAAAACTATGTGGAATTAGGAAGGAGGAGGAGGATTTGAGAGCTGAAAGAGAGAGTAAGAATTTTTCTTTTGAAACTACCTTCTTAAATCTGACTAGGGAATCCTAAGCCACCCTATCATGATTAAAATAGAAGATCACAAATTGGCCAAATGCTGATGCTTTGGAGCTGTTTTTATAAGAGAATGATAGAACAAAACAAGACAGTGGGAAGGAAAAAAATCCCTCAATCTCTAAATGAAGTGCCCTTGGATGGCAAGAGAATGGCAAATCAACATCAAGTTGGACTTTCTCCTAAACAAATCATGACATTTCAGCCACAATTTAGCTTTAGCAAAAATAATTCTAAATCCTTCCTTAAAAGGCCAACCATCACAGCTACAGATTTGGCCACTTGATCATCAAAAATAAAGCAAGCTTTGAAAATATGACTAACCGTGCTTTTTGCACACTCCCCAAACCACTGCCACAACAAAACAGTCCTGGACAGCTGGAGAGTGAGGAAAAACAATTTCACCAGAGGAGCTGAAGAAATTCCCTATCCCTTTTCATAGACACCTGCAAAAAAAGACCCTTCACACTGTTTTTTTTTTTTTTTTCAGGCATCACCAAGTTTATCTCGGAATTAAAAAGTTATCTTTGATGTAAATTAATGGCCCTTACTCCACAGACTGAAATGGGAATTTGGAAAAAAGGCACTTTCCAAAGAGGGTTGGAATTTTGTCTTTCTTCCATCTGAGCTTTATTTCTATGCATCAGTGCATGATTTTAGCACGTTGTCTTACCACTCTATATCAGAAATTTGTAACATATGCTTTCAAATTATTCACTAGTATGCCTAAGTATTAATTACATGGATTATTTCTTTTAAGATTAGACTTAATTTCAATGTATAACATAAATCTTGGCCAAGTAAATAACTTCAGACATTTACGGCAAATTCTGCCCCATAGGATTAGACATCTTAGGCTCTGTTTTATGGGGATGTAGTAGCATCTGCTAACTATCAAGAGGCAAGGGAATACATTTTATGATGACTGTTTCCTGGAGAGATAAATAGGGGCAAAAAACTTAATTTTTCAATATCGATTCCTTTAAACCTTAAACTAACAGCACTTTTACAACTAATGATCTGGTTTTACAATGATAACTTAAGGCTGGGGAAAATGTATTTCCTTTCTAGCCACTCACAAATACAGGATCACTCTGTTAAAAGATCTTTTGGTTACAGGCTATATTACATATTTTTTTCAACCTGCCCCCAAGACAAAAACTGATTTAAAGAAATTTGAAATGGCCACATCTTTTCAAACATGTCTGATTCATCAATAACTAACTACCATTTTACAGCATTTTTATATAACAAACAAAACTTGATTTTGTAACTTTCAGAATCAACCCAAATGAAGGCTCTTCTATCTAAATGTCTTAGCTTAACATCTAATCAGTGGGAAGCTGTTCTTTGGTGGCCTTCTGGGCAAGGGTAGGAACGTAATCAAGCATTTAGGATGTGGTTATTTGACTTGCAGACCCTTGGTTCCATTCATTACACCACAGTCATGTTAGTTATAGATCCAAATCCCAGGACAACTTTTAACTTCCCAGATAATTTACTTTCTGTGGGAGAGAACACACCCATGCATCAGTCGGGGGCAGGAAATCTCATACTTCTGCACTAACATTTTATAGACTATATTATTCCAGTAATGTCCTAAATAGAAACTTTTTTCAGATTCAGAATCTAATCCAGGACCATTCATTGCATTCAGATGTTATATCTCTTTAGTTTCCTTTAATCTGAAAGAGTTCCTCAGCTTTTCATGATGTTGATGTCTTTAAGTTAATATGCCATGCATTTTGCAGATTTCCCCTCCTTTAGTGTTTGTTTCCAATTTTGGCAAGAACACTATGTAGGTGATATTGTGTCCCTCTCAGTGCATCACATCAGTAGGCACATGATGTTAGTTTGTCACATTGTCGGTGTGTTAAATGTGGCCGAAGCCATTAGATAATGTCAGCTTTCTCCACCGTGAAGTTACCTTTTTTATGTATTTATTAATTTTTTGGGTTCCTTAAAAGTGTGGATAGCTGCTTCACTTCATCAAACCTCCATTTACTATTGTCCTATTTATAGATAGCTGTCTATATCAGCTATTACTATAAAGGTCATAAAATGCTGAAGTATGGTTCCTGGTTTTCTCCTTTAAGGAAGAGATTTCCTTTTACTTATTTATCCTTTCTTTATTTATTATCTCTATGGAGGCACAATTCCTATTTTATTCGTAGGCCCTCTGATGGTCAAACTGTACATGTCAACTAGATTGGGCCATGGGGTGCCCACATATTTTGTTAAACATTATTCTGGATGTTTCTGTGAGGGTGTTTTGGGTGCAGTTAACATTTAAGTCAGCAGACTGAGTAAAGCAGATTGCCCTCCATATGGGCGGGCCATATCCAATCAGTTGAAGACTTGAATGGAACAAAATGCTGACTCTCTCCCAAGTAAGGTGAAATATTCTTGCCTGATAGTCTTCCAACTGGGATATCAGCATTTTTCTTCCTTTGGATTTGAACCAAAACATTCACACATCCTGGGTCTCAAGCCTACCAGTCTTTGGACTGGAACACAACCAGGTTTCCTGGTTCTCAAGCCTTGGATTCAGACTGGAACAACATTGGTTCTTTGGATATACAGCTCCCTGACTCATCTTGTGGATCTTGGGACTTGCTAGTCACCATAATAACGTGAACCAATCCAGTATAATAAATATATTCTTAAGTTCCTTATAATATACAATTTTTATATTATATACAAATATATATTTATTTGATTTCTCTTCAATTTGTGTTTGTCTTCATTTTTAGCAAGAACACTATGTATGTAGTATTGTGTCCTAGATATCTATATTTATCTATCTGTGTATCTATCTCCTATTGTTTCTGTTTCTCTGGAGAACACTAATACAGTTTCCCATTATTATTTTTTCTAAAGATTTGATTTATTTATTTAGAAAAAGAGAATGAGTGAGTGCATGAGCAGGGAGAAGGAGAAAGAGAAGCTCAAGAAGACTGTACCAAGCAGAGCTCAATGTGGGGCTCAATCCCACCACCCTAAGATCATGATCCAAGCTGAAATAAAAAATCAGATCCCCAACCAACTGAGCCATCCAGGCACCCTCTCATTATTTTTAAAGTACATTCTGCCTTTTATCCAAGATATTCCAGGCTCCTCTGGGTTTTTCTCTTCCCTGGCCCTGGAATCAGCCATTATTAATTCAAGCAGCAATACCTCTTTTTATTGTGGTATGATATTTAAAAGCCAAAATTCTATTTTTTGTTTTTTTTGTGTGTGTCTGTTTGCAATAAATAGTCTCTTATTGACCTCACCTCTTACACAAAAAATAGTGGGTTATATATATACTACTTTGACTTTTGCTTTTATTTTATAGAAAATTACTCTATTTTGGTCTATGGAGCTATTTTTCCTTCTTTCTTACAGTTGCATAATTTTCCTTGATGTGAATACTCCATAGTTTATTCGATAAATATTTCCTGTATTAAGAGATTTAGGTTATTTTCAGTGTTTTGCAATTATGAATAATGCTCCCATGAGTAATCTCATGCATATATATCTTCATATTGTTGAGATACATCTTCAGAGTAAATTCCTTGAAGTGGGATTGTGGGATCGAATTGTAAACATTGAAGTCATCTGGAAATTGCCAATTCCCCCTCTAAGGGAGTGCCGTTCTGCACTCTCCTGAGCAGCATATGAGAACGCCTGCTTGTTCTCCTGCCTCACAAAGTGTATTGTCCAGCTTTAAAATCTTTGCCATTAATTTGCATTTTTCTGACAGGTGAACTTGAATATTTTTTATATGTTTAATGGCCATTTAAATCTCTTCTTTTTGAATCATCGTTCACATGTTTTGCCCATTGTACTATCAAGTTTTTGTTACCATCCCTCTTTATTTTTTTTTTAAAGGTTTCATTTATTTATTCATGAGAGACACACAGAGAGAGAGGCAGAGACATAGGCAGAGGGAGAAGCAGGCTCCCTGTGGAGTCTGATGTGGGACTCAATTCTGGGACTCCAGCATCACGACCTGAGCCCAAGGGAGACGCTCAACTGCTGAGCCACCCAGGTGTCCACCATCCCTCTTTAACATATGAGGCAACAGACTCCGTAAAGAGGAGTAACCCAAGGTTACACATGAGAATTGCTGGAGCTGAAACTGACCACATAAGGAGAAAATTGCACGAAAAATGTTTGTTGTTGGTTTTGGATCTTTAGACTTAACTCTTCAAATCTCTCACAGTAAACATCTATTTACCTTGATAATTAAGAGAGAAAATGCACTAAAGTTAAAAAAAAAAAAAAAAGGAAGAAAGGAAGAGAAGAAAAACCAGCTGCTCCCTAAGTCACAACAACTTTCAACAGTCTGCCAGAGTGATCGGCACCCCGAAGGTGGAAGCAGCCAAGCATGTAGGCTGCCAGCTGTCAGAGGCTGTAGGAGTTTGCCATATTTGTGTTTATTTTAAATAAAAAAGTAACAACAGAGGGAGCACAAGAAGAAAATATTGATAAGGTGACATTCGAGAAGACTGAGACGGCATACTGAAACCCTGCAGCCAAGGGGGAGCATAGGCACAAGCCTTTACAATCAAAGGCTTGTGATTCGTTAGAGAAACAAGAGGAAAGGAAGACAGGACACTCACCAGTAAGACAGAAATCGCAGAGATGGTTTCAGGGTCTAAGACAAAGCTCTCGGCACAGAGAAGGATATAGAAGAAGGCAACCAATCTGCTACCTTGGAGAACTAAAGAATGGCCAAGTCGGATAAAAGACGTAAATGGATTCTTCTGCTAAGCAGCAGCTCTCAGCTCTCACAGATTAACATCACCAGAGGCAAACTTAAAGTAAATAGATGCCTGGGCCCCATCTGAAATTAAATCCGAATTTCAGGGATAGGATGCTGGAATCCTGTTGGGAAGCATAGGTCTATCCACGCACCATACAAAAGGGATCTTATTGGAAGTTTTCAAATATTCTTTCAAGGATAAAAGAAAGAGGTTAGGTTTATAATTTTTAACTCAACAAGTCAACCCGTCAGTGCATATAGGAAGATTATATTACCATAATCATCATCTTCATCAACACCACGGCCATCATCACAGTTCCAACTTAGTGAATACCCTACCAGGCCCTAGATCTGATGCCAAGCACTTTATACTTTTTACATATTCTAATCTTTACAGAAACTCTTCAGGGTAGATACTATAATTTTTACTTTAGATTCATGAAATTAGGTTCAGAAAAATTAAAAGATTTATTCAACTCAGGTCTTGACATACTTTCCATCCCAGTCAGTACCGTGAAGCACCATGTTGCTCACATTTATCAACCTTACAATTACACTTACATTATAACACAGCAATTCTACTCCTAGATACACTCCCAAGAGAACTGAGTGCCAATGTCGAAAAAAAGACTTATGCAAAAACATTTACAGCAGCTGTTGCAATTCTATTCATAATAGCCCAGAAGCAGAAACAATACAAAGGATAAACAAATTGTGAAATATCCACACCATGCAATACTACTCTGCTACTAAAAAGAACAAATTTCCAAACTGATATACACAATAATGTGGATGAATTTCAAAGACATTTCACCAAACGAAACAAGACAGACCCAAAAGAGCACATGCTGTGTGATTCCATGCCAACTGTCCCCATTCAAGTATCACAGTGACCCAACAGAACCAAAAACAGCCCAAATTCTTAACCTTAACCTCAGAAGGATGATTAAGTGTGTTATGGTATGCCCACACAATGAAACAGAGTGCAGCCACTGCATGATGATCGTGCAGATTTTACAGCATAAAAAATAAAGGCTTATTATCCAATGTATGTGAAATAAAGCAGAATAATGAATTGTACCTACCTAAATGATTATAACCATGTATGCATTAGAAATGCAAATCTTTAAGGATTAGATATAAACATTTTAAAACTCCTAATTTGTGGATCCCTGGATGGCTCAGCGGTTTAGTGCCTGCCTTCAGCCCAGGGCGTGGTCCTGGAGTCCTGGGATTGAGTCCCACATCAGGCTCCCTGCATGGAGCCTGCTTCTCCCTCTGCCTGTGTCTCTGTCTCTCTCTCTCTGTGTCTCTGCCTCTCTCTCTCTGTGTCTCTCATGAATAAATAAATAAAATCTTTAAAAATAAAAAATAAAACTCCTAATTTGTTTTAATTAAGGAATTGTAGAATGATTTTTTGGAATTCAAAATCCATTATTATTGTTATAATATTATCAAGGCAATAAATCATAAAGGACTCAATAAGCATGAATTCTTTCAAATCATCAAACATTACATTCCGAATGAAATGAATCTAATAGTTTGTATCTAGGACCCACCCTATTAAACCATCTAAAATCATACTGGATGGATAACAGGGCTGTTAAATTAGTCTGATACTCTTAGGACCTGAGATTTCTTGGATGGGATGAATTTCTAGAGGCAACTTTTTCTAATTTAAGAGTTAATTGTGACATAATATACAATTAAATAAAATTAAATAATAAAAAATAAAGAAATAAGAATCAAATACTTAAAAGGGACCACTTGAAAAGCCAAGTTTAGGGGCACCTGGATGGCTCAGTTGGTTAAGCATCTGTATTTGGCTCAGGTCATGATCCCAGGGTCCTGGTATCAAGTCCCACATCAGGCTCCCTGCTCAGTGGGGAGTCTGCTTCTCCCTCTCCCTCTGCCTCTCTCCCAACTCGTGCATGTGCGCTCTCTCCCTCTCTCTCTCTGTCTCTCTTCTCTCTCTCTATGTCAAATAAATTTTAAAAATATTTTTTTAAAAAGTTTCAAAACTAGATAGAGCACAACATTGTGAATGTATTGAATGCCCCTGAATTAAACATTTTTTAATTAAACATTTTTAAGGATTATTTTGATAGTATGTGAATCTTATCTCAATTTATCAAAAAGGACAACACCAAGTGAGAGATGAATACAAAATCTAGACGATGGCAAACAAATGGAGGAATGGCAATTGATGCCCAGAGCAGAGTAAACGAAAACTTACATGTGGGATATTGGAGGTTTCTTCTCTAGGGAAAATTAACAGCTGAGAAAAAAAATAATAACTAGTCATGAAGTCTCAGTACATTCTTCTCTGTCAACAAGGCCTACACATAAGTGACCGTTAGATGCCTCACTCCTAAATATGAAGGAAACTGAGAGCCTCAAGACTTTTGAGGAAATAATACACCCATGAAATAAGAACAAAATGCTATATTTTGGAGAGTATTAAGAAAGCAAGAAGTAATATTGGGAAACAAAATATATGACAGGAGAAATTAAAATTTCAAAAGATGGGGCACCTGGGCGGCTTGGTCAGTTAAGCATCCCACTCTTGATTACCCTTCAGATCATGATCTTCGGGTCATGTAGTCAAGCCCCACAATGGGTTCCTCACTCATTGGGCAGTCTACTGGAGATTCATTTTCTCTCCTTCTCCCTCTTCCCCTCCCACCCCCCACGCTTCCTTTCACTTTCTTAAATAAATAAATAAATAAATAAATAAATAAATATTTTTAAAAATAAAATAAAATTTCAAAAGAAGTTTTAGAAATACAATTGAGAAGAAAAAATAGAGGAGGAAAATAGGAGAGAGAACAAAAGTAGAGGGACGCCTGGGTAGCTCAGTCAGTTAAGAGTCTGACTTCGGCTCAGGTCATGATCTCAGAGTCCTGAGATTGAGCCCTGTGGTATCATCGGGCTTCTCACTCAGCAGGGAGTCTGCTTGTCCCCGTCCCTCTCCCCTGCCCCTCCCCGTAACTTGTGCTCCCTTCCTCTCTCTCTCAAATAAATAAATAAAATCTAAAAAAATTTTTTTTTAAATAAGTAGAGAGTTGATCCAGCTTGTATTTGAGAAAGAGAGAACAAAGATAGATTGAATACTGGCCCACAAAGATATTTTGGTCTTAGCTCCTGGAACCTGTGAATGTTGTCTGATACAAAAACAGGGACTTTACAAGTGTCATTAAATTAAGAATTCTGAAATAGAGAGATTATCTGGATCATCCAGATGGGTCCTAAATTCAAGCACAAATGCTCTTATATAAAGGAAGCGAAGTGAGCTGTGACAAAAAGAGGAGCAGGTGATGTGACCACAGACACACTAGGATTAAGTGGCCACCAGTGGAAGAGTCCCTCATCTCCTGTGGGGGTGGAAATGTGCAGAAAGGTTCTTGTTTTATTAGTTTTGTTTTCTCTTTGGGGGATTTGGGTGGTTTGTCTGTCTTGTTGTATGTTTCTTTTTTAAAATGTCATCAGTAGAAGAATCCCTGAAAAAGCCAACACAATTTCTATGTGTTCATCAGAGCCCTGCTAACTTTCTGAGCTTTTGTTTGCCCTTGACATTATTCTTTCACACAAGTTTGCACATACTCTTTTCTACAGCACCAGTCCATTACAACACCCACGACTGGCTAGAGAGCTTCTAGAATAGAGTGGCAGCTTCCAAAACTGTGCAATAAACTGAGAGATCCCTGGCATGATGGTAATCCTAACAGTGAATTTCACCCATTCAGTTACCACTGGCAAGCATTATCTACAGGTTTTAATAATTTTTACTGGAAAACATACCATAATAAAACTAGAAACCAGTCAATATTTTTCCTGCAATACAAATGAAATTATTCTTCTTTGAATTAAGCTAGTTACAATTGCCTATTCTAACAAATACAAAGCAACAGGAGCAGAAACAAGTGTTTAGTCAGTTAGAGCTGGTTCTGCACACAACTTGAATAAAAAATCCATAGTGGAATTTATGAAATACGTAGTATTCAAATAACAACCTTGAACATTTCTTTCTGGTGCAGACAACAACAAAAACTCTATTAAGCATGTAGCCTAGGACTGTAATTTGATACCTGTATATCATAAACTCTAGTCAGGTACATAATTACACAGGCAGTATCAAAGACCTTTTACCCACGATGATGGATTTGATCTTGATCCATAGTCTTCTTCATGACTTACAGGGTTTCACTGCTTCTAGGAGGTTATATACTCCTAATTGTTTTGTCACTCAGTGATAAAGGATACCATCTAAAAAAAAATTTTTTTTAAGATTTAACCAGGGTATATCAACTGAACACCTGAATGAGAGATACCCAGTCTTTCCCATCCCACATAATTTCATGTAGTAAGTGGAGTTTGAGGAGCGCTCAGAACTGCTTGTTTCTGATGGGATCTGGGTGGATACTTGTCATTACAAAACAGAGTCTGTGAACTAACAGAGTTAGAAAACATAGAAAGGAAAATGTCGACTTGCCAGATATCCCCACTTCGCTCAATATGTATTTATGTATGTGCATATGCACGTCCACCTTCTTCCAGAAAAAACTGAATGCATCCTTGACATTTCTCCATCTGTACAAAGCAATTCGTTCCTAGTTCTATTCCACAACCTGCAAATATTTACTTCTATTCCCCAACCCAGGGAAATGTAACAATAATATCTACATCTTCTGGAAATTTACTCTCTTGGAAGAAAATGGTTTGTCTTTCTAATTAAAGAAATGCATATAAAGGAAAAGTCTGGAGAGGTGGAGGATGTTGGAGATGTTGGCTATGGTAGAAGAAAGACACTTTGAAGAAATTAGGAAATTAAAAAGAGCCATTAAGATGGATATAAGACCCTTACAAATTTAATGAGTTGGATCAGTTTCCAAGTAAATACACTATAGATTCTATGATTCCATGATTAGGAATTTTAAAAGAATTCCCTGGGGATTGGTAAAAATTCCTGAGAGCACCTCAGATCACCAACACCTGTGGAAGTGGTGGAGTCCAAGTCTGTATCTCTAAGAAGTAAAAGGGAAGCAGCTAATATCTGGGTCAGCGAGGGGTGGGGTGGTAATTACACTAAGATATATATATATATATATATATATATATATATATATATATATATATATATATGATATACTGAGGAAAATAAGAAATAAGAAAGACCAGGAGAGGGGAGAGATCTAGGGGCCATGAGCTGGTGGTAGATCCTGCTTGACTGGATGGTAAGAGAGAGCTTGTGGGTTCACTGTTCTTTTTTTGTCCTTCATCTGTATTCAAGGGCCCTTTGTGGCTGTCCCACAATCCTGTGATGGGGGCCTGGCATCTTAGACTGGAGCATGTAATCCCTGAGGCCCATATGCCTGAGACAGGAGTGAGCTTCAGATGGTGGAGAACATTGGCTGAGTTCTGCCTTTTAGTGGGTCCAGTGGCTTTGATTCTATCTTCTATAATCTGTGTGGGGTTGGGGTCTTCCTTCTGTCTTGTTACCACCTCAAGTAGAATCCAATACTTAAAAAAGACCATGATACCAATCAGGTAGGGGAGTTCTAGATCCAGCTCACAGAAGAGATTGACTCTTGTCTTTTCTTTTTCTTTGCCTTCCCATTTCTCTAAATCAATTATTGAAACAGATATACTCCAGGAATGGGAATTCCAGGGAAAGATTAGGGTATCTAGGCTAGGAGAACAGCTTGGGCAGGGCAAGGGGGATCAGGACTTCTCTCCAAAGCTCACAGACCATCTACCTGTAAGAAGGTTACCTGGTAGAGGACTCCAGAGTAACCCCCAAACTCCATGCTTCAGTGTGGAAGCATGAAATAAACAGGTCCTCAGCATCGCTCATCAGCTGTCTTCCCATCTCAGGTGTTACTAGGCCACACCTCCCCATTTTGTTAGGACTGATCTATGAGCAATGCTGAGCTCCTGAAAACCTCTGATCAGATACCACTCCATCTCTCCTAAGAAAACAGAAGCCCATAGAATGGAGCATAGATGTTCCTAGAGATCTGAGATTCTGTGCCCTTCTTCAGCAGACGACCACTGTCTAAACTATCAATGAGGATCACATACAGAAAATGCTTCTTTGAGTTTTCCAGGAAGGATCAGTAGAAAATACATCCATCCCCCATTAACAATGGATAACATGGAAAGAATAGAGATCACAATTAAATCAATGCAGAAAGTCACATAATTCATTCAATAATGAATACCTTCAACTTGCTTAGAAAGAGGAGAGTGAAAAATGGGTCCCAGACTCTCATTGTTCTTACCTCTCAGCATCAGTTTAGAGGCAGGAGGGATAAAGTGAGAGCTTGAAAAGGAAAGGTTCTACTATTCAACTCCCAGTGCCAAAAGGGTTAACATTCATCTCTCCTCTCCATGAGGTCCCAGGGCCACTAGGGCCAAGGATATCAGTTCCTAGAGCTGGATCTCAGAAAGCAGAGGTCCTCAAGAAGAGGCATGTAACAAAGAAAGCCCCACCTGATGCCCAGGTCCTGCCAGAGTTTCCATCAAAGAGCAAATTTTAAAATAGCAGTGGCATCTGCTACAGAGGCTTCATCCCTGGAAAAAAGAGAAGGGACAAACAGATCTAAGGCTCAAAACCTAAACAATGTCCACCTCTATGCAGAGCCCAAGGTCCACTAGATATTGATATTAGAGTTGCCTCTCTGGACAGAGGGAATCTTGAAACTCACAAACAAGCCCATCACTGGCCAGATCCTAAGAAAGAAACAGGCTTGTGCATGGAGCTCACGTGAAGACAGGGAGTCTACTCGAGGAGGTACTCAAGGACCTGGAAGAGCCAAATATACAAATTCCTGTAGTGACAGCACTGCTTTCTCCCCTGAGTAGAGTTAGGGCTGAGGACCTCATCCCAGCCTTCAAGCAGGCTCTGCTTACCCTGAATGCCCTAAGCATTAATATACAGGTCACAGAGAAACTCAGAAAACCCAAAACAACTGCACAATTCTAAATAAGCAACTGTGTTTGAATGGACCTCCTCTGTGCTCCCCAGGAGCTTATGCCCACAGCTAGGCCTTGAAGCCCAGACCAGAGATGTCCCAGCCATCAGGCCATGATCCCCGGAGCCCCAGACTCTGTCACGGGAGGTGTGTTTCCTCTGATCAGCCAGAAAATTCTGCTCCACCCACTACCTATAGCAAAATCTCTCTCCAAGAAATTCAATTAGGGAAAATAAATTAGTTCTCACATTACCACACCCTCTGAAGAGGGCAGTCTCTGTTTCCCCTAACTCGCATTGGTTACTTTCATTCTATTGTTATCTTCTTGTTTCTTCCATCTGTGGTATGTTTGGGGGAAGATTTAGGGAGTTCCAGGAGCTCAGGCCTAGAGAAAACAAGGTTCTGTTTCAGCTCCTACTGGGAGGCAGCTTTGGCTTCTCGAAGGCGACCAGAGCCAAGGAGGAAGTCTGACAGTGGCATTGCATACCCACTCTGTTCCTTCATGTGTATCTCTGAAGATAATCCCGTTTTCAAAATTTGTGATTATAATACTGCTATTATAAAAACATAAACACATGCACAAATATCCTACCTTATAAACATTCACAGTTTCAAGCAATGGGAAAATTCAATAAAGACCAGAGCCTAGGGGCACCTGGTTGGCTCAGTGGTTGAGTGTCTGCCTTCAGCTCAGGTCATGATCCCACGGTCCTGGGATCGAGTTCTGTGTCAGGCTCCCCACAGGGAGCCTGCTTCTCCCTCTGCCTATGTCTCTGCCTCTCTCTCTCTGTATCTGAAATATTTAAAAACAAAACAAAACCAGACCCCAGGAGCTATATCATTCCTCTACTGCCTCATCATTCTGAGTGTTACACATCTATGGGGTGGAGTAGGTGTGGTTATACACCCAGAGTTACCGACTCAGCCCCCAGAAAACCTCACATACCCTAAAAACTAAACTGGAAGTTTGGGATATGAAGCCCTGAGTTCAGAAGAGCAAGGAGAAACCTCCAACAACCCTGAGCCTGTTGGTGGAGAGCTTCACCTGCCCCCAAACCCTCTTCCATTCCTGGTTGAGGCTGGGGAAACAAGCACTGCTCCCCAATTCTCACTTTAGAATTAATGAAAAGGTAACGCTGACTGTCACCTCACCGTCCTTTCTCCATGTGACAGGTTTTAGAACAGCAGGGAAATGAAAAACGCCCCCCTCTGTTTGTGGTTTCACACCAGGGACAGGAGGAGGCCAAAGGAAAGGCAGAGCAAACGTGGAGTAGAAGGGGGCACATGCTGTTCATAGCATGGCAAGGAAGTTTCCACAGACCTTCGAGTAGCAGTTGGGCCACTCTTCAGACACCACAAGAGACAAGAACAGAAGAATGTCTTACGGCCGGGTCACCTTGCCCCTCCTCCCATCTGCCAGAAGACAGTCCCTATCTGAAATGATTATGAGAAAGAATATTTTCCTGCCAACAGTACCTTTTTGCATGTTACAAAACCAAGCCACTTTCCAATGGATACCGAGCCAGGTGAGCTCCTGTGGGGAAGGGGTTTGAGGGATATTGTTGAGCAGGGCCCTGGGATGCACGTGGCAAGGCGTGGGAACAGGGTCATGAAGCAAATTCTGAACTCAACCATGAATTCTCCCCACTGAGGAGGTCCCTTGGAAAAGGGAATCCTGTCCAATGTGCACTGTCCCAAGTTAAAGTCCTGATTAGCCTTCAAGGAGGATTCTAGAAAATCCTTTGGCTCACAAAAGGTAATATCTATACCAATGGATAACACCTTGATAGTCAAAGCCCCTTGGTTCTTGTTGCTAAAATAAATTCAGTTGATGGCAAAAGGTGGCTGATAGACCCTCAGAGAAATGTTCAGAGTATTTGAAACCAAGTTGGACCTATTAGAACAAGCTAAAAGAAGGACTAAATAGTGGCCTTGAAAAGAAGAGTAAAAAAGTAATCTTCCTCTACTCTAGTTTCTGAGGATTTCAGAAACCTACACAAGGTGAATTACAAAGGAGGAAAATGCAAAAATAGGAATCCCAGATTGATGTCTGACACAGAAGGAAGGAAACACTAAAGGAAGAATTAGAAACACAGAAGGAAGGAAACACTAAAAAAAAAAAAAAAGAAAGAAAAAAGGAATGTTTTTTAATTCCAAATCCACATACCAACGATGACAAATCTTCTGCAAAGTGGCAGAGAAGTCGATGCCAAATGTTGCAGAGAGGTGGGGGGGAGGAAAAAACTCAAGAAACCATCCAAAAGGAGACCGCATCAGGTGCGGTGTCTTCCCCCCACCGATTGCTAAGTGAACAAGCCACATGCTAACATCATAGCAGAAGCAGGTCCTACGAAGGACTGACTACTAAATCAAAGAAAAAGAATGGGAAAAGCAGCGAAATGTAATTACCTGGGTTCCTCCCATTCTTGCTTCCACGGTTTCTTTTAGTTCAGGGAACGAAATAACAACAGATATTTTAATAAAGTTTGCCTGAGTTTCCTGCCCATTAGAGCTTTATGACCTTCACCAGAATGTTAAACTTCCTCCCAAAACATTTGGCCTTTGTAAGGGCTTCAGATGGATTATAAAGCAAACCATGTGTCGCATTTCATATTCAATCACAACTCACACAGGCCTTTTAACAAGCGCTAAATCACAGTTTCTTGGAAACCTCCAATTGGAAACAGTCACTCGGACATCTTGTCTGGGGCCAGGATACGGGTCCCCTGCCCTATATAGCTAGCTACTTGCTCCGTTTCCTTTTCATTGCCTTCAGGGATGTGATATTTTTCTTCTCCACGTTGAGACACCGCCTGCCATCCTATTAGGACCCACTGCGAGGAGATGCTCTGTGAGGTTTGCCTTCTGCTCTGAATATTCTAATATTTCTCATTAGTGAGTAACTCTACCCAGCAGGAAAGAAGAAGGAAGCTGTGAATAATGCAGCTGGAGATTTCAGAAAGAACACAGAAACTGGGGGCAAAATACACTAGTGAATAAATGGGCTCCTTATTGTCTAGGTGCTCACGTTCACCGCCTCCTGCCCCAGGACTGTCCATCTCACTCTGTTTAGCACTGTTGTGTTCATGCCTATTTCTCTCCGCTCAAATGGGAGCACACTGAGTTCACAGTAAATACATGTCACACGTGTACTGGTGTGCCCAGTGAAGAGAACTTAAATTCCTTTATCATGGCAAGGAAATGACTGTTTGGGTTTTGCTGGGTGATTCTGGTTTCCAGAGATGGAAAGGATAACTCATGTCAGTATAGAAAGCCTTGTATGGGGGTCAAGCATCAGAATGGTCCGTTCGTTACCTAAACATTAAACAAAAGGATGCACGTTATTCTGGTTGCGGGGGATGTTAGCAGCTCCAGGCTCTGACTCTTCAGACAGACAGACTGTGATATCTTCCTCCGGTCACTGCTACCCCAGCCTTGCCTCAAGCTTCAGTGGGAAAACAGAAACCGACGGACAAGCCTCCAAACATGCTTTGACCACCAAATCCCCAGGCCGGCTGTGGCTGTGACTCCCCTTCATTAACTCCTCCCTGATGAGAGAGCGTCAAAGGCAACTTCGCACTCTGGGCCAGGACTCTGTCCCCTCTGTCTCTCTCAGAAACTTCAGTCCTTCACTTGGCTGCTCCTCCTCTGGCAGAGTCCTCCACTTTCCCTTCCACAGGACCACTCCCAGGAGCATTGTAGAGGCTCTAGTATCATCTAGTTGAAAACACAGCCCTTGACGTCACAGCCCCCTACAGCTATCAGCTGTTCTCCTTCTCAGCTAAGACTCAGAAACGCTGCCTACAGACCTTTTCTGGGCATCAGCCCTCTTCACGACACCAAGTCACCAAAGCATCCCTCATTCTAGTCCACTCAACCATTATCTTAAGAAGACCACCCTCCCCTTCACGAAATACTCTCCTTTCCCTCCTCGAACTCACTTGTGTTTCTCTCCTGACTCTCTGGTTCTTGCTTAGTCCCCTTTGCTGGTCCCACCTGCTCATCCGAGTGGCTCGGTGCTCAGTCTATGCCTCTTCTCTTCCTCCCCTGCAGCCCATGCAGAGGTGATCCCACCCAGTCTCTTGACTTCAAAGAAATCTGCTGGCAACCTCTGATCCTGATTCTCCACACCCCGGAGTCATCTACAACTGCCCACTTAACACGCCCACTGGCATGTCTGAGACATATCTCAAACTTGAGATCTACAAAACAGAACTCTTGGTTCCTCTTCTTCCCCCAGGACCCACACAACCAAGTCACTCCCCAGTTTTTTCTGCCTCAATAAATGTTTCCCCATCTTTCCAGTTTCTCAAGCCTGACACCTGAGTCATCCTTGACATCTTTCTTTCACAAATTCCCATAACAGAACATCATATCATATTGATTTTCAATATCCAAAATATATTTAAAATCTGTCAAATTCTTGGGGCACCTGACTGGCTCAGTGTGTTAAGCGTCCAACTCTTGGTTTCAGATCAGGTCATGATCTCATGGGTCATGAGATCGAGCCTCTCTGCCAGCTCAGTGCCCGGCGGAGAGTCTGCTTGGAGATTATCTCCCTCTGCCCCTCTCCCCACTAGCTCTCTCACTCTCTCTCCCTCCCTCCTTCTCTCTTTCTCTCTCAAATAAATAAATCTTTGAAAAAAATTGTCAAATTCTTTACATCTTATAGGCTATAAATGGTCTTCCTGTATCCACTCCTGTCTTGTCTAACCTCCTTCCCATATGTCAGCCATTTTATTTTCCTTTTTGATTTATTTATTCATGAAAGACACAGAGAGAGAGAGGCAGAAACACAGGCAGAGGGAGAAGCAGGCTCCATGCAGGGAGCCTGTTATGGGACTCCAACCCAGGACCCCAGGATAATGACCTGAGCCAAAGGCAGACACTCAACCACTGAGCCACCCATGTGCTCCGGCCATTTTAATCTTCTTTTAAAAACATTGGACTATGCTGGTGCCTTGCTTCCCATTGTATTCTAGATAGAATATAAATCCCTTAACATGGCCATATGGTCCTCTTGATGTGGTCCTGACTACATCTCTCCCCTCCCTGTCACTCCCTGCACTCCAGCCCCATTGAGTCAGTTGGAGTCTGGGGACCATCTACCCATGCCCATCTCATCTGCCTTGCATGACAGGAAAGCTAAGAACTACATTTCCTGGACATTTCCCCCTTTGCCCCCCTTGCAGCAAGAGACCAGCATATGGTTTCATCCTTTCAATCACAAGCGCTTGACTTTGGGCCTCAGTTGAGGAGGGGAGAGGCAGAGGATGAGGCATCAATTTGGCTGGTGCAGATTGGGCCAGAATCAGCACGGTTCTGAAGTCCCTGGCTTCCAGATTTGGCGGTTTCCTGTAGCCAATAGTGGTTTCTCAGTCATAGAAGAAACAACGTGTTTCTGGGAGCAGGACACTGTCTCTGGAAGCTCTGCCTGGACCATATGCCCAAGAGCCTCACTCTGGTTCCTTCCGCACTCTTTAAACCACTGACTACCTGATAAATCTCTTCTTCCTTAAACTAGCTAAGGAGGTTCCAGTTGTTGGCAACTGAAACTTCACAGATGGACTGACCAACTTTTAGTTATTTAGTTGAACCAAGATTGCAGTTTAGAATGTGAGTATTGAATCATCCTGGCTGAATTTGAAGCCTGGTTCCAGCACTTCCATGCTGTATGACCTTAGTTTAATTATTTAACCTCCCTAGCCTCAGTGATCTCATTTATAGTTGAGGAATAAAAATAGCACCTATTCCAGAGGGCATCTGAGGATAAAATGGGATAATACTGGTAAAATACATAGTATAGTTGCTGGCACATAATAAGAGTTCACTAAATGTTAGCTTTTATAATTACTATAATTAAGTAATATTATTATTTCTTTGCTCTGGGCCTTAAATTTTGCTCTTTCTTATGCCTGGAGCATTCTGACTTCACCAAAACCAATTAACTGCCCCCCTCATCTTCAGTTTACAAATTATTTCCTCAAAAGTTACTTCCTGGCCCATTTTAATTATGCCTGCCCTCTTGGTTTCCTCTTATAATAACATTTTCCCCTCTTAGAACATGCATCAAAATTTTCAATTATGTATTGTTTTGTTTGTTTATGTTTTTATGTTTTTAACCTAGTCTCCTCCAAGGAGCTTCCACGAAGGTGGCTGTCATGACTACATATGTCCTGTCATATAGGGAAGACCTAGCATTTTGTTGACACACAAATGAGCTCAAGAAATGTTTCTTAAATGAGTGACCCAGTCAAATGTGGTGGCAAATATAACAAAAGTTGTTGAACGTGTGGAGACCTGTGTGACCAGCCAGTTCTAATATAGAGAGGCCAGGCCTGCTTTGCCATAAAACAGCCCAAGATGAGTTTGGGTAATTACCCATAAGTTTTCTCTATCGTATTAAACATTAATAGCACTCCACAGTTTTCTATGCCTGTTTAAATCTATTGATTTTTTTAATCCTTCTAGTAAACCCAATTATCTTTTTATCTCATCTTACCGAAGGAATGCAAGCTTCAAAATGTCTGCAAGATGCACATCACACAGAGAAGAAGGAACACATTTCACAAATCACTGGTTGACATGAGTTCCAACACTGGCTTTGACATTTTCTTGCTGTGTGACGTTGGGTAAAACTCTCAATCTTTCTGAGATTTTCATCTGTGAAAAGGACTAATTGTGTGTTGCTGGGAAGATTACATGTATAATATCTGAGATGTGCACTGTGTAAAGAGCAGATAGCCTACATGTCATCATCATCCACATTGTTAAGTACTCACTTACACTCAACAACGTGGTGAATCAGGTTTTTCCACTAGAATCTTGGATTCTAGGCCATTGATACCTTAGGATTACATATGTTAATCAAAGCTGTGGCATGAATACCATCCTTCATTTTATTTTTATTTCTTACAGATTTTATTTATTCATTTGAGAGAGAGAGTGCAAGTGAGCACAAGTAGGGGGGATGGCAGAGGGACAAGCAGACTCACTGCTGAGCAGGGAGCCAGAGATAGGGCTCGATCCCGGGACCTTGAGATCAGGACCTGAACCAAAGCTAGATGCCTAACCAACTGAGCCACCCTGGTGCCCCCCATCCTCTATTTCATTAACTGAGAGATTTAATGCCCCACATATCAGACACAGATGCACAAACCTAGCTTTCATATGAGCTCACTCCATCTCTGCAGTCAGACTGTAACTCCTTGGTGACAGAAACTAGAGCTGCCTTTTTCCAAAGTGCTCTGCACAGAGGTTGTGATTATTTGTTAATGGATAAATGAGAAGGGAGGGGGGGAGCTATGGACAGGAAATCCAAAGCGCTTTAAAAAACCAGTATTTCAGAATGAATTCTGCAAGGTAGATGATCTAAATCAGAGCCAGGGGCCCCTGGCCTCACGCTCAGAACGTCTTTAAACCTTAGGCCAGAAAAACCAGTCCTGCATCCTGTTTCTGAGAGGAAACTGACTCTGATGAGTGGACTGTTAGGCCAGGAGCCACAAACAACATTCATGGTTTTTGCTGTTGTGCAGGCTGACCGGGTTGGGCCATCGCGGAGCAAATAGACTGTCACAGGGAACTCAGTGGGAGAACAGATGGCAGTAATTAGGAGACAAGTGATGGGGTGAGTACTGAGGTTTATGTGTTCAGCATCCTCTAGATGGTATCTGCTATAACCACAAATAAACTGCATATAACCAATTACAGGGGTTCCCAGTTCCTTCCTCAGGGCCATGACTTCAACATCTCGAGTATCCATGTTAATAAGGATCCCTGGTTTTAATCCTATGAGATTGACCACATCATTTCCTGTTTGTAACTTGGCTGAACACATGGCTGGGATTTCTCTCCAGCTCCCCCACCACAGCAAATCCCATGTCTTGACGGACCCTCTCTGAGGTACCTGGCTGCTGTGTTTCCACACTGACGAGAGAAAGCTCCTTCCTCTCCTGAGGGGAAAGGCTGCTCAGGTACAGTGAGGCCCGAAAAGCAATGAGTATGTGGCCACACTGTAAATGACAAGAAACCAGGCTTATTATTAAATCAGTCTCTGTGGTGTTACTTCAGAAATTCACGTCTTAAATGGGAAAACAGCTAATGTGTCTTGCAATAGTATAGCCAATATTTGTTTAACACTTAGCCTTGCCAAGCACTGTGTTAGATTTGGGAGAAATCAACTCCTTAATCTTTATCACAGCCAGGTGAAGTAGGTCTCACAATTAACCCCATTTCACAGATGAGAAATGAAGGCTCAGAGAAGTCAAGTAGCTTTTCCGAGGTGACACAGCTAGTTAGCAACAGCAAGAGCACTCACACTCAGCTCAACCTGACCTGAAAGCCATCCCTAGTGTAGATCTACCTATACAAGGTCTCTCATCCCTGAGCTACCCAGCCCTAAAGTCAGCTCAGACGGGATCATATTCCTCTTCTCCTTTCATCCTTCAGCTATCAACTTAGCAGTCCCCCTCCTCCAGAACCCCCCCCCCCCCCCCCACTGTTCCCGACTTGACTTAGGCTCCTCCTGTACTGATACGCAGCACTTGTAAATCTGATCTCTCCCACTAGACCAGGAGTTCAGAGGAGGCTGGGGCCAGGTCTGTCATGTGCATGGTGAGTAAGAGAGTGTCTTGCACCTCATAGACACCATGGACATATTTGTGGGATTTATGGGATTCATGACTAAAGATGACACTCCACAAAGGTTCTTTCTGTAACATGAGAACAGGAACTCACTGCTTCTCTCCAGAATTTCCTTTGTCCCAGAAATCAGAAAAGCAGGTGAAAGCTGGTGGTGTGTTTTCTGAAAATTCTGTAAATCCCCTGAGATCAAATTTCTTTGTAGTATGTGAAAGGCTTAAGCCCAAATTTCTTTGTAGTATGTAGTATGCCTTAAGCCCACCACCTGTGCAACCAATTTTAGCCTTCTTAGAGTGGCAACAGAGGGAAAGAAAGGCTGGTGTCCTAACACCTTCACAAAGGTAAAGGTTTAGAATATGAAGTGTCGTGTTATCCTCAGCAACAAAGATTGCGTTAAAGGATAGTACTAAGAGAAGAGCATAGTCTGTCTGGCCTCTTTACAGCCAAACAGGAGCCAAGATGGGTTATGCGGACCCCAGTGCAAAACAAAAATGAGGGGCCCGTGTTCAGGAATTATTAAGAATTTCCGGAGTGACAGCAGTGTATTAAATCAAGTGTCGGCTCTTCGAAGCCTGAATCCCTCCCTGTGCAAAGGCCCAGGTCATACACACACAACCTCAGTCCTGAGATGGATGCCTGCAGACCTTGTATTAAGTCCTTTGATTATTTAATTTATTTCATTTCATTCTCATGGCAGCTGCATGAGGTCGATGTTTACACAGACAAGACATTTGAGCACCGGACAAAGAAAGATTTTGCTCTAACTGAATGGAGGAAAGGGGCCCATGGAATAACCAGCAAAGGAAGTGAGGTAGATGATGAAGACAAGAAGTAGAGGCTGCTGTGCCACCCTGACCCATCCCAAATGAAAACTCAACTGGATCTTTCTTTTTCTGACCTTCAGTAAGGAGAGAAGTCTTGAGGTAGAGTAAATGGCCTCAGAGAGTTTAACCCAAGGAAATTATTCTCTGCCCAGCAGATAATAAATACTAATAACCCCCTCCCTCTGTTTCTCAAGAACCAAGACCACTGCAGGTCCCAAATACTGTCCCTATGGTCTGACCAGCCTCCCTCACCAGCCTCTCACCATCTAGTAAATTCGACCCCAGCAGCACTTTGCAGCCACCACAGCAGTGGGACTGGTGTGCTTGAGAACTGGAGGAGTAGAAAGTGAAGAAGACAAAAGCCACTTCTCTCTGGCCACCACTGACTCCTGTTACAACTGCCTGGCTGCCCTCTGCTCCACCCAGAGGGTAAACAGTGGGTCTGAGCAGTGCCCCAGGAGATCATTCATCTTTTCCCGGCACAGCACTTTTAATTAAAAGCTCTAGGTTTGGCAGGAAAAGCCTTTAAGTACTTGAAAACACAAGGAATATTTCAAAACAAGTCTTGGTCTCACTCAGGGTGCGATCTACATGGACCCCTAAGGTTTAACTCAAGAGCCATCATTGGGAAAACATACAGTATTACCCAAGGTCTCTGGATGTGACCACCAGCAAGACCAAGAATCCCAGATTCATAAGCTTGAACAAGATCAACCATCAACTGATGTGTTGCTCATTCTTCCTACAAAATTATTTCAGTGAAAGAATATTGGGCTGCTTTTTAATTACAAAGGTTATTCTTAACCTTCAGTTAAATACCATTAGGAATGAGAGTCCCACAAATACCAAAATACTGGCTTTATGGCTTCTGTGCTTTATGACTCTGGGCTAGTGACTTCACCTCTTCAAGCCTTGGTTTTCTCAAAGTAATAATAAAAATAGTATAACAATGGCAACCAGGAGTGTCATGGGGATTCAATAAGATAATTATGTTAAAACACTTAGCATGGTGGCTGGTACATCATGAACACTGAACAGTAGTTCTCTATTACTAGCATTACTATGACACTGAGGTTTCAAGTTGGCAATGCTTTTCTCACTGTTACCATAGTCTTGTTGCCTAGAAGCCAGGAAGGTGCCTGTCAGGAACATACACTTAATAAATATTTGTTGAATAAATGATTCACTGAAAGTCAGTGTCTATTTACAACACTAGATTTCAAGTTTTATTGAGATTGGGACCATCCCAATCTCTAATCCAAGAACTAACCATCCCTGCATTTTTTTCAAAAGATATTCATTGGACTTCTATTAGATTCCAGGTACTATGCTTTGTGGTGTCTATTTCAGACAAAACAAGTGCTTAAAATTTTTTTTTTCATTTTAAAGAAGAGCTCTTGGGGTCTCTGGGTGGCTGTCAATTAAGCGTCTGCCTTTGGCTCAGGTCATGATCTTGGGGTCCTGAGATGGAGCCCCATATCAGGCTCCTGTAGTCTGCTTTTCCTTCTCCCTCCCCGCCGTCCTCCCACTTGTGCTCTCTCTTCTCTCTCTCTATCTCTCTCAAATAAATAAATAAAATCATAAAAAAAAAAAGAAAAGAAAAAAAGAGCTCTCAATCCTGGCCCTACAATTCAGTTGCAATACAATGGCTAGTCCAGTGGACCTTTAAAAAGTCCTGATGGGGGACACCTGAGTGGCTCAGCAGTTGAGCGTCTGCCTTCAGCTCAGGGTGTGATCCTGGGGTTCCGGGATCGAGTCCCACATTGGGCTTCCTGAGAGGAGCCTGCTTCTCCGTCTATGTCTCTGCTTCTCTCTCTGTGTCTCTCATGAATAAATAAATAAAATCTTTTTTTAAAAAAAGTCCTGATGGTCTCTTTTACATAGCCCACAGTTTCCTGGGATCCTTCATTCCAAAGAAACCAAATCTGTAAAAAAACCCACAAAAAAGTTTTCCCAAGGAACATAGCCACTGGATTAGGTACTACTCTGTCAAAAGTGAACAAATGTTCACGGAAAGCAAGGATGTTGGGTTTGGTTTTTAGTTTTATCTTTAAAAAAAATTGAGGGGTACCTGGGTGGCTCAGTGGCTTAGTGTCTGCCTTTGGCTCAGGGCGTGATCCCAGAGTCCAGGGACTGAGTCCTGCATGCAGCTCCCTGTAGGGAGCCTGCTTCTCCCTCTGCCTATGTCTCTCCCTCTCTCTGTGTGTCTCTCATGAATAAATAAAATATTTTTTAAAATTTTAAAAAAATAAATGAATGAACACACACACACACACACACACACACACACATACCCTAAGGGTTGTAAGTAACTAGGATCCCCTTTAGTTTATGACCATAATTCCAAACCCTCTCTGAGCTCTAAAAGTCTAAGAAAAGGGCTCTTACTCTACTGATTGAGGTAAATTTCAACAGCCACTGTTCTCAGGGGCATTCGGGAAGGGAACTAGGTGTACATGTCCATGCCCCAAGAACTATCCATTAAACAAAATACCACAAGACTGCTCAACTCCACATCTGCCATACCCACAACTCTGCCTCTGGTGACCTTCCATGAGATGCCATTGCATAGTGTATCAGAACCAGAAACTTGGCCCAGAGGAAGCTCCCAGGTACCCAAATGCTCTCTGGAACAGAGGAAGTATAAGGAAATTAATTTTGCAATGAGTACACTTTTCGAGAATAAGGCCAACAACTTGCCTTTGTAACCAGCGCACAGTACATACCTGATATTTACTGATTGATTGAATATGTGACTTGTCAAAATGGAGATTTTTCTGGTCTTCTGGGCAGTTGTCCAATCCTTAGTGGCTGTTGAGTTATATCAAAGCCTACAATCTCTTTCTTCATTTCTTTTTGTTGTTGTTGGGTTTTTTTTTAGAAAACAAAAATACAGAATTTTGCAGTAATCACTTATATATTCTGGCAATTTGAATAAGAAGAGTTAGTATTAGAATGTCAAAATATATGCCTGGCTTAACCAGGCTTACCTCTGGGCTGGACATAATGAACTGCTAAGGGGTTGCTGTCTGGGAGGCATTGGCAGGCTTTAGCTTGTCAGAATCTTGGAGCTTTTCAGTGAAAAATCTCCCAGATAAGGTAAGTCCCTCCATTTAATTACAAGTGGAGGCAAGGCCACATAACAGTCTTTCCAGACTCTTTGAATAAAATATTTTTTTAAAAATAAACACACGAGGTATTTTTTATGTTGGATTTGCAAAGCTTATTATTTTTAAGAATTCCAGAAAGCAACATGTCACTGGAAAAACACAATAGACAATAAAATGTGGTTGTGTCTAATTCTCTGGTCTGCTTTAAGGTACTAGTGAAAAATCATCGAAATGAATCCAGGGATAAAACATTGCCTTCTTCATGTTGCCTTGATTTTGTTCATTCTCCAGGCCATATGGGTGTAAAACGGAAAGGCAAACACCAAATATATATTATTTTTTCCCTCAGTTTCAACTAGCAGCATGTGCATCCCTTGAAAAAGAAAAGCAAAACTATTATTTTAAAACATCTGAGACCAGGTTTTCTGTCTGTAGAGCACACTCAGTGAGAAGCCAGCAAAGAAGAGAGTTCTAGAGGCAATGCCTTTCATGTCTAGGCAATTATTTTAATTGCTCCCAGGATTGGCTTAACAAATGGCTTCATGGCCTCTGAACAGCTAAGAATGTTTGGGACACAGATCAGACGCAAAAAGAAGATAGGAAAGTTCCACAAAAGACCACGTAGTGTGCCGGAAGCAACACAGATTTCAAAATCAAAACTCTATGTTCAAATCCATAACCTGACACTTCCTGGCTATGTGGCCGAGGGCACGTGTCCCATGCTCTTTGAATGTCCAATTCTGATGTAAAACACAAAATGTAGATCCTAGTAACCAGAATATAGGGCAGAATTTTTCAAAATGCAAGCTGCTATACGTTAGCAGATCAAAACGTTATTTTGAGGTGCACTTGACATTTTAACAAAATGAAAGAATATAGAATAAAATGCATTGAGGGTGCATTATATGTTTCATAAAGTAAGTATTGTTTCACGAAATTTTTCTTCCCCATTCATATATGTCTAATTATGTTACATACATACATTACAAATACGTGCATACATACACATAATTGAAATGTAGTTCTTGCTAAGGATCACAAGCAAAGTTTAAAAACAATTCTTGTACATATTTCATATAGATTAGAGAGATTATGAAAATATGTAGCACGTAATAGATGCTCTGCTATTGGTGATTTTCCTTTCCCGGGAGAAACTACTATATTTGGACAAATTTGTTATGAAATCACCATTTGTTATGGGCTGAATGTTTGTGCCCCACCCCCAAATTCATTATTGAAATCCTAACCCCCAATGTGGCTGTACCAGGAGGGAGAGCCTTTGGGAGGTAACAAGGTCATGAAGGCAGAGCCTTCACGAATGGGATTCATGAGCTTAGGAAAGGTGCCTCAGAGAGCTCTTCCACTGTTTCTATCATGTAAAGATACAACCAGAAAGGGCACCTGCATGGCTCAGTTGCTTAAGCGTCTGCCTTCAGCTCAGGTCATGATCTCGGGGTCCTGGGATCAACGCCCACATTGGGCTCCCTGCTCAGTGGGCAGTCTGCTTCTCCCTCTCCCTCTGCCCCTCCCCCTGCTTATGCACTCTCTCTCTCTCTCAAATAATAAATAAAATCTTAAAAAAAAAAAAAAGGTAGAACCAGAAAATGGAAGTCTGCCACAAAGGGGTCTCACCACTACCCAACCATGCTGGCACCCCGATCACAGAGTCCTAGCTTCAAAACTGTGAGAAAATAATTTCTGCTGTCTCTAAGCCATCCAGTTTATGGTGCCTTGTTATAGCAGTCTGAATCAAGACACCGTTTTTACATATATGCCCGTTGTTTCTCTTTTCCTTCTTTTCTAACACAAGCTGCAACTTGCATTTTGCTAAAACTAGCTTCAATGAGATATGAAGTGTCTCACCAAAATTTTTGGAGAGACTTTAAGGTTATTTAGGTGAGGAGTTCATAAAATGAAGCTCCCTGCTTCGAGAAAATAGTCACCTGACATTTACTGTGGGCAATTAGTAAGAGAGAAATCAGCTCTTGTGCATTATCTTTACTAATTTTCTGGATTTGACCCTTCATTTTTGCAAAGAAAAGCCACACCTATAGCAGAAAGGAGTTCAGTGAACCACTTCTAGATACTAGGCTCTATAATTAGCCCTCTTTTACAACTCTGTGAGGTATGTATTATTTTTGCTTTTGCACCCATGAAGAAATGAAAGGTCAGAGGAGGTGAGTTACTTGCCCCAAATCATTCAGCTAGTGTAAAGTGGAGCCTGGATTGAAATCCAAGTCTGATCCTCAAGACTATGCCTTTCTCATCTGACAAGTAATAGCTGTGACCCCACATTTTTCAAAGCAATTCATTATTCCCTTTGACTCCCAGAGAAAGATGGCTTTTACCTCTGGTGAGACAAAAGGTGGCTTTTTCCACCAGTAGTGGTGTTCTTGATCAGAAAAAATAACCCACCGCCAAGTGCATGAAGAGCTGTCAGGACTTCATTTATTCCCAAACATGTGAAGACTACTTTTCTAGCCTCCTCAGTCTTTCTGTGGATGGCCGGGTAATTCCCACACTTGTTCCCCAATGAAAGTATTAAAATGAAATTTAAAGAATGGAGAAACCGAAGACCTCATATAACTGCACATTTGTCTTACACGTGCGCACACACACACACACACACACACAAACCCCATGCCCCCCCACGAGTTCTTCTCCAAGTGGTACCCCCCAGGAGCATAAAGAAGTTCAGCCCACGTTATCTTACATTTGACAAGAGCTGGAATGGGCTGTCTATTCTTGACAAAAGACAGACCAGGCAATGCACAGAATGGAAATGTCTATAAATTCCAGTGTCAGGAAAATAGAGTGTTCTTATCAATGAAATGTGAGGGGATGAATAAAAACTCCTGACATAGCTCCAAATACCAGGATAGAGCACTGTCATACATAGATAAATGAATAAGGCTTGTCCCGCACTGTGCCTGAATCTAAAGGTGAAAACAAGGGTTTTACCAGTACGTATCTTCTGTATCTTCCATAAGAAGTGGTGAAGTTTATCCCCCCAACCTCTCACTTGCACTCTTCTTTTTTTTTTTAAGATTTTATTTATTTATTCATGACAGAAAAGAAAGAGAAGCAGAGACACAGGCAGAGGGAGAAGCAGGCTCCCCGTGAGGAGGACTTGGACCCCAGGATCACGACCTGAGCCAAAGGCAGACATTCAACCACTGAGCTACCCAGGTGCCCTTGCACTCTTCTTGATCAGAGATAGTTTTGACTTCTAGGTTTCTTTTCCCCTCCTTTCATCAAAAACAACTCTCAAAAATAAGGATTCTTGCCTATTTGTTCCCATTAAAGTGAAAATTAATGATGTGACTCGATACGCTACCTATTCCAGGGGCTCCCACCTCATATACAAGCAGGGACAGATATAGCAAACACTTCTAATTTCCTCCTAATTTTGTTCCTTAATGGAGAAAATAGTTTTTCTTCCTGATTCCTTTTTATCACAAAAGGTAAATAAGCCATGAGGCTGGGAAGGAAGAGGAAATGACAGAGACAGTCCAGCCAATCAGGGAGGAGAGGCCCAGAAATGCCTGCCTTTCCTTGTTGAAGGACTAGAAGGGGAAACTAGGGTAAAGTGAGACAGTTAAGCTCCAGATACCTTTCCCTCTTCCACCAGCTAACCTCAAAGATGAGGTGAGTTCAGAAACATCCAGAACATTGGAACTGGTGGCCCATCTTATTCAAGCATTATATTGGGGAAGTCTGGATTTAATGTACATCCAGAGGTAAACCTTCGCCTTCAACTATGCATAATATTCAACTTAGTCTAGAAAAAAGAGGGGCTGGGCTGGGGTGTCAGTGGGAGCTTATAAGCAGACCCAGGAATAAAGAGACTGTTTAAATGATCATACCTGGATGAATTTACTACTGGGTTGACCATGAGAAAGTATTGATATTCAACACATTTTGATCAACGAGCCAACAATTTGTATGGCTCGACCTGAAAACATGGAGCAGGGGTTCATAAGAAAGATGAGATTAGTTAAACTACATTTCAGATCCTTGTACATGAGTATAGTAATATTAAATGATTAACCTTGCTACAGAAAGGACAGGCACGGAGGAGATCGTTGGCCCCCATCTCCCAACCCACCTCCTTCCTTCTCCCCCTGTTCTGTAGCCTGCAAAGCTGACCTCTGTGGGCTTTATCCACAGGCTCCTTGGCCCTGCAGCTTGGGAGGGACCAGAGAAGGGAGGACCCTGAGTTGACAGTATTTATTTCCATGTCCCTCCCTGCAAGGTCACTTAGCTGTGTCCCTCCACCATGGGTCACTGGTCCTCCCACATTCTCTCCAAGACTCTCTGTTATGAAACGTCTTCCTCCCCTCATCCTATCTGGCCTAGAATCAGCTGCTTCTCCACTGTTACTGGCCCCAGACCACTCTGCTCTTTGTACTTCTCTTATGTGCTGCCCAGCTTTGTAAATTATCCTAATTTCAGTGTGTCAACTGCTTCTGCCAGGACCTAACCAATATGAAAGGAAACTAAAATTTTTTTTAAAGATTTTATTTATTTGAGAAAGAGAGAGAATCTGAAGCAGACTCCATGCTGAGCACAGATCCCAATGCAGGGTTCAATCCCAGAACCACGAGATCATGACCTGAGCTGAAACCAAGAGTCACACCCACAACCGACTAAACCACCCAGGTGCCCCAGGAACTAAAATATTGTAAGCAGTGCCTCTGTATCAAGCACTGAGCTAGGCATGTTACATATGTCATCTCATCCCATCTTCATAAGAGCCCAATGAAGCAGCTATTATTCTTCCCATTTTACATATGAGAAGATTGAGTCCCAGAGAGTGTAAGTCATTTGCCCAAGGATGCAGAACTAGTGGGTAAGTCAGACTGGTTCTGAACCCCATGCTCTTGCCTTTGTTACAGAATAACCTTGCAAGGCAGAGGTTGGAGATGCCACCAATGTTTGAACTAAATCCTAAAGGATATATTTTTGTTGGGCAAGCAATTGTAGAAAGAGAAGAACATTCCACTATGAGAGAACACAAAGGCACGAGAAAGTGCCCTAAGCTGTATCCCGGCAAAATACTTGTGACTTGGATTCCATTGTATCCTTGTCAAATAGTCACATCTGAAAACAACCAACAAATGCCAAGGGTCTACTATAATTTGGTATCATCAGGCTTTTGGATGTGTCTGGCAATGTGGTGAGATGATAATGCGCTGGATCTGATCCAGGAGATAAGGAAGGTTGATGCGAACATTGGGTCAGCTAGGGTTGTGACTGCCAACAACAGAAATCAGCTTGGCTAAGATAAACGGAGAAGGAATTTATTAGAAGGATATGGGCTAGCTCCAAGAGTGAAGAAGAGCTGAAGAACCAGCATAGAATGTCAGCCCCATGAAAGTAGCGACTTACCTATCTTAGCCCCAGATCCACAGGACCTTAAATAATATACAATAAATATTTACTGAATAGATGATGAATGACTAAATGCATCAGGCTTCAGGAGAGATAGGAACATAAGCCACTCAGGATCTAGAACAGAAATTAAGGGACAGTATCTTCAGGGTAGGACCCACCCACGAAGGACCTCCATGCTTTTAAGTTTGGGGTCTTTCTTCTTAAATTTCCCAAGACAGACTGGCCTTCTGGCCTTACACCTCATACCCCCTTTTTGGCTAACTGGCTACAGAGTTGGTGCCTTCACTGACTGTCCGACAGGAACATATGATAAGGGAGAGATAACTCTCTAAAGCAATTCAGGAACCTGTTACCAGGAGAAGGGAGAATGGATGCTGGGCTGCAATTGCAAGGACAGTCCTTATACCTGCCCATCCCAACTACCACCACCCCAACTACCACCCATCCCAACTATCACCATCCCAACTACCAAGAGAGGTTTTAAAGCTCTAGTAGTATAAGCAGGAAAGAGATTAATATCTTTCAGCAGATGGCTGCTGATTCTGTTGAGCCCCCTTTTCACTTAGTGACATCTAGGACAGATTCCATACCTCCCTGGCCACTTTCAATTATCAGAACAACTCCTTTTCAAGATTAAAGGTTCAGTTCTATTCATCATACTCCTGTAACTAATCTCAAACTTACACCAGTTTTGACTGGATACAAAAAACGTTATACGTGCTCCTGCTGTGACAAATGCCAAGGGCTAAGAGATGGCTAAGTCATGAGTATTACCTTCATGATCACTCAGAGTATCTCCAAAGCAGCAGACAGGGAACAGTGAAAAACTCAGCCATGGAAGATATGTTCGAGATGTGGAGGTTGGGTAAGGGAAACAGAATGATCAGCTCCTCAGAAGGGGGTCAGGAGTAAGAGGGGGCGTTCTGGAAGTAGTAACATCTGAACTCCAAAGCCCTGAGAAGTGAAGCTCAAGGGGGCACTTCGGCAGGAAAGTAGGTGAAGGCAACTGAAGCATACTGTTTTCAGGTAAGCTCAGTGGATTGGAGGGAAGACAAGGGGGACGTAGAAGCCTTGGGCTCTCTCTCTTTCACATGGGTCACTCATTTTAATTCTGCTTTCGGGAAGTGGCAAAACCATCATCAAAGAAAAATAAATAAAGGTGCTCTCTGGGATGCCCGGGTGGCCTAGAGGTTAAGCACCTGCCTTCGGCCCAGAGCATGATCCTGGAGTCCTGGGATTGAGTCCCACGTCAGGCTCCCTCCATAGAGCCTGCTTCTTCCTCTGCCTGTGTCTCCACTTCTCTTCTCTCTATGTCTCTCATGAATAAATAAATAAAATCTTTAAAAAAATAAATAAATAAATAAAAATAAAAAAATAAAGGTGCTCTCTGGTGAACACTAGAGAGACATTTGTTCAAGCTTGTTTCAAAATATAACAAGCATGAGGCCCATATAACCCCATGACCCAGGCCAAGAGGGGAGATGGTTGCTTCAGTTCTCTTTCGAATCCATTCATTTTTCTGGAGGCTGAGATGCTCAAGGTGATGGGTGAAGAATGTTTGCCTCATGTGTCACATGGGTAAGTGCTTAAGTAACTTGACAATTCTTTCCAGTCTGACCAGTGGATCATAGCTAAGATTATTTATGAGAAAGTGAATTTCCAGATGATGTATTTCCCTATAACAATCCTTATTAATTAATATTGTATGGACAATTCTCACATTCTGCTAGACATAATAACTAAGGATTTGGTTAGCCCTTAAGGCTAATAAAGACTTAGGTTCATGTGACAATAAAGATTATAAGAACACCATTTTTCTGGTTTTGTTTTTTTTAATTTTTTTTTTTTAATTTATTTATGATAGTCACACACAGAGAGAGAGAGAGAGAGAGAGGCAGAGACACAGGCAGAGGGAGAAGCAGGCTCCATGCACTGGGAGCCTGACGTGGGATTCGATCCTGGGTCTCCAGGATCGCGCCCTGGGCCAAAGGCAGGCGCCAAACCGCTGCGCCACCCAGGGATCCCCATTTTTCTGGTTTTGAATCATCATTTCTTGGATTTTCTCTAGAGTGGGTGCTCTCAGCTGCATTTAAATTCTTTATTGCCTATCTTTTCCCATTCAGATGGGGTCTGGGGAAGCAGCATTCTTGTCTCCTTTCACTCAGAACAGTGCCTGGCCCATAGCAGAAGCTCCATAAACATCTGCAATTTAACCAACCAGACTGTAAGAGGTTGGGTTATGGGTTTAGAAACCTGATCCAAATCCTAGTTTCACCATTACCTATTTGTGTAAGCTTGAGTGGGCAAGTCACCTAATATCTGGGAGATTGGTTCCTTTATCTTTACTGTGGGAAAAAATCCTTACTTCACCAGATAATTTATTGTTCTGTGAAAGAATGTACATGAAAAAGCCTGGTGCCACTACAAGGGATCAATAAATCCTAGTGGAACTGAAACTTTAAGCAGCCTTAAAATTGTTATTACCTACCTATAGTTCTAGGATATCATAACCTCACAGTTTAACATGGATAAACCTTTAGTTAGTACCAAGTGATTACAAAAGACCTCAAACTTCGGTATGCTTTGGAATCTCATTAAGTGCAGATCCCCGAGCTCCACCCATGAAGATACGCATTCATAGGACCAGTGTGGAACCTGAGACTCTACATTTCTTTTTTAAGAATTATCTATTTCTTTGAGAGAGAGAGTGAGCACAAGCAGAAGGGGCAGAGGGAGTGGGAGAGAGAATCTCAAGCAGACTCTGCACTGAGCACGGAGCCTGACTCGGGGCTCGATCTCACGACCCTGAGATCACGACCTGAGCTGAAACCAAGAGTCAGATGCTTAACCAATTGCACCACCCAGACACCCTTGGGACTCTGCACTTCTAACAAGCACCTTGGGTCGTTTTGATGCAGGTGGCCTATGTCCCAAACTTGGACAAAAATTAAACTAAGGACAACAGCATGATTTAATTGGCAAAAAAGAGGTTGATAGCCCATCGTCAACCTAAATCCTAAAATACAGGGGGCCAGAGAGAGAAAGAGAGATGGAAAACAAACAGGAAGATGTTCACCAGCTCCCCAAACTCACAAGAGTCGTAGGATTCTGGTTGAATGGCAGCATTGCTCAAAGAACAAGGACATCTGTACTGCTGGGGGAGACCGCCCTAAAAATATTTCTAAGTGTTTGGATATTACACAAAAGGCAAAACTCCTTTTTCTCCCCCTCGCCCTGTGCTACCACTACCACAGACAAACCTTAAAGCCATGTTTATCTCAAAACAAATCTAATCCATACATTTGTCCTGTTTAGACTTGTGTCAAAAATGTTTTTAGTGTTAATTTATAAGCAAGAAAAACCTTTTACCATGAAAAGAGCAAAGAGGAATTAATCTACCTTTGGTAAACATTTTCACAGTAGATATTCAGAATTAAAGACAGGGGGCTGAAAATAGGAAATGGAATGTTGCAACTCAAAAGCAGTCCAGAATGATTCTTCTAGAGCTGCTTAATCTTTCATTTGGTCCAAAGCAAACATTCTCAACTGCTTTGAACTCCTCATTTACTGCTCTTGTGCACACATCTTTTTACTGTGGGCATATAAAAAGAGCACATTTTAATTAAGAGTAAATTAGTTTTGATACTTCGTCATGATAGTTAGATTACTTTCAGCTACTTTGTAAGAGATAAATTTTTTTCATGCAAGAGACTTGCCTTTAATCACAAAGCAGCTACAACAAGGTTATTTATGTTTATTTCTTGGGAATGAGCCAAGCACATCAGGGAAGTAGGACAGCTGTGCTGTCCTGTAGGTCTAAACATAGTCGATGCTTGTGTATGGCTCTTTTCATAATCAAAGCTAACATCATAAGAGCTTGATGTACCAAAGACAACCAAAGTATTTTTGTCACTAGGGACAGAATAGGTACTTACCCATGGCCCAAAGTCATACTCTACCCTCCATGAGGGGAGAAGCTGATGAGAGAGCAGAGATAATCTGCCAAATCCTAGAACAGAAAAACAAAAACAAAAACAAAAACAAAATTTCCGGCATCCTGATGTATTTTCCATGCTGCCTTCTGGAGCCAGGACAATGTATAGGGACAGGACCCGTGCACACCTGCTGCACTAGCCCGAAATTGTGACTCTCAGTTCCTTGCCCACAATGTCCTTGAGTGAGCCTGGAGTGTCCTTCTAGGCTCATCTATAATCCTTATAGGGTGAGGACACCTGGGTGGCTCAGTGTTGAGCATCTGCCTTTGGTTCAGGGTGTGATCGTAAGGTCCTGGGATCAAGTCCCGCATCAGGCTTTCCAAAGGGAACCTGCTTCTCCCTCTGCCTATGTCTCTGCCTCTCTCTGTGTGTCTCTCATGAATAAATAAATAAACTCTTTTTTTTAATAAATAAAATCTTTTTTAAAAATCCTTATAGGATTATTCTAAGTGGTAAAAAAGATAATATATGAAAAGTTCAAAGCAGTGGCACATCAGGCTGGGTCCCGAGAGGCATTCACCCAGGTGCAGGCAAAAACTTGGTACATTACCAGAGAGAATTTAAAAACAATAATAAGATCCACTAGAATTTTACTTGTTTCTTGTTATTACAACCCACAGATGATTCTAAATGAACCCAGTTATTGAATACTTCTCCCGCCGAGGCGGGCAACTCTCACTGTGCCACTCCACCACCATGGTATGTAATTGGCTTAGTGGCTGGTGCGTGGTAGGTCCTCAGGAAATGTTAGTTCCCCCTTGGTGGAAAGAGGCCAAATCTGTGTGAAAATAGATCTAACATAAGAGAAGAGCCTTTGGACATGAATCTTACTTACTACGGCTCCAACCGAGCCCCAGTTAAGGACAGTAAAAATGACATTTATGGGATTTTAAAAAATGATTCATGTAACCCAAGTGTTGACTGCCTTTACACGCTGTCTCTGTTTTCACCCTACACTTCACCTCCTGCACAATGAAAAGACTATGTAGCCCAGAGGTGTCAGTAAGCAATATGGATTTTATGATGTCTCGGGGGAGATGGAGATGGTTTCTATCACACACAAAGTATTTCTCCTCAAAAATCCCCATTACACATTTCCATTTCCTCCAAATTCCTCTTGAACTACCATTCAAAGGGTCATCTCTCTATCCTTCCCCATGTAGACTTCAAGTCTCCTCAGGTTGCAGCACCTAACTGTGGTCTTTCCTCTGAGCCTCCCTGTATCTCTCTCCTGTTTTTACCAGATCAATTTAGATCCATTCCAGATCCTTCCTGCTGTCTTCAAGACTGAGAAAGACCAGCAAACATCAGATCCTTCAGTTACCACGTGTTGAACTGGGCTAATGGTATATAACCATATAACAACAACGATAGCAACAAAACCTTCCTTTTTTCTTGTTCACATGTGGCAATTTTTATATGTTGCCTCTGTGATCATTAATACCCAGAACAGGAAGGTACAGAAAGAAAACCACTCCATTAACTTTATAATAAATCACTCAATTGAGTTTTAGTTCATAAAATAAACTTTAAACACCCAAAAATAGTTCTGTGGCTGTTAAATATCATACTGATACTTAGTTCTCTGCTCTTTACACTTATCTTCTCAAAAGACAATCCCAGGAAAAACTAGAAACTTAAGCTTAATATAACACGCTGCTTTTATTTCTTAAGAAAAATAAAAACTTCACTACAGCACATACACTGATGAAACAGAAGCAGCATAACAATCAAGTGGTAAAAAAGATGAGATTATCATGTAGAGATCTATACATTTTTAGCCTAACTCTCATTTTACAAAGTTAGAGCTCATGGTTGCAAACAGTAGGAACTACTTAAGCAGAAAAGTTATTTACTGGAAAGCTATCAGATAGCTCATAGAATCAACATGAAGATTAAAAAATAAAACTGAAAAAATGGTCAGGAATCAAGAGAGTAGCCAAATGAGAGACATCAGAATCATTCCACAGGAATGGCTTTGGACTCTGCCATTGGGGGAGCCAACACCAACACTCATCATTACACCACTGGACTCTTACATCCACCACTACTTAAATAATCACTGGATGTCTTCCACACCTCTGTGCCACACCTTCAGGGGTCAAAGTCCTATGGTCAATTAATCCCTGACAAAGCAGGTAAGAATATGCAATAGCAAAAAGACAGTCTCTTTAATAAATGATGCTGGGAAAACTAGACAGCTACATACAAAAGAATGAAACTGGACCAATTTCTTACATTATACACAAAAATACACTCAAAATTGATTAAAGACCTAAAGGTAAGACACAAAGCCCTAAAACCCCTAGAAGAAAACATAGGATATGAAGAAAAAGCAACCCTAATGCATTGTTGGTGGTAATGTAAACTGGTGCAACCATTATGGAAAACAGTACGGAGGTTCCTCAAAAAAAATTAAAAATAAACTATCATATGCTCCAGTAATTTAATGACTGGATATTTACCTAAGGAAAATGAAAACACTCATTTGAAAACATATATAACCACTATATTCAATGCTGCATTATTTACAATAGCCAATATATGGAAGCAACTCAAGTGTCCCTTCATAGGTGAACGGATGTGTGTGTGTGATGGAATTCAGCCATAAAAAAGAATGAGATCTTGCCATTTGCAACAACATGAATAGACCTAAAGGGTATAGTGCAAAGTGAAATAAGCCAGAGAAGGACAAATACCATATGATTTCAATTATATGAGGAATCTAAAATATAAAACAAACAAACTGAAAGCAAAAACAGACCTATAAATACAGACAACAGCGGATGGCTATCAGAAGGGTGGGGAGTAGGGAAGATGGAAAAATGACTGAAGTAGCATGGGAGATACAGGCTTCTAGTTGTGGAATGAGCAAGTCATAGGGGAAAAAGGCACATCAGCAGATACACGGTCAATGTTTTTGCAATATCATTGTGTGGTAACAGATGGTAGCTACACTTGTGATGAGCATAGAGTAACAAAGACTTGTCGAATCATTATGCCATATATCTGAAAATAATGTAATATTGTATGTCTATTATACTTCATTAAAATTAATGAATAATAAGATCCACTTACTTGGAAAAAACAAAGAGGCAAAGTCTTAGGTTGGCACACCCAACTGGATCAACCCTGGGTCACATTTCTAGGAACAATGAGCAATGACTCCTTTACCCTAACATCATACATGTATATGAATGCCAAGGGGGTTTCTGCAGGTGTCCCAGCCTGCAATGTCAGAGAGTCTCTGAGTTGGGGAGTTAATGGCATGTGCTACAGCCTGGATGAAGTGCAGTCAGATTGTACCAGCATGAAGCTTGGTCAAAGCCCACACATATCTGGCCATCTTTTTCAACAGTGGCCAAGGAAGCCAAGATGATTTAAAATATCAACAAGAGGGATCCCTGGGTGGCACAGCGGTTTAGCGCCTGCCTTTGGCTCAGGGCGTGATCCTGGAGACCCGGGATCGAATCCCACATCGGGCTCCCGGTGCATGGAGCCTGCTTCTCCCTCTGCCTGTGTCTCTGCCTCTCTCTCTCTCTCTGTGACTATCATAAATAAATAAAAATTTAAAAAAAAATAAAAATAAATAAATAAAATAAAATAAAATAAAATAAAATATCAACAAGAATGTGGGGTTTTTTTTCACATACTTCAATATTAACATCAATGATACTGGGTTTATCAAAATATGGCAAGATCACAGTAAACCGTATTGGGATGCATTGGCCCTTTCAACAATTGAAAAACATAACTCTAAGCAGTAGATCCCACATCAGCTTTACAGGTATTAATAATACAACAATTAGAAAATGAATATGAGCCAGAGGAAGAAAATGAAAATTGTCACTGGTAAATATGTTTTCACATAAATGAAAGTCATTCTACAACATCGTTTTTCTAACTCTGTTTAAGCTATTAAAAGTTTGGCTAAATATGATTCACAGCAAAATATAATATTTTACTGGTAAGCAGATTGATAGTTATGATGCTTAAAACTGTTGATTATAGTAACAGCCAAAGTACTGCTTCCAAGAACAGAAATAAAATTAATAGGGAAAAATAAAGAAAAAAAAGTCACTGCTAAGTACCTAATTGAGCAGTGTTAATGATCTTCTCTTAAGACTGTCTCAAGGACATGCTTGGACAATTACTCAGGTTAACTCCACCTTAACCCAAGAAATCCTATACCACAGAAGTGTCACTAAGGAATTAAAGGAAAAAAAAAAAAAAGAAGTGATGGCAAACAGCTACATGATTAGTTACTATACTCAATCAGATAATTAAATCTCAGCAGCCTGCGCAAGGTAAGTATCAAACACTTGTTGACTGATAAGTAAACGGTTGAGAAAGTCAAAAGGAAACCCAAGACCTCTTCTTGGCTACACGGTTTCAGCATTTCTCTATCAGACAATATTAATATATGGCACCCTGTATATATGTGCTCTGTCTTGACCTTTAAAATAACCACCAACTTTCTTAACTGCAAGGTAACAGTATCAAAGTCATGAGTTTACTAAAACTGAAGCATAGGACAAGGCGTATTTGTAAGGGAAACTTAAATTAGACAAATCATGGCAAATTGTTCATGTGATCAGCAATTTGGGGTAGAATGGATAGAGGGTGATGATACTCAACAGAGGCATACACACTCTGGGGATATATGATCCGCAAATAATATAAACTCAAAAACCTTATGTTAGAAGTAGCCCTAGAACTTAATCATCCCAACGACCCAATTGAGGAATTGGCTTAACACAACCTCTAGAAAATGGTACTTACAGAAGTCTCTGGCAGAAAGAAAATGTATGTAAGGTTTAGCAAGGTCAAAAGATCTTGAGAACATATAAGTAAAGCTCTTTTCCAGCTTTTCAGGATGAAACAAACAGAAAATAGTTACAGGAATTTGATTCACAGTGAAAGATTTTAAAGAAAATTGGAACACCATTCAGCCTTGAGAAAAGACAATGACAGTAAACTTCAAGGTTTCCCCTCAGGGTATGATCCATTTCTAAATACCCACAGAAGGCCACAAAAGGAAATTTTTTAAATGATAAGCCATTTCATTCTCTTTTTTTATTCTATTTAAATTATAAAGCAGAGAAATGACCTAAAAGGGGAAAAAAATGAAACAGACTCCTGAGGGAATGTAGCTAACTCACTCATCCTGTGAAGATGTTTGAAAACCAGCCTGATTTAAGTATAGCCTAAAGGCAAGAATGGCTGGACCACCTCCAAGACCCCAAACAGTCTGGTATCAAACACATCAGCACTCTCATCAAATCTTTCATGTGCCTCAGAAGAATTCAGGAAGTTCACTGATTTTAGAGGTCAAAGTTAAGGAGTCCAAGAATTCTATCTATAGCATTGCCAAAAACCTCAGAGTTTATGAATGGTTTTTAAAGATGAACAACTTCATGAGAGACAGAGGAACAGAAAATGCATTGGTGAAGACTCACGTTCTTTCTAAACATTTCTACAAATAATGCTTAGAAAGAACATGAGTTTCTTTTAGGTCTGCAGTTTAATTTTAACCTTTAGGTCTGTGGTTTAATTTTAACCTTTAGGTCTGCGGTTTGATTTTAACCTATCTACAAACTAATAAATCAGCTCGTTACTATTTCATGGACGCTGGCAGAAGGACTGAGATCTCTGGGTTAGACTCAGAGGACTTTACTCATGGCAAAGCACACAGCATGAGCATTAGTATTTGGCATCAGTCACTTGCCCTCCAAACTCTGCAGAGGAACAGAGGGCCCAGAGGGCTGCCTGCACACAGTGGTGGCATGATTGGCAAGGAAGGCGGAGCGTGGGGAACTCCTCATTCCATTGGAAGCAAGCCTCCACTTTGTCCCAGAGGCAAATCTTACTTCGTCCCTCGAAGCTGCTCACTGCAAACCCAGCCCTGAAACATGGTCTGGGTGTCAAGCGATCTTGGCCTTGCTTTCTTGGGCTACTTAGCAAGACATGTAGGAACACAGGACACCAATGGAAGACTGTCTCTCCCATGATTTTCTGTCACTATCCCATTCTCTTCCCTGATTCCCCTTTCTCTCCTGAAATGTGAAGAAAAGGAAACTTCAGCGAATGGACTCAGACCCTTCCCACAGCCTCACTCATCCAATCTTGAAGGTCTGCGGCCTGAAGAGAACCCCTCAAATTCAGAGTTTCTTACACCATTTCAGATTTTGAGAAATCAGTGTCATCCTCTTCTGCGATCCCTCAAGAAGCGAAGTGGCTGTTCTGTGTTCTCTTGGTTTCCTCAAAGACTAGCTGTCTGCAGTTTTAACCTGCACCCCTTCTGGTGTCTAACTTCCATCTCCTTATTGTCTCAACAGCACTAGAACTATCTTATACTGCACCATATTTGGATCCCCTAAGGATCCATTTTCATACTCTGTCCATCATTGAGACCCTGTATCCATAGGCATTTCTGAGAAGAATGAATTTCAGTAAACAACACATCGACTTAATAAAGCATTATGGTTCTACTTCAAAATCATTACTGGCAGGGCACCTGGGTGGCTTAGTGGTTGAGTGTCTGCCTTCAGCTCAGGTCATGATCCTGGGGTCCTGGGATCGAGTTCCGCATCGGGTTCCCCACAGGGAGCTTGTTTCTCCCTCAGCCTGTGTTTCTGCCTCCCTCTCTCTCTCTCTGTCTCTCATGATAAGTAAATAAAAATCTTAAAAAAAAAGAAAAAAGAACCATTACTGGCTCAACACATCCCATTTTCTGCCAGTTTTATCTTCACACAAACTCTTCACCAGAGCCATGACCAATAATGTCCACATCTCAGGTCAGGGAGGATTCCTACCCACCAGCCATCACCCCACTCTCCTTTTGTCACCTGGGAAAGCATAATAAAACCAGGTAAAAGTGATGTCATTGTAGAGACATTTTTTATTTCGTCTTCATTTATTTGGTTAGAAAGTAAATCGCTTGCAAGCTTGCCCACTTTAACGACTAATGATGTTACTATGAAGCAGTTCACACCCCAGCTCACGGTGGTAAAGGCTGACCTGCGATTCAGACCTATTGAAAGCTTCAGAGTATTGCCAATATAAATGTCTGTGAACACGTTGCCTGACTGGATTGGCTTGAGTCTCAGCATTTTAAGGTGAATTTGGAGAAAGTACTAAAAACCTGTAGCCTAGATTTTTCTTTTTTTAAAGCTTTAGAAGTATTTCAAGTATTGCTAAGAGAAGGATTTGATTCTATTAGCTTCTAACAAACACACACCCACACGCACAAACACAGAAATGCAAGACATTGTCTCAAGTAAGTCTTACACTTGAAAGAGAGACAGCTTATCACATTTGCTTGGCTTTTCCACCAACCAGATACTTGTGCGATGCCTATGGGGGGAGGGTGGCAGGGAGGGAAAGCAACCCCCTGGGGTAAGCTTTCTTCCACAATGTTTTGGAAAGAAGTTAAATCAGCAAGTGATAGCTCCACTATTTCTCCTGTGTCTATATGGGGAAGCTCTCGAGTTTAGTCACATGGCTGTCAAAGAGGCACAAAGTGTGAAGGCTGATTGGCTGTCTCTATTTCTCCCTTTCTCTCAATATCTAATGCCCTTTGATCTCTGATTTTAATATTCCTAGATCACACTCATTATTTATGGCTCTTGGAGAGGTAGGAAGGAGAATCAGTAGCATTCCCATGGGAAGAACCTTCTACCGTGGTGGTTCCAGGAACTTACAGTGCCATTTACCAGGATCTCACCACATGAGGGCGCTGTGCTAAGTGTTTTGTCAGTTTAAATTCTTTTAATTCTCACAACCATCCTCTGAATGTTTTCTAATAGTGGAGGAATCAGATGCTGAGAGGGTGTAAAGCCTTGCCCAGAGACCCAAGTGTCAGGCTCCAAAGCTCATGCTCTGTCCATGGACTATACTATAAAAGGTCCACTTTTGTATCTTGGATCTTTCATTCATCTACAAAGATAGCCCTAAGGGCCATTTTTTAGAACTTGAACCGTTACCTCAGGGAGGACATTGCCCATTTGTTCTTTCCACTAAAACTAAAAAGAAAGAATATGAGCATACATTACACTGAAAAAAAATTGGGGTAGACAAGTTGATAATGATCCACTGAAACAGGGAGCTGGGAAATGGGTGGTCACTTCATCTTTAAGAGCACCTGTAAGGGCAACAGCAACTGCCCACCTTCAGTTGTATAGAGAAAACACAGGAAATCTTTTTTCTTTCAAGGTTAAGTGATCCAAAGGGAAAAACAGAATCAAGGGAATACTAATTGCAAAGTTCTAATGTACTGATATTTCTGTGCTCGACTTTATTCAAGTGCTTTAAATTAGATAATAAAACTAAGAGCAGAACAAGTGAGGAGGTGCTCGGGTGGCTCAGTCAGTTGAGCAGCCAACTCTTGGTTTCAGCTCAGGTCATGATATCAGGGTTGTGAGATCAAGCCCTGAGTCAGGTTGGGTGCTGAGCATGAAACCTGCTTGAGATTCTCTCTCTCTCTCTCCTGCTGCCTGGTCCCCTACCCTGAAACCACACACACACACACACACACACACACACACTTCTTGTGCACTGTCTCTCTCTAATAAACAAAAACAAAAAGTCAAGCACAATTTTTTCCTTGGAAAAAATTAAGGTTCTCCTCAAACTCTTTTAAAATTACAAATAATAAAACTCCGTTTCACTAATTCTTTAGCTCTGTGGGCAGTTAAAAAATTGGTGGAGGCAAGAGTGAAGAAAAGGAAAAGAGTGAGGGACACCTGGGTGGCGCAGGGCCTGATTCCGGGGTCCTGGGATCGAGTTCCACATCGGGCTCCTGCAGGGAGCTTGCTTCTCCCTCTGCCTGTGTCTCTGCCTCTCTTTGTGCTCTCTCTTGAATAAATAAATAAAATCTTAAAAAAATAAATTAAAAAAAAGGAAAAGAGTAAGAGAAAGGCAAGGGGGCAGCAGTGGGGAGGAAGGAGTAAGGAGAATATGAAAATAAAGGAGAAAGATTTAAAGGGGAGAAAAAAAGAGAAAGAATCAGAAGGAAGAACAGGAGAAAAACTGGGAAGCAAACAAATCAAAAGAGAAGCCGAAGGAAAGGAAACCCTGGGAAGATCATTTTTATTCCACACTCTGCTATTCAGTTAGGTTGTAAGTGAACTTTAGGACAAAATATCAATGGGTTATTTGCCTCTACGATGGTTTGTTAACTGCTTCACTATTGTTCACAAGTCTCCAATGTCTCTTATTAAGCTTTTAGAGTCTTGGCTCCAACTGATGTAACTACAGTGGCTATTTGGAAAAGCAATTGTTCAGGCCACTTGCAGGGAGCTGAGAACTATCACTTTCACACTGAACAAAATCAAAATGAAAGACAAATTGACCAAGTCTGAAGCCACTTTAAGGCTATCTGAGGAAGCAAACTGGACCACATGGCTTATACTTCAGTTCAACGCCAAGAAATAAAATGAAGTGAAAGCGATCAGAAAACCTAATATAATTATGAAGTATTTGCCACCAAAAAGCAGACCCTGAGCTGGATTCTAGATTTCCTCCCTTTCCTACATCTGTTCCTCAAGCCAGTCATGGTCTATTTATCTTCCTTTTGCTCTAAGTTCTGTTGGCCAGTTTCATCACCTCCTTAAAGCAATTCTCCAAGGTGTTAACTACATCATAACAGTACAGGAGGTGGCTTTCCTGACCTCACTCATCTTGGCTTCCCATTCATTGCTATGTTCCACCCCAGCTCAAGATATTGAGGAATAGTAGCACATATTTTTTTAAGTTAAATTGAAAATTTTCCAACTTCCATACTCCTCTGCAGTCAACTTTACAGATTTGTATAACACAAAATAGAATTTTGAAAGTAGTGTAGAGCTGCCTTGGAACAGTCAGAAAGTCACCAGATGTTACTGTCACAGAGAATATAAAACGCTTTCTTCTAAATGTGCATGTGATTAGATCTTGGGGGAGCTACTCTGTCATTATAGTAATGGGGATTTTTTTTTTCTTACCAAGTTGCATTTTTCCTACTCAGAGTCTCTTTTGACTAAATGAATTTCATATGTGTAATCAAAGCATTATGCATGTCATTGTACTTGGAGTTAATTTGAGCAATTTTTGTTAAAATTTACCCACATGGCAAAACACTCTGAAAACAATCTCATGAAAGAGACTTTTTAAAGTTATTATTTTAAACATAACCATGCATCTTTACTTTAGCTGCAATATTTTTTCTCTTCAACCAAACGAGTATCCTTAGACACAACATGTTTTTATATCAGTGTAGGAATTACATTTTGGTTCTTAAGCAATGACTAGAAGCTTGTTTATTGCTACACAAGAAAATTTTAAAATATCAAAACCTCCTAGAAGTAAATAATTTTTTAAAAATAGTATTATTAGTGAAAAATTGAAAGCAGCTTCAATAATATTCATTCATTCATCAATGAATATTTGTTGAGCCCCTACCTTTTACTAGCACTGTTCTAAGCACAGGGAAATCACAGGTCAGGACTTGGAATAGTTCCCATTGCATGAAGCTCCCATCCTAGAGGAAGATAAAATTGGTTATATAAATTACACTCTATTCAAAGAGTAGAATATTCTAAGGTCCTATTAATAGTGTGGCACAAGTATATTTATCAACTAAAATGATGTTCATAGTATAGTAAGTGAAGCATATAACAAAGAGGATTGCAGTGTGATAATTTCTATTTAACATATACAGTAATAGAAGAGTTCATTATTTGTAAGAATACTTTGGCTTAAAGTTTTGGCTAGAAAAATTATCCAAGTTTTACTATAAGTAGCAGTGTTCTAAATGCTTCACATAGGGGCACCTGTGTGGCTCAGTCAATGAAGTGTATGCCTTGGGCTCAGGTCATGATCCCTGGGTTCTGGGGTTGAGCCCCACATTGGGCTCCCTGCTCAGCAGGAAGTCTGCTTCTCCCTCTCCTCTCCCCCTGCTCATGCTTTCTCTCTCTCTCTCTCTCAAATAGAAATAAAATCCTTTAAAAAAATTATTACTTCACATAAGTTATTTTCTCTTATCTTCATTCCAACTTTGTGCCAACTTTGGGGTTAATATCTTATTAACCCCATTTTTAAAATGAGAGAATGGGGATTGAGGAGAGATTAAATAGCTTGCCTAAAATCACACAGCTTGTTAGTGAAGGAACTGGGATTTAAACCCAGGAAGTTCAGCTCTGGAGAAGTGCACATTGATCAACATGTGGTTTTGACTCGCGAGTGCTTAGGCTCACACAGTGTGAGTTCAAATCCAGGATAAGCTACTTGTCAGTCATGTGATCTTGAGCAATTTCTCTAACCTCCCTAAGTCTCTGTGTCTTCCATTCTGAAATGCAGCCAACAGTAGTTGACCTAGCACAGATTGTTAACATGTGGATTGAGTGAGGAAATCCAGATAATATCTGGCACACCGTAATACTCAATAAATGTCCTTCTTCTTCCTCCTCTCCTTCTTTTCTTCATCTCCTTCTCCTCCTCCTCCTCCTTCCATCTTCTTCCTTATCCTTCTTCCTTCTTCTTCAAATTCTAGGGGAATAGATGCCCAAATATTAACAATGGTAATCTCTAGAAAGCATAATTACAGACGACTCTCCTTTTCTTTTTTTTTTTTTTATTTAACAGCATTTTCTAGTTTACAATATATATGTATTGTGTGGTTAACAAACTATTGGATATAAAATAAAATCCATACTTCTCAACTGTTGCATGCTACAAATATAACAACTTTTATAGAGATAGGCACAATGCTAACAATGCTAAACTTTTATCGAACATAATCCTTTTATCAGGCACCATTCAGGTTGAGGAAAACATAAAAATGAAAAGACAGAACAAGTTCTGACAGGACTTACATTATAATAGGTAAAAAAAAAAAAGTATAAAGGGAGAACTATCAAGGCAACCAAGGAATATTTTAAGAGAGACATGTACACAATGTCTTATAAGTCCACTAGAGACTGGAAACCTGCCCAGGAAGCAAGAGAAGAATTCACACTGAAAAGGATAGGAGTCTGAGTCACAGGGATCAAGAAACACTTCCCCATAATCTCTCCCAAGAAAAAATAGAAAATAAAAAAATAAAAAATAACTATAATATGACAGAAATGCAAAAAGTAACAAAATCAGCTGCATGAACTATGGGCTGTAAGTCACACTTATATTTATAAGAGACATAAAACATACTAGTACCATATCTTTGTGCTCCCCTACCTCTCATCATGCCTACAGTTGAGCTTTTAGTTTAAGTCCTAAGGATGGTAGGAACTCACTAAAAGGAGAAGTCAGGCTGGGAGCAGAAAAGACTTTTCTGGACAAACTAACTAAAGGCAGGGAAAATAACACAAAGTTCTTAAAGAAAAGATTCAGGGAGGCGTGCCTGGGTGGCTCAGATGGTTAAGCATCCAACTCTTGACTTCAGCTCAGGTCATGATCTCAGGTTTGTGAGATTGAGCCTCAAGTCAGGCTCCATGCTGAGAATGGAGCCTGCCTACGATTCTCTCTCTCCCTCTCCCTCTGCCCCTTAAACCCTCTCCCCCCCACACACTCATGTGTGCTCACTCTCTCTCTCTCTCTCTCTAAAAAGAAAAAGAAAAAGATTCTGTGATAAAAAGAGGCCTGACTCACAAGGGGTGTCCATGCTATGAGAAAGACTGATGTGAAGCAAGATAACAGGTCTTATTTGAATTCCCAGAACACCGCAGGTGAGAGAAAGAGGGGCTTGGCAAGAGAGAAGAATGCTGTGTTGGATTTTGAAGGGGGACATAAGCTGGTAGATCATAGATTGCATGTTTCATTCTCATGTCCCACCACTCCCTGAGAGACCAGTATTGACCAGAAACTCTCTTCTGATCAAAAAGAGTGAAGTGCCTGAACTAAATCCAAGGATAAAGTGTGATTACCAGTGGAGAAAGTCAATTTTGGATGTTACTTGGATGCTGTTGCTAATATTTGTTATTCTTTCAATTCTTGAAGAGTAGATGTTAATTTTTTTAAAGACAAACAAAACTCTCACATTCTCTTAACATATCAAACATAAAATCTCCAAGGTTGTCAACTGAGATTCTTAATATAAGGGCAAAAGTTGGAACTACATCAATGACTTGATAGAAATCACTAAGATAGATGAGAACACTCCCCAAAGTAAAACATGTAGAAGTCATGAACAGGTAATTTACAAACACAGAAAAAGCACAAATGTGTGATAAATGTAAGAAGATTAGGATTCGCCTCAGAAATAGAAGAAATATAAATGAAAACAACAATGAACTACCATTATTTTCTATCAAATAGAAAAATACCTTAAAAATTCTAATAACCAATGTAGTATTAGGGAAACTTCACAGAATAGTTTGATAATAGGCATCAAAATATGTATACACTTTGACTCAATATTTTCACTTCTAGGAATGTATTATAAGGAAATTAATAAGCATATATACAAAAATTCATGACAAAAATATTCAATACAAAGTTATTTTAAAAAAGAAACTTTAGAAATAATCTAAATGGGGCATCTGGGTGGCTCAATCAGTTAAGCATCTGCCTTCAGCTCAGGTCATGATCCCAAGGTCCTGGGATCAAGTCCCATATCAGGCTTCTTGCTCAGTGGGGAGTCTGATCCTCCCTCTCCCTCTACCCCTTCCCTTGCTCATGTGCACTCTCTCTCTCTCTTTCCAATAAATAAATAAAATCTTATTTTAAAAAATCTAAATGTTCAACAGTCAGTGAGTAGTTTAATAAATTTAACTTTTTATTTTGAAATAATTTTAGACTTATCAAAAATTTGTTTAAGAGCACAAAGAGATCTTTATATAATAACTCTGAAACAAATTCAGACTAAACTTCTAGAACCTAGAAAACCTAGAACCCTAGAAATTGTGGTTAGAATTTTCCAACTGGCCAAGGGGAACTTGTTTACCAATTCTGGAACTTTTTCGTGGGGTGGGTGTGGACAAAGTGTACTTCTGTGCATGCTCAGAAACTCAATGGTCATATTGACTTTGACCAGGCTAATTAGGGCTGTAAGCCCCCATACTGCTGATGACTTAGTTATAAAATAGTAATACTGACCCTCCATCCACTGTGGACGGTGCTGCCCATAGAGGACAGTTGGAGAAATGTAAATGATCAAACAATATTCAGATAAAAATTCTGAATCATACAAACCAGTGAAATCAATAATCCCTGCCCAGGAAAATTCTAGAATTGACTATTACTAAGAATTTAGAAAATTTTATTAAAGAAAATAGCATCACAGGGTTCCTGGATGACTCAGCCAGTTAAGCATCTGACTCTTGATTTCAGCTCAGGTCATGAGCTTAGGGTGGTGAGATCCAGATGTGTGAAACTCTGCACTCAGTGGGGAGTCTGCTTGAGATTCTCTCTCTCCCTCTCCCTCTGCTCCTCACCCCCCACTCACATTATCTCTGTCTCAAATAAATAAATAAAAATCTTAAAAAAAAAAAAAGAAAGAAAAAGAAGAGAAGAGAAGAGAAGAGAAAGAAGAGAAGAGAAGAGAAGAGAAGAGAAGAAGAGAAGAGAAGAAAATAGCATCTCATTGTGAATAGGTTCACAAAAATGTGTCAGGCCAGATTAACCTCTCTGACTTTTGTCAAAGGGCCTCAAAACTCATAGAACAAGAAACTATCATAGACACAGTAAATCTAGATCTCATCAAAGTACTTTGTCTTTTTTGATATCTTTAACCAGCAGCAATTGATTATTTAACTAGCAACTAGTTGATTAAAGCACTTATCATAATTTATTAAATGTAATTGTGTTGATGTATCCCACTCTCATTTTTCTATTCTTTGCATAATGTCTACATATAGCAGGTACTCAATAAATGCTTACTGAATTGATGAGCAGAAATGATGCTACATTTAATTTTTGCTGGTGATTCTAGTAAACTCTTCAATGGAAGATTAGTTTTAGAGAAAATGTCCTAAAAAAATGAATGTGAACAAAGGGCTCTCATTTCCTTTAGCACTGGAGGAGGAAATAGACTTTTCCTTTCTAGTTCCTACACGAGAAAAAAAAAAAAAAACATATTTCACTGAGCCAGATGAGGGGAGGAATCTATTAGTGCTTATAAAACATAAACTTTAGGGGGGAGCACCTGGGTGGCTCAGTCAGTTAAGCATCTGCCTTCAACTCAGGTCATGATCTCAGTGTCCTGGGATGGAGCCCCGCATCAGGCTCCCTGCTGAGTGAGGAGTCTGCTTATCCCTCTCCCTCTGCCTCTCCCCCACCCAGGCTCATGCTCTCGCTCTGTCTCTCTGTCATCAATCAATCAATCAATCAATCTTTTTAAGAAAAAGCACTTGGGGTTCCAGTATAGTCAATCAGTCCATAATTACTACACTCTGCACCCCTCTTTCCAATCCTTGTACCTGAGTGGTGTCTGCCCAGCTCACTTTCTCTAACATCCTTGGAAGCCAATTTTTCAGGATAATAAATTTTACTATGTTCTGAACTATAACAAAATAGTAAGGAAGCTGAACAGTTAGTGAGAAAGAGGCACATGATATGATGAGCTTGGGTCTCATAAACCGCTTAAGAAATGTCCTGCCCTCATTTAGACAGATAGTTTGGTTAGCTTTGCCTCATTTGCTTACACTTTCCTAGATTGAAACTACACATATGTTTACCTTCTGAAATGCTACCATTTTAACAATTCGAACCAGAGAACAGAGGTCCTGATTTTCTAACCATCTTCCTGGTGGTTAAAAATTCATAGGAGTGTTGAGCTTCAGGAAGAAGAGAATAGAAAGAGAAGAGAGAAGAGAAGAGAAGAGAAGAGAAGAGAAGAGAAGAGAAGAGAAGAGAAGAGAAGAGAAAGAAAAGAGAAGAGAAGAGAAGAGAAGAGAAGAGAAGAGAAGAGAAGAGAAGAGAAGAGAAAGAAGAGAAGAGAAGAGAAGAGAAGAGAAGAGAAGAGAAGAGAAGAGAAGAGAAAGAGAGAAGAGAAGAGAAGAGAAGAGAAGAGAAGAGAAGAGAAGAGAAGAGAAGAGAAGAGAAGAGAAGAGAAGAAGAGCAGAGAAAGAAAAGAGAAGAGAAAAGAGAAAACGAATTCAGGTCTTGAAATGAAGGGAAACAGCTAATCTTAAACATTTAAGTTCGAACATAAATTACAGGTAACTCCCACCAGAAACACAGCTGCACCATCTCGTCTTGTGACACGGAACGCAAACAGTCTTCTGTCAGGATCTCCGGAAAAGCAGCAGAAGTCTGCCTTTGTGGGGAGCAAATTAAAACAGTCCTGCTGGCATCCCCAAAATGCAGTATGTTTGAAGATGTGGGCAAACAAACTCCTCCCTCCCATCCACTCTCTCTGGCTTTGAGATAAGTAGGAACATTTCCTTTAAACAGCTTCTACATGAAAGGCAAGGCTTTCCAGCTGGAATGGGAGCCTACGTGTCAATGACACACACATGCACTGAATGTCAACAACACAACAGTTTGAAACATTACAGGAAGCGCCTTGAATGGCTCTGTTCACTGTCGGCCTGACTGGTCATGCTATTGAGACATAATTATAAAGGACCCACAGGCAAAGCTCCAGAACTGGCCCCATGCAAGCAGAGGCTGGGCTGAGTGAGGACAAAGAGGCAACAAAGTAGCTCATTCTTGAACAACTCCCATAATCTCTGTGTCACTGAGCCAGTCAAGAAGTCCCTAAGGTAAATTTAGATTAAGATGAAACTGTTTTGTTTTGATTTTTCAATAGAACTATGGCCTTGACTTCTCTACTCCCAATGGCCAAAAATAGAGACAGGGAAGAACAGAGGAAAGAGGAGGAGGAGCCAGTCTTACCAAATCTTGGGTTACCATCACAGAACGTTAGATCTAAATGGAACATTAATGATATGACTCAGTGCTTCTTAAGCCTAGTTGTATCTCACACTTACCTGAAGAGATTAAGAAGAGTGAGATATGTAGATAGGCAGACCAACAGTCCCCTGTTCCCCACCCCAAAGAATCCAATGGGCTTGAACTAGAGTAGGGCTGGTGGAAGGTATAGTGGAAGCTCCAGAGCAGAGAATTCTCTACTAAATTTGAATCCTGCATGCACACAGGAGTGTGTTCTCTCTCTCTCTCTCTCTGTCTCTCTCAAATAAATAATAAATAAAATCTTTAACAACAAAAAAAAAACTGTCCAGGTAGACAAGGCATATATAATATGCTAAGGAGTTTGGTGATTATCCAAAGACATTTGGGAGCTGTTGCAAGACGTTAAACATGGAATGTCATGTACATCTGTTGCGTTTGCCTGCCAAGGCTCCCTTCCCCTCATTAGCTAACAACAGCACCCATCCATGAGGTTTGGGTGGGGCTGACTCCATCCTCCAAGCCACAGGGGATGATTGTATAACCCGGGTCAGCCCAAAGAAAGGCCTTCATGACTGGAGCATGAGCAATTGATTCACGGACCAGTCTATGATCTTCCTTGGGCCCATTCTGCCAAAACCACATGGGAAGATGTTCTGTTTCTTCTGGATTGGCGGCTAGTAGAATCTGAGTCCTGGCCTGCCAGTGACCAATATACCCAGCAGTATCTTTGAAACTCTATGTCAAGCTGGGCCTATAATCAAATTCACTTCTCTAGATTTCCCACTGACGTGGGCTAATACATTTCCTGATTTTCTTAGTGTAGTTTGAGTTAAGTTTCACTCACCTACAAACAAAAAACCCTAAAATAAGATGCATGACTGTAGGACAGAAAAGGCAAGCCGGCTGCAAGGTAAAGAATAAGACACCATCTCCGAGGCCATGTCAGTAAAGCAGGTGAGAAATAATGAAGGCCAGACTGAGGCAGTGAGGACAGTGAGGAGGCGATAAGAGACAGACATGGGCGGGGGGGTGGGGGATGGGGGGAAGTGTCCGGGAGGAGATTACTGGAGAAAGAGAAAAGAATGGATAGATTTACGCAAATGTTCATGTAATGCTTACTGTACCTAAAACAGGGAAAATACTCAGGAGGAAGTTGTGAGACTCCAGTGAGTGGAGACACATACAGAACACGCCTCCGCAGCCACCAGGGTGCAGGGTCAGTGTAAAAGAGAACTTGACTTATAACAGCTGTACTTTGGTGTCTTTGGTTCTGCAAGCAGTGCTCCAGCCCTTTACTCTTCCAGTATTGCCTGATGCATTTTGAGGTATCCTGCAAAAAGAGCTACTAAAACGGAATTGATCTAATGAATATTTCAGGAAGAAACTTCTTTCCAAATCCGCCAACAAGATCATCTCATTATATCCAGCCGTGTGATATTAGTAATGACTTCATAATTTAAAAGGAAAGCATTCTATTGATGAATAGTTGTTTTAAAGCTAGTTTCACTAACTTAAGCTACTGTAAGGTAATATCCAGGGATAAAAAGAATCAAGTTCAGTGGAAATAAATGAGATTCTCGTAGATCTCATTTCAAAAAGTTGGAAAGGAAAACCATTTGTGCCTGCCCTTAGATGGATTTGCGAACAGAAAATTAACGGACAGCAGTATTGGAAATTCGTCAAAAGAAAAAGATGGTTTGATTTCAGAGAAACACAGCAATTATGCATGTTTGACAAAATTAGAAAGTCTAATACAATGACTCAGAGAGACCCCAAGAGATCTGAAGGCACACACCAAGGAGATAACATCAGTATGGGGACCCCTCAGATCAAATCTCCAGTTTTAAATAACAAGTTCCTACAAGCTCAGTAAGCTCACTGATTTGTTCAAGGTGAGTGAAGAAGGCACCCTGAGCCTGGTGGGACTCACGAACACTACAGCATGGTACATATTGACAGGAAATATTTCTTTTTTTTTTTTTAAGATATTTATTTATTTATTTATTTATTTATTTATTTATTTATTTATTCATTTATGAGAGAGAAACAGAGACAGCAGAGCAAGAGAGAGAGCATGAGCTGGGGGGAGTGGCAGAGGGAGAGGAAGAAGCAGGCTCCCCACTGAGCAGAAAGCTGGAAGTGGGGCTCCTTCCCAGCACCCTGGGACCATGACCTGAGCCAAAGGAAGATGCTCAGGTGCCTCAGGAAACATTTCTTTAACATAAACCCAGACATCTGCACCTTGGTGCTTGATTGTCAGCATAGAGAATTCGATGTGACTTATATAGGAAAAAACTCCAAAAGCTCTTCTTCTCATCTGTTTTGCCCCATGCATCCTCTATTAATTCAGTAAGATATTGTCAACTACCTTCTGGGTGTGAAGAGCGATCCCTCATAAACTGAAGCTTTCCTTCACAACGTATTGACATATTACAAAAAGCAAATGAACAGAAAAACTCTGTTGTGGCTGGATCCATCAGATTCGTGTCAGACAGACACAGACAGATTTTTCCACCTCGGGAAACTGGATATGATTTCTTGTTTGGCTTCATTATCTCTTTTCCATCATTGCATGGCATTTAAATGTAGTAGACCTTTTACATGCATGTTTTAGCTTCCACATGCAATAATCACGGATCAGAATCCTTCACCAGGTTCAGAAAACCCCAGATGCAGACAACATAAGACAGCCTTGTCCAACCCTTCTTCTAGGGCAGAAATCCCTCCCACATCCCTCTCCAGTGATTTCTCTGCTTCTGCTTCTGACTTCTGAAGATGGGAAACAGTCCCATTTATGCTATAACTATACTCTATGCTTGCTTTCATATCTTCCTGTTTGTAGAACAACTTCTATCACTACTTAGATACTACTTTCTGATGAATGTTTATTTTCTCCAATAAGCCACCAAATAAAGAGGTGCTTTTCAAATCTCCCCTAGCATGAGGTCAGCGTGCACTCAATCACAGCTATAATTTTGGATACACTCAGACTGATATGCTTAGATTGTTGAAGCAGATCCCTCAAAATCCCCACTTCCCGAGGATCACAAGAACCAGAGTTCTCTGCAGCTTTCTCTACAAATCTCCTTCCCCATGAAGTGCAAAAAGCAGCCCTTTCTACAGCTGCTCCAACTTCCCCTAGACTGAATTTTTCTTTAAGATTTTATTTATTTATTTATTTATTTATTTATTTATTTATTTATTTATGAGAGAGTGAGAGAAAAGAGAGAACACAAGCAGGAAGAAGGTCAGAGGGAGAAGTAGACTCCTTTCTAAGCAGAGAGTGTGACTCGAGGCTCAATCCCAGCACCCTGAGATCATGACCTGAGCCAAAGGCAGACGCTTAAATGACTGAGCCACCCAGGCACCTCAGACTGAAATTTCTTATCTACTTACTTAGTCCTTCTCTCTCGGAGCCAAAGCCAGTAAAGCTTTCTCTTCACTACAGATTCTACCCAGAAACACAGATGCTGAATAATTTCCATCTTAATTAGTATCATATTCACAGAGGCAACAGTTCTCAGCTAGAGTCAGAGATAATTTGATAATCACCTAATGCTTTGGTTTTTAAATTTCTGTGGAGCCCTTTCAGAAGCAGATGAAAATAATGGTCCCTCTTGTCATAAAAAACACATAGACCTTACATGTAAAATTTCAGAGTCAAAGGACACCAACTGGAGGAAATCTCATGGGTGAGAATGCTGACAGGCCAAGCTTTACCCTTAAGAGAGAAGGAAAATAAGGAATATAAAAGACAAACACTTGTCCAAGATCTTAATGCTTAGTAGTGGCAAAACTTGCATTATACTTTGGGTCTCCTGATTTCTGGCTCTTTCTACCTCTTCATGTTGCTGCTTATGTTGGAGGCTAAACTGTTATTAAAAATTGGGCAGATAATGGAACTGATTCAGTTGCAACAAAGGCCTCTGCCAATCCTGCAAGGAACTGAGGAACCAGGGTGGCCACTCAGAGTTGTCCTAACTTTAAGCAGGGATGGAGGGTGAGATGGATATCCTAGGCCCTTATCTTCCCACATCGATCAGTCAAGAGATGTGCACTGCCTAGAAGACATATGACCTTGGGCCAGGAGGGCCTCTGCAGGGCCTCAGCTGAAAGCTACCAGCCATCAATACTCCCAGCAGGACAGTGGAATCAGCACCTCTGTCCTCGAGAGCAGGGACCCTGGGCAGGGCACCATCAATCTCACTACAGTGGGCTTCGGAACACCTGCAAATAGCCTCCCCTTCCTTTTCAAAAAACCCTCAAAGTGTTAAGGTACCAACATATTCCTCTCTTCCTTTCCCCTTTCTCGAACAACTACCATCAGCCCATGGACCATCAAGAGAAGAAAAAAAGCAACTACAATAGCCCAAATATATCTGAACTATGCTGGGGACTCCTCTAAACATTGTAATGACAATTGACCTTGACCAAATCAGGGAAGTCCATTTCTAAAAAGAGTCTCTGGGGGATCCCAAAAGTAATGGGATGAAATTCATCGAGCAATGCACTGTTTCGCTTTATAGACTTTCCATTTGTCATACAAATTATAATGAATACTTATTTCTTGATTTACATTTCAGCCTCCACACAATTTGCAGACCCTGCCATGTTTTCATGCACCATCTGGAAGAACTAATGAGCCCAGGAGCACCAGAAATTATAACTTGCTTTGACTAAACCTAGAAGATTTTGCTGGCAATAAAATGAGTTTGCTTTTTTTTGTTTTCCTCCTTTCTGGATTTGCAAGGAGATTAAAACCTGAATTTCACTGAGTATAGGGCAGAAATCTGCAAAGCTAATTTTAATAGAATGAACCTGAAGGCATCTGGCATTCCTAATCAATTCCGAATAATTTAGGCATAATGGCAATCGTCTCACGATAGAAAGTCTCTTCTGACATTGGCATTCTTAAAAATGATTACCTAGCCCATACGCAAATGTCACCATGGGTCTCAGTGGACATGAGAGGAAACACACAGGAATGCTGAACAGCAAAGAGTCTGAGGACTTGGAGTCTGGCCCCCCATGGGTCTGGGCCTGGCTCTGGCACTACTATTGATAGGACTCAGGACAACTTACTTAGCCTCTTTAGATACCAAGTGCGTTGTACATGAAACAGGGATAATAATAGGAACTACATCATGGGCTTAAGGTGAGAATTAAATGAAATAATTCAAGTGAATATAGTTGAACTATATTCATAAAGTTCACTGTATATATAACAAAGTTTCCCTGGGTGGAGAGTAATTCAGGATAACATGGATGAATTAAATAAATAATCTGTAATTTAGTCCAAGCACTCCTTTTTGTCACATGACAGAGTGTGACCTTCTTCTAGTTAGTCCTGATGTTGCCACCTAAGTCCAGTGGACTCCAGAAAATGTAAGTAGGTATACAGATGGGGCCAACTGCTTAGCAGACATTTCACATTCTATTCTTCTTAAAAGCTAAATTTAGAAAGGGAAATAAGTGACTTTCCTAATCATTTCTCTTGCCATAGCAAACATCTTCTCCAATGGCCAAGTGAAGGAAGGAGGACTAACCATGAAGTCCAAAAAGATGGAGTCATAGTCCTTGGAAGGCTCTTGTAAAATTAATATACTCAACTCAGCATGTCAACATTAATGTGATTTTGTAGTTTTTGTGAAATAGTATTTGTTATTTATGATTATAGAACAAAAAAATACACATATTGCATAAAATACATTAAACTTTGAAGGAAGATAACAGAAATCACCCAAATTCTATAACTGAAATTACCCAAATCCTTCAATTTGTGGTGATGAAACACCTAACATATCAATGGGTTTCTTTCTAGTTTTTTTCCCATGCGCAAAAAGAGTTGCTTTTGTTTTTGTTTCAAAATTGTGATCATACTGCCTATTTTGTATTTGATTATACTTTTTTTCATTTATATTATATGTAAACACCATTTTTTGAAAATGTGACTTTAGCAATATATGGTATCCCCTTACATAGATTTTATCTATGAATCATTAGTTGTTTTTAATTTTTTCCTGTAAAAAAATAAAGCTGCAATAAACATCCTTATGAATTAGTTTTTATCCTAATCTCTGATTTTTTAACAGATGGATAACTAGAAATGGTAATGCAGCAAAGAATGTATTTTTAAGCCAATTACTGTCCATTGATTGCTTTCCAAAAAAGACAATACCAGCTTATATTCCCATCAACAATGTATTAGTACCCATATTAGTACCCACCTTACCAAACCTCTTCTCACACCAAACTTGCAATTGAAAGAGTACCTCATACAAATAATCGCTATCTTGGTAATAAGAGTATTTAATTACTGAAATTAAAGTTTTAATTACCTACACTAAAATGTGAAAGTGAATTCATGACACTTAGATCAACATTAACTGTGTTTCCTACTTTGATTGGTCTCGTGATCAAATAGTGGCTTGAATCACCTACTGCACCATCACTAGTCTAGGAGTCTCTGGAGGGCAGCAAACAGTTTTACATACCTCCCACACCTCCGAGCACAGTGTCTGTATGCAGCTCCTGCTCAACAATTATTTGTGGAATGCAGCCTATTATGCTATCCAGCCTTTATGGTGATATCAGCCCATCTTGTGAAAGAGGCAGATACAGATGACAAAACCCAGAAATGCCTACCTCCCCATCACCACAGTGTTATCTGGACCCGGGAAAAATGAAAACAAACCGCAGGAAAAAGGCTCTGCAGTGATAACGTGGCACATCTTATGCTACAACAATAGCTTTCCAACTCTTTTTTGACCATGACCCACCATAAGAAAAACATTTACATCATGACTCATCACACACAAACGTATAAATACTGCACACTTCTCTTATTATGATGCACTCTGGTGTTTTCTATTTCAATTTTTAAAGAGTGTTCATCACAACTCACCAAATTATCTCACCATATAAGGTTTGGAAAAAAAGTCAGTAAAGCAGAATCAGAACAGGCCACCAGCTGCACGACAGCGTCAGAGGCCATCAGCTTCCATATCTTTCAGGAACTGGGGAAACCTTCCTTGGCCTTCCACTACCCCTTCCCACGTAGGCAGGTCTGTGGAGTATGCTTCCACCATCTGTGGTCTCACTGCTGTGCCCTGGTTTCCTTAGACCACAGATCCAGGCTTATTTGGTAACCTGTACTAGTGTCACAGTCTGGCTTGTGATTCTAGGCCATCCGATGAGAATATTCAATCGTCAAAGGTAAAACTTAACACAGTGAGAATGGATGGCAACTATAACCAACTGAAATGATGAAAGTCCTCAGGAAAGAGGCATGATTTCACATCAAGCTCGCAGATTCAGCTAATTAGTTTGCTTTAAAAATCAGAGCAACTCCAAAATAGGAGACTTCTAGCTTTATCATCTACCAAATGTCAGTGTCCATCACTGGCTGCTGAAGGCCACGATACCCCTCATAGGATTCCAGGAGCTGCCTTCTTCTTTATATGCTCTGGCATCCATTTCCTGACTCTGAAATTCACAACCAGTCTACTCTTTCCACTGTTTGGGATGCAGATTTGGCAGCAGGAGTTGGAGCAACTGTCTCGGGCCACAGAACAGAAGCTAGTAGAACAACAAGAAACTAGATACCGTAAAGTTGTCTCATCAATCCTAAAGCATGTACTCTGTTATGTATGAGAGATAGAAGCTTCTATTGAAGCCACTTTGCTGCATCCTTTGCTACAACAGCTGAACGTGTATTGTAACTAATTCATTATCTGGGTCATACCGTGAATAAATAACAGAGTCCGTCATTTGAATCCAAATCTGTATGGCTCTAAAGCCCAGTTTCTTACTGACTGTACAATGCTGCCTGCAGAAACCAAAAAGAGAAAGTATATCAGAAGGAGGGCAAGCTGGCACCCAGAGAGTGCTAAGTGCAAACTCATTTTCACCCAGTCAATGCCTAAAACAAGCCTGTGGCACATCACATTGAAAGCTTGCTCAGGCCCCCCTGATCTTGGATGATAAACCGGTCCACAGCTAGAAGGTCAGAGAGGCATGCCATAAACCCCAACAACTCTGATAGTTACGGATAAGAGTTCAGGTTTGCTGTGGGAATCAAGCACTGTAAACACCCTGTAGAGGGAATAATACTATGTCAGTGACACTTCCCCGCTGAAGTCCCAGGTGGCAGCGCCAAGCTACTCTGGCTGTGGCTCCCCCTCAGCCTGCTCACCAAAGGCATGGCTACCACCCAGCTCCCAGGGGCACCCTGGGGCCTGACACTGGAAAGTAGTCAGTCCAAAGTCTCCACTTTGAAAGAACCAAGCTCGGCTGGTTTCAGGCACCCGAGCACTCCTGTCAGCAGGAAGGCCTCACTCTTCACACAAAGGTGATTTGAGGGGATCCCTGGATGGCTCAGAGGTTTGGTGCCTGCCTTTGGCCCAGGGTGTGATCCTGGAGTCCTGGGATTGAGTCCCACGTTGCGCTCCCTGCATGGAGCCTGCTTCTCCCTCTGCCTGTGTCTCTGCCTCTCTCTCTCTCTCTCTCTCTCTCTCTCTCTCTCTCTCTCTGTCTATAATGAATAAATAAATAAAATCTTTAAAAGAAAAAAACTTCTTTTGAGGCATCCATTGGTGTGGCTGAAACAAACCAACAAACACTGAGTGACCTGCTCTTAGACCTGACAGACTTTCAAATCCGGCAAGGAGGCACTCTTCCCATGTCTTTATATGGGCGCCTCGCCCCCGAGCACCCTCACCCCTTCCCTGCCACCCCGTGACACTGAGACCCCATGAGGGAAGGCTTTAATATAAACAGGGGGATCTTGAAGAAATTATAGACATTCCTTTTGTTTCTCAGGACCTGAGGGAATCACGAAAATCGATTCTGACCCAAATGTCAGAACTAAGAACCGCATGTCACAGCCAAGCAACAAGGCTTCCAAACCAAATCAGCCCAGCTGTTTGTCCCTGTGGAAGAATGGAGGCCGAGAATGGTTTCCAGCCAGCCCACGGGCAGAAACAGAAACCCAACACCCCAGAGAAAGTCCCAATTCCCTGTAAACAAAGAAGGGAAGAACTGTTCATTACAGCCACTGAAATCTTTTAATATCAGGCTCCAAGTATGTCAAGCACACCAAACAAATTTAGCTTCACCACCTGTTCCGGAAAAGAAACACCCATGCCAAAATCCCCCTAAAAGCGCATAGATATTCTCAGTGTGGATTAGCTGGGAGTCTTTTCAAATATGTTCTATATTAGAGTTTGTAAACTGGGCACTGGATGTACACCACATGGCTGCCGTGGAAGACATGTGAAGTTTTTGTTCCGTGCCTTAAAAAAAAATAAAAATCACACTTCTTTGCTTTACAATTTTTAGATGAAATTTGACAAAATGGTAAGAAGTCCTAAAAAACAAAAAAAAAGTACCTCCTTTGAGTGTGACTCTGAGTTAGGGTCATGGGGAACCAAGGAGGGGGCCTATAGTCTTACCGCAGGGAAAAGACATATACTTGACAAATCCCATCATCCAAGAGAGGTGCCAAGAGAGACGGTGGTTAATTGCCAATGGAGAGGGCTAGACGGTAATGGATAAAACACAGATGTGTAAGTATGTTGGTGCCAAGAAGTATAAAATGCCATGTTATAAGCAGATGACAGAAAAAGCAATGCCTTATTTAAGCCATATAAAAGGGTTCAAAAGACAAAAGTTAGAGAAAATACCTTAACATAGTTCCACTCAACAACTTATTGTAAAGCACCTTCCAATCTATGGTTTCTGATAGATTAAATGAGAAAATGTCTTTAATGGGTTTAGTAAAATGCCAGGCACGTACCAAATTTTCAATACATGCTTGTGACTATGGCTACTGTTGAAATGAAACTGTGCTCCTGGGTATCTCCTTTCCCACCCTGGAACTTTGAGCTCCTATCCTTCCACTAAGACCCAACCCAAAATGCCTCTTGCAAGCCTTTCTTCCCTGCCCCAGGCAGTGCTAGGAGCTACTCAGCCAGCACTCCCCAAGCACGGGGAGTTTTACATACCCAGATCCCTTCCTGTGAATTCAAGAATAATTAAAAAGCAGGATGCTTGGGTGGTTCAGTGGTTGAGCATCTGCCTTGGGCTCAGGTCGTGATCTCGAAGTCCTGGGATCGAGTCTGCATCGGGCTCCTTGCAGGGAGCCTGCTTCTCCCTCTGCCTGTGTCTCTGCCTCTTTCTCTCTCTGGGTCTCTCATGAATAAATAAATAAAATATTTTAAAAAGAAGAAAAATTTAAAAGGGAGGCATGTAGACTATTCATCTATGCATCTAACTCAGTGAATGAAGGAGCCCTAGATGTTAGAAGGAAAGAAGTCGGGAAGGCGGGCCAGTGCAAACGTGCTTGAATGTGCCCCACCCTCGCCAGCCTCTGGCTGCGTAGGAGACCTCACCAACCTTAATACCTGAGCATGGAGAGCAAGGAGCCTATCCGGCCGCTCAGGCAGGAATCCAATCCTTTGCAAAGTTCCTCTGAATTATGTCTGCAGTTCTCGGGAGCGGCTCTCACCTGCGCTCAGGTCAGTGCTGACCACCACCTCTCTTTGTCCTTGCTAATCTAAGCCCACTTCTGGTGTGATACCCCTGCCTCAGCAGCCCCCCCACCTGGGCCCAGATCCCCCAGGGATTTGCCCAGCGCAAACTCTCTCGATTGGGGCCTAGCGTAAGCAGCCTGAGTCCCCAGAAAAGTGAGACTGGGGAAGCAGGCTCTCTTGGCCCCACATGACACTAGGGAGTGGGTGGGGGCTGAGGATGGAGGTGGGCTAGAGGGTCAGAGAGCTGAAACAGGTTTTTCAGGCAACATACAAGGCAGCCACTTCTCCCCTTTCTCCCTGGGGTGCCCGTGAGAACTCAGAGAAGTGGAGCTGGGGTGGGGTGGGCACAAGCGCCAGCCCCAGAGTCCTCAGGCCTACTGCTAGAGTCTGCACTGGATGACAGTCCCCTCCTCCTCCGTGGGAAACTCCCAGGGGGCCCTCCCTCCAGGGCTTTTAGGCGCTAGGCGCTAGAGACACAGTGCCCACGGCCTTCCAGCTGTTTGATCAATAGCCTCTGAAAATACTGAGTCTTATGCAGACAAAAAAAATTTTTTTTTAAGTCCTGCAAAATTAACATGAAGAAATATTCAACTAAAATGTTTACCAAATGTAAAATTACATCAGCTCAAATGATATTTCCACATTAAGGAAGTTTATCCTAGAACATGGTGCATTTTCATATGTTAGAATGATATGAGATGGGTTCTTCAAAGAGCTCTGAGAGCCTCTGAGGGTCAAAATTGGCCATTTCTCCCCACAGCCTGGTTCCTCAGACCATCTCCAGCTTCCTTGTCTGCCAGATTTGTCTGAAAAGACAGAAATGCAATTGTAGGTACACTTCGGTGCTTCAGGAAAAAAAAAAAGTTCTGTTAGAAAATGTTTGAATATACCCAAAAGAACGCAGCAAGCAGGAGAACCTTCCTCACTCTGATAGAATAATTGGTGGTGATCTTTGATGGCACAAGCACCTCCATGGAAACTTCATCAACTCTCACATAATAAGCTTCATAAGTCTGCTCCTCTTGAGGAGAAAATATGTTTTTAAAGGGTTTCATTTTTGGGCACCTGGGTGGCTCAGTGATTGAGCATCTACCTTCGGCTCAGATCGTGCTTCCCTGGGGTCCTGGGATCAAGTCCCACATCAGGCTCCCTGCATGGAGCCTGCTTCTCCCTCTGCCTATGTCTCTGCCTCTCTCTGTGTGTCTCTCATGAATAAGTAAACAAAAATCTTTTTAAGAAATAAATAAATAAATAACTGGGTTTCATTTCAAAGTGGGCTGGCAAGTCAACAGACACAGGCAGGCACACATGGTACGGCGTCAACAGCAGTTTTTTTCTTCTCATCCACATTATGCAAAACATTAACTTGAAGTTCTTACCAAAATGTTTTCCCTTCACAACGTTCTCATTGAGAAGGAAACATTTGTTCTCCCTCTTTCTGCTGAGAAAGACCTGGAAGCACTATGCAAGCAAACACAGACTTGTGCAACACTGAAATGTACTCATAGCCATTTCCATCATTCTTTGTTCTTCATGTATAGTCACATGGTGGTGGCTTCTTCCTCTCTGTGCGACAAAGCAGTCTCTTTGCCCTAGAACCCAGTCAATGCCCACCAGACCCAGCTGACCTCAACTGTTAGCATTCCCCAAGAAATACTCCTTTCATCTTCTTCTATCTCTCTTTCATCCATTCCCTTAACCCTAGCTTTGTCCAAATCCTGTCCTCTCCCGCGCACCACCTCTTGCTAGGAATGAAGCCTCATTTTCCTCCCACAGGCTTTCTGTCTGGCGAAACTACAACAGCCTTCCTTTCTCTCAAGTCCCAAAACATAGAGCTTTACTCCCACCTTTAAGTTTATGCTCTTGCATATCATCGAGAAATTATTTCTGCTTATGTCTTATTTTGCTAATAAGATTCTCAAAATCCCTCAAGGGAAGAACTGTGACTCACACATCTTTTCTATCTAGCACAGCGCTAAGTACCTGGTAAACGTGCATTGCCTGTTACTGTAAGTTGGAATTTCAGATCTAATGTGGGAACTGGCACTTCAGCTACTTGTAGGCTCACCCAGTGGGATTTCATAACTACATAAATACATATGCAGAGATTTACATTATGATACGGCAACAGTGAAGTAGAGCAGCATCTTTCATTATAGTCAACTTGACATGTTTCCATTTAAAGTAAAAAAAACTACCATTGCCATTTTGACCAATTCATTTATTAGAACCAGAGAGGAGTATCCCAATATGGGCTCATATACAAGTATCTGTCAGTGTTCCCCAAGGAGAGTGCATTGAGCTTTCCTTTTAGTTCTTCATGTCAGTATCGACAAATACACTTCTGGCATTCTATTCAATGAACTCCAAAAAGAAAGAAGAAAAAGAAAAAGTATTTTGTAATTTATCATTAGTTAAATTTGATGTAACAAACAAGGTAGGGAAAAAAATGCATCATTTTAGCAATTTTATCATACCCTCCTAGGAATGGAATAGTCTCTGAGAAACATTTTGATGAGCACTTGGAGTGTAAACTGAAACAGTAGGGATCTGGCTGTCCAAGAAGAGCTTGAAATTGCTCTGAGGGAAACAAGGAAAGGAATTTCTTTGTTGTTTTAGAATGAGTGGGGGAGGCCGAGGAGAAAAAGAAGGGGAAAGAGTGGAGCAAGGACACTGCCTTGTGATAAAGTCCTTCTCCCTTTTCCCTTTGGAAAGAGACAAAAGATGACCCCAAAAGGATGTTGGGGAATTTGTTATGGACTTCTGTTTGTTTATTTTACTATGTGAAATATGACCCCTACTCCATAGGTCCCCCAAATCTGCCACCATGCCATTCAATTAAACCTCTGTATAACTCACTCTTAATAAAACTCAATCTCTATATAATTCAAACTTTTCTCCACTCAACCTCTACCCGAATCAAATTCTTCTCCCCTCAATCTCTACTCAGTAAAGACCCCTCTCAATTTGATACTGACAGATGCTTTGAGTGAGGGTGGTTTTTTGGAATTTGAAGAGGTCTGAATTCACATGCAGGCTGTAGCAGTGTAGCTCAAATTAAAACACACATGCAGTTGTCAGAGAAGACCATCCAAATGTGAGTTCCTTGTGAATTTTCAGAAATCTTACTGGGGATGGATTTCTACAGGCCACAGCTTCAAGGCACTAGAATAAAAGTATTGGAAATTAAAGGAAGATCTCTAGTTGATATGACAGTTACACACATTGTTTAAAATTTGGAATAGGCCACATGAAGACTCCACGAAAGTAGGAAAAAATCTTTTAGTCCAAGGTGATGTTTAATGTTGTCTATGCTTCTAGAAAAATCATTTCTAGCTATGAAGATACTCTTGATACCAAAAGAAATAGAAATCCTCCTGGAACCTGTGTGACCACCATGCAATGCCATTAGTACAATGTGAGAAGAACTCGAACCCAGGATAGGGCCTGAAGGTGCCCAGCCCAGAAAGCAGAGGTTGGAGAGCAAGGCTATGACAAACAGCAAGTAGAAAAATAAGTCATAATCAGTAGTCAGCAACAGACATTTATTTTACAGAGCATCCTTGAAGGGGTAATAAACCTTCTTAGGAATAACATTCCTGAAATCTTTATTATTTATTTATTACCTTAAAGGGTACATCTGACATAACAAGTAGAATGAAGAAAGGATACTATCTACTACCTTTTGAAATGCCACTAAAATAAATTACAGGAATTAAAAATGTACAAATGCACAAAGACAAAAATTGGGGAGGAGACCACTGCCAAGGAGTGAGATCAACAAATTTTCAACAATGGAAAGCAGACAGGGGAGTGTTAGCAGCTCTAACAAAGGGGAGAAATCCAGTATCTAAGACAGAGAACAATGAATTTAAAAAACAAAGTCAGATCACCCATGGTACTGCAAAAAGGCTCAGAGAGGTAGACGCACCAGGAACCAGGAAATGAAATGAGATTGAGGAAGAAAAATCTGTATACAAAGTAAGGAATGATCAACACCAAGGGCCCTTTTCCTTTCTTCAGTTCCCTGCAGCCTGGCCCTGGCCTTCTCCCCTTTGCTTAGGAGACTGGAAATTTCATGTCTGAAAAATATAGACCAGAAGGACTCAAAATTATCAGGTAGTGGAGAGTCGGGCTGAAGCACATAGCTTTGGAGATGAAGAAAGGCCTTCACAGTAAACATTGGGCCTGCATCCCCTTGCCCTGCTGCTGGGAGCCATATAGCCTGTAGGAAAGACAGTAACATATACTGATAGAAACTGAACAGCACGAAAGGGGAGAAAACTCGACATCGATAATGGGATTCTCTCAGTGAAAAATGTTAGATCACAGCCCTAAGCCCATGTACTCTTCCTCTAGATTCCAATAAATAACAGTGATTCCAATTATCCAGTAGTGATTTTTGTTTTAATGAGAAGATAGACAAGGATCTTCTCACCCCCAAGCAAAGTTGGTAGCCTTTCACTAACGCATTTCAAGACCTAGGATAAGTTGTAGTAATGTTCACATAGGATAAACCTATAGAATAATGAAACAGAAATGGAGTCCTATAAATACGGTCAGTTGATTTTTGGCAAACTCAATAAGGCTCAAACTTGATAAGTCTGAGAAAAGAATAAAAGAAGGATATCCATATAAACAAAATTAACTTCATTGTGTGCATAGAATTAACAGATAAGAGCTAAAACCACAAAGCTTCAAGAATAAAACGTAGGAAAAATTTCTCACTATCACGGATTGGCAAAGATTTTTCATACACAAAATCATTTTTTAAAAAACTTAAACTGAAAACATGTTTTAAGATGAAATTTTTAAAATTTTTTTGAAAGTCATGTTAAAAAAAATGAAAAGGTCAGCCACACAATTTGGGTGAAAATATGCAAAAGATTTGTACCCAGAAAAGAACTCTTAGTTCTCAATAAGAAGACAAATAACCCATTGTTTTAAATTAGCAAAATACTTTGACAACTCACAAAGGAAGCTAAACAAATGACAAAGAGGCACAGGAAAATATTTTGAACGTCCTTAGTCATTAAGGAATTTCAAGTTAATCTCAATGAGATATTACTACTTACCCACCAGAGTAGCTACAATTTTAAAAAGTAACAATACCAAGTGCTGACAAAGATGCAGAGCAACTAGAATGCTTATACATTACTGGCAGGATTGTAAAGTGGTACAACCACTTGCCAATTGACCGTATACTTTTTCTAATTAACCATAAAATGCCATACATAACCCAGCAACTGCTCTCCTAAATATTTCAAGATTAAGTAAAACATACATCTATACATAAACTTGTATATGAATTTTATTACAGTTCTGTTCATAATACCTCCAATCTAGAATGTCCCTATAACACAAATGTCCATGGATAAAGGGATAATCAAAGGTGATATATCTATATACCACTCAGGAACAAAAAGTAACAGATGTAGATACAATATGGATGAATCTCAAAAACATTATGGTGAACAAAAGAAATTGGACTACATCATGGATGATTCCATTTATATGAAGCTCTAGAACAGGCAAAACAAATCTGTGACAAAGAAAATCAATGTTTGCCTGGCACAGGGGCAGATTGACTGCAAAGGAGTCTGCGGGAGTTTCAGAGATGATGGAAATGTTATAAATCTGGCTTGCAGTGCTGGTTACCCAGGTGTACAAAACTCATCAAACTATATATTTGTATATAGGAAATTATTTTATTATATGGAAATTATACCTTAATAAAGTTGATTTTTTTTTAAAAAAATCTCTGATACTATCTTTTCCTTCCACTACTCTGCTCCTTGACAGCCACACTCTCAGAAGGGCTATTGCTTCTGAGCCCACTGTGAAAGTCAATGTTCTTTCTTTTTTGGTTCTCTTCCTACTTCATTAGCTGTTACCCATTAGTCAACTTTACTGGTTCTTCCTCAGCTTTCCAACATCTACTTGGAACTTCCCCCGACTTAGAAATCCTCTATTCTTTCTCTACACTCATTTGCTAGGTGATCTCATTTAGCCCCTGACTTTAAATATTACATGTAAGCTGATGGTTCCCAAGGCTGACATACCAGCTGCCACTTGACATTCTACTTGAATGTCTAAAAAGTGTCTCAGACTTAAAATGCCAGTAGGAGGCTGAATAATGGACCTGCATAGATATCCAGGTCCTAATTCTTGGCACCAGTAAATCTTAACCTTGTATGTTAAGGATCTTGATATGGGGAGATTATCCTGGATTATCCCAATTGGCTCTAAATGTAATCACAAATGTCCTTATAAGAGAGAAATAGAAGGAGACTTGACTATAAAAGAAAGCAAAGATATATTGACTAATGATGGCTAAAGTGAGACACAAGATTGCTGGTTTTGAAGATGATAGAAAGGGCTGCAAGTCAAAGGATGGAAAGAATAAAGTTCTAGAAGCTGGAAAAGTCAAGGAAACAGGTGCCCCCTTAGAGCCTCTATAGAAAGCGCATGTAGCCTTGCCTACTCCTTGATTCAGGCTCAGTGAAACAGATTTTGGACTTGCAACCTCCAGAACCATAAGAGAATAAATTTTTGTTTGTTTTAAGCCACTAACTATTATGTGGTCATGTGTTATAGCAGCCACAGGAAACAAATACAGTTCCTAAACTTAACTCCTAATCTCTCTCCTCCAAGTACCCATGCCATTCTGATTCTCAGCAAATAGCTCAGGCCCCAAAAACCTTGGATAAACGTTCTGTGAGAGCAGGGACCATGTTTCATTCACTACTCTATCTCTAGGTATGAAATAATGCCAGACTCCTAGGAGGTATTCAAAACGCATTCTCTGATGGTAGAATGAATACAGAACACAGAAGATCACTATCATACCATCCTTAATATCCTAAAAGTTAATGGCAGATCCTGCATCCAAGAAACAAGAAAGAAAACAATGCAACATTAAAAACCAGAGCACCTCACTAGCTCAATCAGTGGAGTGTACAACTCTTGAGCTCAAGGTTGTGAGTTCAAGCCCCACAACAGATGTAGAGATTATTTAAAAATAAAATCTTCAGGGCACTGGGTGGCTCAGTTAGTTGAGCATCCAACTCTTGATTTTGGTTTGGGTGGTGATCTTAGAGTCATGGGATTGAGCCCCACATTGGGCTCCAAGCTGGGCATGGAGCCTGCTTAAGACTCTCTCTTTGCCCAACTCTAAATAAATAAATAAATAAAATCTTTTTTAAAAATCAAAAATAAAGAGCTCTTTGAAATTGAAAAATGTCTAGGCTAAAATTTTTTAAAACTCAATATGAGGGTTGGAAGAGTACAATGAAAAGCCAAGACTCATATAGAATAAAAAAAATATCAGGTCTGACTCCTAATTCTAACTCAAAATTAGGCTTGACACCTATGATCCAATTAACAGAAGATCCAGGTAGAGACAGCAGAAAGGAAGAAAGAAATTGCTAAAGAAATAAAGTTAAAAATTTTTCTAAAAGCAAAGGGCATGGGTCTCCTTGATGAAAAAACCCATCACTTTAAGTATCTTGCAATTTTATCAGTTATACCTCAATAAAGTTGGAGGGAGAAAAAAAATACCTAACTTATGAAACACAGTAAGCAAGGCTTTCAAAATCCTGGCAGATGTGAACAGAATTCCATACCAGGCAACACTATTTTTTTTTAAGATTTTATTTATTTATTCATGAGAGACACAGAGAGAGAGAAAGAGAGAGAGAGAGAGAGAGAGAGAGAAAGGCAGAGACACAGGCAGAGGGAGAAGCAGGCTCCATGCAGGGAGCCTGATGTGGGACTTGATTCCAGGTCTCCAGGATCAGGCCCTGGGCTGAAGGCGGCGCTAAATCGCTGAGCCACCTGGACCCAGACAACACTATTAAATAATCAAGGTGTGGTGTACAATAAAGACATTTTTCAACTACCCAAGAATTCAAAAACACGCTTCTCAAGCAAGTTAATGCTTCAGAAAATCAATATATGGACAAGAAAGACAAGGAATCCAGAAAATAAGTGCTACAGGCCCAGAAAGAAAAGTCTCCAGGTTGAGTGAGGAGCCAGATGAAGATGGGGAAGATGGAAGTGAAGGAATCCACAGATTTTTTTTTTCAATTGTTTACATGTTTAAAAAAAAGTATTGAAAGATGCTTGACAAATCTGTTCGGGCACCTGGAAAACAATCTATTAATGCATACATAGCAAACAAGGCAAATGAAAAAACAAAGCAATTATTAACATCGAGATTAAAAAGTTATACAAGAAAGGAAACACAATTTCCAAACATTACTTGCTTCTGCAGTGAACAACTTATATGGTCATAATAATGGAAATGCTGAGCAATGGTTTAACCTAAACTGTGGGGACATCTAGAATATGAGGAAGGAGACCGGAGCAGAATAAGCAATGAAGATGGGGGAGAGAGAAAGAGAGCTAAAGCCTCATCCACAATAAAAGAATAATGTCTAAAATTGGGAACAGATACAGACTATCAGCATAGGCATATCAGTTAGAAATACTATAAAAAATACTAAAAGAAACAACTAAAAGAGTTTAACGCCATCTCTTTCAGGGAGGGCTGGGTTGGAGGGTGGGAGGAATGGGGCGGGGGCTTTAGAAGTCCTTAGTCCTGTTCCATTATGTTTACGTATGTACAAGTATTACGTTGATACAAGACTTACTGATAAAGTCAAAACTAGTAAAACTAAATAAAGGGCTCAGAGCCAAGATAGATAAAAGAAAGAGAATTTCCCCCAAAATATAGTAATAAGGGCTGTGATGCAAGGGAGTGACGTCCCTCAGTCACTTAGAGTAAGAAGAGCCAGAGAAAAGGTAATAAAGGCAAGACAAAACAGAGACCATTTTCTAGACACAACTGGCTCAGAGATTTTTATCGATCCTTTTGTGAGGAGACCAGCGAACCCTAAAACCAGATGTTGTTTTAGTGTCCTGCACATCTGCTTATTCCCATGTAAAAACATGTGTTTGGTTCTCTTCCCCCGTGTAGATGCAACCACACTCAACAAATGTGCTCCTTATCCTCAATAAGTCCTGAGGTCAAGAGCCTTTCGGGCATGTCATAGGTGGACACCTGCACTGGCCAGAACCAATGGATGAGTTCAAGGAGGGTTCCTCTGACAGAATGCTAATATGAATTGACTCTGTTTTAACCATGCAAACACACACAAACACACACACACAGTGTGTGTTCGTGTGTGTGTGTTCTTGGGAGGGATTTTTTTTTTATTTGTTGTCTTCTGACTCTTTTACTCAGTAGTTGCACGACTTCTTAATTGAACATTCACTTTCGTCTTAAGTAGATGATGAAGTGCAAATTGCATTGCGTGAGCTGAGCAAAAGCACAGAATGTCCTAGTCCATAGCATGACTTGGAACAACAGATTATGATAATGCCATAACTGACCACAAAAGCAATTTAGCCATACCAGAAAATTGTTCTGATTTCAAAGGATCCTGCTATATTGGAGACTTCTTACAGCTAAGACTCTATGTTATTGCTGTACAGTTACATCTTCATAAACATATATTCATTATTGAAAACAGCCCACCAAGCTTGAAGGTCTGCCATATATAGTCCATAAAATAAACTATGACTTTAAAAAAAATAAAGCTTTGTTTAAAAATAATACAGTTACTTTTTTAAAAATCAAATTATGTTCAAAGAGTTGCTTGTGTAACCCAAAGGCAATACAGTTTAAAAAAAAATCTAATGGCAAACCCAGCATGTGGGCCCATACTAAGTCTCCAGCAAACCCTGGCTGGAAAGAAAACAGGCAGTAAGCTGCTAAACACAGAGGGAGGTATTTCTAAGTAAACTGGGGGACTTGTAAGCATTTTTAAAATCTAAAACCAAGGAGGCCTCTAAAATCCTTCCTTTCATAGTTACAAAAAAGACCATTTTGCAATAGTCATTACCAAGGCCTGTCCACCATGACGAATATTCCAGGTGACTTTGAAATTCCTGTGGCCCTGAGAAGCCATTTCAGTCACTTCTTGCCAGCAGACTGTGCAAGGCCAAGCATGAATAACTCTAGAACAACCCCAACAAAGCCTGTACCTCATGTGCAGTTGCTCCATGAATATGCACATGCATGTTGACACATGGAAAGGAAGTACTTAGCTATATCTGGCTAAATAGCGTGGAAGGAAAAATAAATAAATAAATAGCGTGGAAGGAGGGAGTTATCATGTGGATGGTTACATAGTGGGGGTTCAACTATTTAGTGTCAGGATGGCATGGTGATTCCTGCCACGAACCCTGACACTCAATCTGGACTCAAATCCCAACCCAGCCACCTACTTGATGTCTCTGTGCTTCTGATCCCTCACCTATAAAATAAAATGATATCTCCTTCACAGGATTTTGTGAAAATTAAATGAATACATATATAGCACTTAAAATAGTGCCCTGCACAGAATAAAAACTACATGAGGATTGTCTCTCACTACTATTCTCAGCTTATATTTTTGTTACCGTAAAGTCTAAGCTAAAATATGGCAGATTAATGAAAGGGAACTGAATATGGTGCAGACAACCAAACTTTGAGGCCAAGACGGTCATGTCCACATTGGGGTGCCCAGGGGGGCTGGACCTCTGGGTTCAAATCCCACCTCCCCCAATTTTACCACTGGAATAAAATAGAAATTACTCTAGTAATACCCAACCTGAAAAATGTTGTGAGGATTAAATGACATTCCATCAGGGAAAGGAGCTGAAAGTGAAAGTAACACAGCAGGTGCTCCCCGAACAGTATTTTACTTTCAATTCCCTTACAAAAGTGGCAACCTACCAGACAGCAAGCTCCCCTGGGACTGAATTAGCTCAAGGGTCTTGTTTCCTGCTGTTGTCACCAATGCAGTAATAAATGGCTGCACTGAGTATATGCTCAGTCGATGGCAGCTGAGTGAATGAATAAATGAATAAATGAACATACTAGCCGATTACTGATTAATAAATGAGTGAATATATTTGCAAACAGTATATTCCTATGAGCTTGTGCCATCCCTTACAAACTGATATTCAAACAAGAGATTTCACTGAACTGATCACCCCTAAGCAATTGATACAAATGAAATGTAATTAATATACGAGGTGCTGAGGGACGTCTGGGTGGCTCAGTTGGTTAAGCAGCCAACTGGAATTTGGCTCCAGTCATGATCTCGGGGTTGTGGGATCAAGACCCTTGATGGGCTCTGCATTCATTGAGGAATCTGTTCAAGGATTCTCTCTCCCTCTAAAATAAATAAATAGGGATGCCTGGGTGGCTCGGCAGTTGAGCATCCGCCTTTGGCCCAGGGCATGATCCTGGAGTCCCGGGATCGAGTCCCACATCGGGCTCCCTGCATGGAGCCTGCTTCTCCCTCTGCCTGTGTCTCTGCCTCTCTCTCTGTGTGTGTGTCTCTCAAGAATAAATAAATAAAATCTTTAAAAATAAATAAATAAATAAATAAATAAATAAATAAATAAATAAATCTTCAAAAAATATAAGAGGTGTTGGGAGTAACTACAATAACTAAAATAGGTTTGGGATATAGGAAATTATAAAAAGATTGAGATTAACCTAAATTCTGTATCATAATTCATATTTAGGCAAAACACTCTCTAAGAAAGCATGGCAAGACTTTATGAAGAATGAAAAAAATTAAAACGGACAGAGTATAGGGATATATTTATGTATATTTTTCTGTAAATTAGAAAATATGTTTTCAATCCTAAAGATGTCTGACCTCGGAGATGTGGGAGTCCAACGGAAATTAAAGATCCACCCACAAGTGGTGTAGAGACCATTGAAGTTCCTCATTTCTCAGGTCAGACACCAAGACTCTAAGGAGTAAAGTCTTCTGTACCCAAATTGCAAATGAGAGAATGTTCGAAGCCCGTCCTGAGAGATTAGAGGAGACATTAGTGCATTTGTTACTCCTAGGGTGATACAAAGCTCAGGAGATAAATACCATCTGGAGAGCACAAGAATGCTAAGGGGTGTGCAGAATTAAGACCTAAGGATCCATGGAATGACCTCAGACCCGAGCTTATTCCACCACAACAGGCTCTGAGATAAAACCTAAAGAGAAGTTTTAAAATGTTTTAAGACACTGATTTCAGCGCTAAAATAAATATATGGCCCTTCCACGTTGTTTCTCTGAAGAGCACAACATATATGTAGAAGTACACATTTCCATTTGCTTGCTAAATTTCTATCTCAATTCCTATTTACTGTACTTGTTTTGCACACATAAATGAAGACAGTTTGAGGTAAAGTGATTCTAGGGGTTGGATGATCTGAGGGAAAACAACACAGGAAGTAAAATTTACAGTAGGGAACCAAAGTCCTGGAGGGATACTACAAGAAAAGGAAGTGCACCTGTCGTCCAAGCAAGACGCCTTAGTGAGTAGCCACAGTCAAGGTATGAACTGAGAGAGAGAGTGATCTTTATCAAGTGCAATGCCTATGTCAGGTTTCCAGAAGGCTCCGGGCACCTAATGGGCCAGTGTCAGGTACCAAACTTCTCCATCTCATAAAGCAACCAATTCTCAAACATTCTTGTTAAAGACAGAACAAATCCTAAATGATATGCCCCGTTTTTTTATGTTGTTGTCAATTAGCCATCTACCGTTGTCTTTAAAAACATTCTCCCCTTCTTCTTGCTTTTAATGATAAAGATCCCTACATACAACTTTAATATCTTCATCATTTTGTGAAAAGAAAAACTGCATACCAAAATTGAAAAAAAAAAAAAAAGGATCATGATTCCTCCCTCACTCTCTGGGAAAATAATAATAATAAAAGAAGAGCTTTGTTTTGGTATCTTCTGATCTTCCAAACACATGAGCGCTGGAAATGGAATCACTTAAATGACAACTCAGACTGTTTCCCTTCACAAAACAGAATAATAGTGGGAACATTTTTGTGACTCCGAGGAAGCGAATGTTTCTAATTAGTGAACAAGATCAGCTGAGGTAGCTGCTCGGGGCATCTGCGCCTCTCATTAGGGACACTAGCCTGTAGAGCAAAACCACCAAATGCCTGAATTCCGTTTGTGAAGGCTGCCACCTGCCGAAGGACGCGCGGTACTGCAGCCCGCTTCCAGGGCCGAGCGCGGCGGGACGGTCGGGGACGGGGGCAAGGCAGGCGACCCTGCGACCCCACCCCACCCGGGAGGCTCTGGCCGAGAGGAGGCAGGACGGGGGGATGGCACTGGCTGGGCAGGTGCAGCTGTGGGTGCAGGAGGGTCAGCCCAAAGATACAGATGCAGTGAAACGCAAGGACACCTGCACCCCGATGTTTCTAGCAGCAATGTCCACAGTAGCCAAACTGTGGAAGGAGCCTCGGTGTCCATCGACAGATGAATGGATAAAGAAGATGTGGTCTATGTATACAATGGAATATTACTCAGCAATTAGAAACGACAAATACCCACCATTTGCTTCGACGTGGATGGAACGGGAGGGTATTATGCTGAGTGAAATAAGTCAGTTGGAGAAGGACAAACATTATGGTCTCATTCGTTTGGCGAATATAAAAAATAGTGGAAGGGAATAAAGGGGAAAGGAGAAAAAATGAGTGGGAAATATCAGATAGGGAGACAGAACATGAGAGACTCCTAACTCTGGGAAACGAACGAGGGGTGGTGGAAGGGGAGGTGGGCACGGGGTGGGGGTGACTGGGTGATGGGCACTGAGGGGGGCACTTGATGTCATGAGCACTGGGTGTTATGCTATATGTTGGCAAATTGAACTCCAATAAAAATAAATAAATAAAAAATAAAAACCTAAGTCAAAAAAAAAAAAAAGGAGGGTCAGCCTGAAAGGCTTTGTGCGGAGCCTTACGGGGCCACTAGGGTTTAGCAAAGGAGGAGAGCGTGAAGTGGAAGTAGTTTGAAGGCAGATAGAGGGAAGAGAGGCCACAATGAGGACAGAGTCCGGGGAGACTGGCCCTAGAGGAGCCTTTACACTGGACACTTGCAGGAAATGAGATGAGATGCTGAGGGCCTTGGGCTTAGTGCGTTAGGCTTCTTCCCCAAAGCAAAAAAGAAACCCCCAAATATTTACCAAGGCCTCTGCAGAGGAGCCTCAATTAAGAACACTGGGGTACTCATTTCAGAGTACATATGTGGACCAAGTCATCAAGCTGTACACTTAAATTCACATGATGCTATTTGTTGATTATACTTCAATAAAGCTGGGGGAAATGTAAAATTAATAAATAACCAAAAAATGTAAAGAACCAAAGGATTATGGAAACAGAGCTCTGTGAGAAATTACTGTGCAGATGGTAGACCTCTTGACTCTTTGGAAACTGTCTCAAAGGAAACTACTTGAAGATCAATGCAATGACCTGACAGAAGAGTGATCCTAATGCCATCCTAGGAGCTACACACCTGTGGCTGCCCCCCAGATCCGTCCATATGGGAGCCCCAACCTTGCCCCCAAGACACTGAGGCCCGGATTCTTCCCACAAATGCACCTCTCTCTCTGCTCCCATAAAAGCAGAGCCCCCACTCATCTGTTCTAAATATATGAACAACAACGCTCCTGGTGGGGGAACAAAGGTGAAGACAGAGAGGGTCCTTTCCCCCACGGAGCTTACGTCTAGTGAAGCACGGAGACAGTAATTAAGTTATTGCACAGATGCTAGTATGAAAGTCACGAGTACTCTAAATTCAAGGCTGTGAGAGCCTAACGAGGGGCAACTGAGCTAGTCCGAGGGCGGAGGAAGGCATGTAAGGGGATTCTTACTAAGGAAACATTTGAGCAACAGGCATTGGTTACCGCTACTTGGGGGGGGGGGGGGGGGGGGGCGGACCGGGCCTTCAGGAGCACTGTTGCCACAAGGGGGCAGGGAAGAGCACAGGGTTCGGAGGCCTCAGACCTGGTTTCACATTTTAACAGCTCTATTTCTCTGGACAAGTCCCTTGAATTCTTAGTCTCAGTTTGCTCATGTATGAAATGGGGAAAGTAATGGGAATTAAATTATAAAATATACAGAATATGCAATGACTAGAACATAGTATACCTACAGTTAATATTAGCTGATGTTATTTTTGGTATTATTCTCTGCTTTCGGGCTGGAGTGTGGACAGTGAGGAAGAAGAGGAAAAGAGAAGATTTGCATTTAAAGACTAGCGTGGCTGTATGCTATTTATATGTGATATGTTACTGAACTTTTAAATTCCAGATAGAACATAGGATCCATTATGACACAGAAGCAAATAAAAACCAATGATACTATTAGAACTCTGTTAGCCATCTAGCTGGAAATTGAACCATTATATTTAACATTATTTATGTGGGAAAATGTTTCTTTTTTTTTCTTTTTCTTTCTTTTTTTTTTTTTTTTTTTTTTTAGATTTTATTTATTCACGAGAGACATACAGAGAGAGAGAGGCAGAGACACAGGCTCCATGCAGGGAGCCCGACATGGGACTCAATCCCAGGTCTCCAGGATCAGGCCCTGGGCGGAAGGCAGGCGCTAAACCACTGAGCCACCTGGGCTGCCCAGAAAATGTGTTTCAATCCAAACTGAATTAACCAAAAAATCCTTTTGAATACAATGCATTTGTATTTTGGTGACAGAAGAATTCTATAGGTGAGAGCAGTGTTTTACATACAATGGAAAGTCCCTGAAACATGGCCTAATGCCTTTCCATGGCTGTTGGCTATTCCACCTGGAAAGGACCACAGTAATACCCTGTCCAGTCCCTCATCACACCTGGGAAATTGTCATGGAAGTTACATGACTTACCCAGGGACAGGTAAATGCACCTGAAGGCTAAAGTCTCTTCATCAGTTTCCTTCCTTACATCTTATTGAAGTGCTGCCCCTATCTAAAGGGGATGTTTTCTCTCTTCTAAGCCTATTGTTATGTTCACAGGACCAGTGTATGTCAGGAAGAAACAAAAACAAGCAATTTGGTGAGGTCTGATGACTCAGTACATTTGAATAATTGGATAATTCAGAGAAATGTCTGGCTAATTTCTTTGAGTAAACGTAAGTGAATATCCTACCTAAAATGAAGTCTAGGATGTTAAAATGTTTTAACTCTTTCAGAACGATTTACAAACATGTGAGAGAAACCTATACACATAAAGAAAAGATGGGGGGAAATGTATTAAAATGTATAAAAAGTGATTCGTTTCCTGTGAAGATGACACAAATAAATGGAGAGACATTCCATGCTCATGGCCTGCAAGAACAAATATTGTAAAAATGTCTATACCACCTAAAGTAATCTATACATTCAGCTCAATCCCTATCAAAATACCAACAGCATTTTTCACAGAGCTAGAACAAATAATCCTAAAATCTGAGTGGAACCACAGAAGACCCCACATAACTAAAGCAATCTTGAAAAAGAAAAGCAAAACCTGAAGGCATCACAATTCCGGACTTCAAATTGTATTACAAAGCTTTGTAATCAAAACAGTCTGGTCTTGGCACAAAAATAGACACATAGATCAATGGAACAGAATAGAAAACTCAGAAATTAACTCGCAATTATATGGTCAATTAATTTTTGACAAAGGAGGGGCGCTTGGGTGGCTCAGTGGTTGAGGGTCTGCCTTCGGCTCAGGGCATGATCCCGGGGTCCTGGGATGGAGTCCTGCATCGGGCTCCTTGCAAGAGCCTGCTTCTCCCTCAGCCTATGTCTCTGCCTCTCTGTCTCTCATGAATAAATAAATAAAATCTTTTTAAAAAATGGTTTTTTGGGACACCTGGGAGGCTCAGCAGTTGAGCATCTGTCTTCAGCTCAGGGTGTGATCCTGGAGTTCTGGGATCGAGTCCCGCATCAGGCTCCCTGCGTGGAGCCTGCTTTTCCCTCTGCCTATGTCTCTGCCTCTCTGTCTCTCATGAATAAATAAATAAAATCTTTTTAAAAATGTGTTTTTTTAAAAAGGAGGAATGAATATCCCATGGGAAAAGGATAGTCTCTTTAACAAATGGCATGTGAAAACTGGATAACTACACACAAAGGAATGAAACTGGACCACTTTCTTATAGCATATATAAAAATAAATTCAAATGTATTACAGACCTAAATAAGAGGCCCTGAAGCCATAAGTATCCTGGAAGAGAGCACAGGAAGTAACTTTCTCTGACATTGGCTATAGCAACTTTTTCCAAATATTTCTCACATAAAAAAGATGCTCAACATCACCCATCATCATGGAAATGCAAATCAAAACTACAGCGTAGACCCTACCCACTCCTGGATTCAGGAGCTGCCTTCAGCCTTCTCCTCTGTGAATGAGTTCCACACCCTAATGTCCCGACCCCTTGCCTACCGTGATTGCCAGCAGAGGCCTGAGAGCGGTTGCCACCCAGGATTTCTACTAGCCTACAAACAACAGCATGGCAGACATCCCCTCCAGCAGCTAGCTCATGGCCACTCACGATTACTACCAGCACTACTTGGGGTCTACTTCCAGTAACTGTTCCTGGGGAAGCACCTGGAGAACCTCCCCCTCACCACCCCAGTCTCCCCATGGCCCATCAGGGTCACTGGTGGGCAAGCTTCTTCTTTAGAAATCGCCATTCATGGCTACAGTGCTGGAGTCCCCAGAATGCTCAAAGTCTTCTCAGGCCTCCAGCTGCACAATCATCTGTGACTTGGCTCTGGAAGCCATGAGGAAGCAGTCCTATGGCCAGCTTGGCAAAGCCAACAGCAAGCCTAATCCTGAGTGGGCCATCACCAGGCTTCAAGAGGCTCTAGGCTCATCAGAGTCCCCCTTCCCCTCCTATAGACTAAGATAGGCTGCAGCAAGCAGTAATGCTTGGGTTCTTTTATATCAAAACAGCAAAACACCAAGAAGGAAGTTGAGAGAACCCCACTCTGTACTATCCAAGCCACACGCAAGCCTTCATGAAACCCTGTAACTGTGTACTTAATACCTAGTGGAAAATAAACTCCAAGCAGCCAATAAAAAAATACAAACAAAAACAAAACAACCTGCATGCAGTATCTCCTCACATCTGTCAGAATGGCTAAAAACAAAAACACAAGAAACACATGTTGGAGAAGATGTAAAGAAAAAGGAATCCTTTTATACCACTGGTGGGAATGCAAACTGGTGCAGCCACTGTAGAAAGCCACAGTATGGATGGAGGTTCCTCAAAAAGTTAAAAATAGAATTACCCCATGATCCAGCAATTGTACTACTAGGTATTAATCCAAAGAATACAAAGACACTAATTCAAAGGGATACATGCCCCCCCACACTGTTACAGAAGCATTATATACAGTAGCCAAGCTATGGAAGGAGTCCAAGGGTCCATTATCTGATGAATGGATATATACATGTAATGGAATATTATTCAGCCATAAAAAAGAACAAAATAAGTAAATCAGAGAAAGAAAAAAATCATAGGATTTATGGAATATATGTGGAATTTAAGAAACAGAACAAAACAGCATAGGGGGAAAAAGAGAGGGGCAAACCAAGAAATAGACTCTTAAACACAGAGAACAAACTAATGGTTACCAGAGGGGAGGTGGGTGGAGTATGAGTGATAGGTGATGGGAGATTAAGGAGTGCACTGGTTGTGATGAGCACTGAGTACTGTAGAGAATTGTTGAATCACTACATTGTACTCCTGAAACTAATATCACACTGTGTGTTAACTAACTGGAAATAAAATAAAAACTTTAAAAATATGTGTTTTCTCTATTTTTCATATTTTCTCCAAGGGGTGTATCAATTTAACATAAAAAGGAAAGTCTTTTACTACATGAGACAGAAAAAAAAAGGCATATAACAGACCCAAAACATGAGACTTCTCATAACTGAGGAAAAGGATACTACTCACTTTCCACAACTCTCAGTAATTTCTCTTTATACTCAGGCACCATGGAAATGCCAGAGGACTGGGGTAAATATTTTTTATTTTTTAATCATATCATCTGGAAGCAGTCCAATTCACTAAAAATCAATTCCCACAAAACTATTTCAGTGAATCGCCAAATTAGAGCAAATTAGTTTTCAGGAAAAAAATAAAAGGACCTAAAGCTGCATTATCCAATTGTTGGATAAAATACACGCAATTCATGTTATAAATAGCAGTGCTGACAGTGAGTGGATGCTCCGTGCTTCTCCTGAATTTAACTGCTTATCATTTACCAGGAAGAGTTCAGTGATTTCTAAGACTGTTTCAGTAAAGTGTTGACACTCACAAGTGCTCCTGAGAAAGAAGCTCTTTTTCTTACTTAGATGTTAAAACAAGACAAAGGATTGGATACTCTCAGATCAGGCTCACCGGAATCAAGGATTTTTTTTGCCCTTAGGTGTTATAAACAGCAGGGAGAGGCCCAGGACCCCTGATTCAGCTTCCTAAGTCCTTTCTTGTGTTGTCAATATCTAACATATGCAATCGTCACTTACACCAAAAAAGCTATCTCTGGCATCAAATATCTTTTTTATTCCTATAGTTACATTGCTGTGGCTGTCACACTGGCCCCAGCCCACGGGAGGCAGGGAGAGACTGGGGAGAGAGGCCGAGCACCCTAGATGGACAGCTGGCAGGTCTAATAATCAAGGGAACTTAACTTACAAGGCTTGTCTTGGGTGGCCGTGAGACGAGTCCATCTCCACACCCGGCTGCCAGTCTTTACAGTTTATACAGAGGTCTCAACTGGGTTTCAGTTACATATTCAGTCCAGATGATCTCAATAACACATTGCTCTCTCCAGGCTATGTCCTTAAAACAGCTCCAGCCACAGGAATGCTGGGCCGAACGTACACTCCCAGGACAGGAGAGGACAGGGGAGGACAGGGGAAGGGGTCACGAGCCTCAGATCGCTGGAGTCCAGCTGGAGGGTCAACCAGCAGTGGTGTCCTCTCGATGATCTCCCCCAACCATAGCTTATGTGACTTTTTCCAGGAAGCCAGGCCCCATAAATCCATAGATCCTGGTCTGTTTACCATAATCAATTCTAGACAGACCAGGTACATTCTGCTATGCTAAAAATATTCCACAATTAAGACTCTCATCTTAGAAAGCCATTAGGGCGGCTGCCAAGAAGTCTGTCATTAATATGTTTATAAAGACATTTGACCAAGACATCTTTCTTACAAGGGAGTCTCTCAGGAAAAGGGAGACTGGGTTGCATGCCTGTGCCACCTTCCCAGCCGTCAAGAAAAAAACAATCTGTATTTATTTGCTTCTTGTATTAAAAGCTTTTCTTTCTCATTTCAAAAAAAAAATTGAGGCAAAAAAAATACAGATAATAAAATAATTTTTAAATGTTTAAAGTACTTAAATCAACATAATTCCTCATCCCTCTGGATAACCATTAAGAGACTGTGAGATATTTTTTCCATCTTTTTAATAAATGTGTAGTATTAATGAAATGACATCAGGCTAATGGTCCTTGAGACACATATAAATTATAAACAAGATGGGGAGGAGGATAGATTTCTAGAAGAGCGGTGAAAAAAGCTCTGCAAACCTCCCCAATGAAACAATTGTAACTGGTCAAAATTATTATTTTTTAAAGAATTTTATGCCTCTAGAAATTCTCCTAAGAGCATACAACACTTTAAGAGCCCTTAGAGAAATATTTACTCGAGAAAATCAACTAGATCTCAGTTAGAATAGCAAGAAGTAGTGGCATTTCCCTTCCCTCCAGCCCAACATGATGGAGACACTAATTCAGCGGGTGCAGCCCAGCATATGGGGTGTCCGAGTGCCCCAGCCCTCAGTGTGGGGCCCCAGTATCTCTCTGGGAGAACCAGGCCACCGGCATTAATCCCCCCCAACTTGGTTTATGTTGCAGAAGTTCTATCCCAGGCAAGAATAGCTGAGAGGTCCAGGGCTACTTTCCATCACCCTCAAAGCATTTAGACAGAAGCTCCATCCCAGGCAGAGCAGGAGAGGCAAGCTGAGAAGACCACAGGCTACTCCCCCAAGCAGCACCCAGCTCAGCAAGCAGGGGCATCCTTCAGAGAGACATAGACCATGTCCCTGCCCCAAGCTCTACAGCAGTTGAACATAGACCTTGCCCCGAGACAAGCTGTAAGAACAGAGAGCTTAGAATCTCTCCCCGAAGGAATGATTTTATTTGAAACAGGGTATGAGGAAGTTTCAACCCTGGGGCACTGTGGGAGCAGTGGAGATTTTCATGGTAAGCATTTAAGAGAAGGCTGGTAACTTTATAAGAATAAGCTAGATGGTAGTGGAAGTTAAACAGAGAGAACAAAGGGAAAAGACAGCTAAAAATAACCCTCTTGGATCAAAACAAAACCTCAAATCCTGACCTCAAAGACTTTTACTCCTGAAGAAGGACTCAAATTTAGTTAGATAAGACTGTAGACCAATTCAGATCCCAGCAGAGTGTTCCAAACAAGAGAGCAACCAGCTCGATATGAGTGAAGACTATTAGCTGGGTGTAAAACCAGCAGAGGGGACAGGCTAACAGGGAGATGAGGGGAGAGATAGCCCAGGCCAGCCCTGCTAAAGCTACTGTCATCCCACAGGGACCGTGGGCATGCCCAGGGCTATACAACATCAGACACTTTACCCTGGAGCACGGAAACTTCTAGCCACGTCACCAAACAACTAAAAAAGAAATGACACATGAAAGTAACTTAAATCCAAAGGGACAAAAGAAAAGAAGCAGAAAGTAAGTAAAGAGGGTTAACGTAACAAATACTACCTGTAAAGGGTTAAAAGGCCTGATCTATGAAAACTGGCCCTTCAGTTGACATTTTAGCTCTATGTTCTGGAGACGTGATTAAGGTAAGGGGTCTGACTCCACAAGGCAAATACAACACCAGGTGGGAGGTGCCTCTTCTGGCCTCTTGCACTGAGTGAATAAAGGCTGGACTGTCACCCCAGCCTGGCTCCTGTCTTAAACTGACCACCAAAACACCTGATTCCTCAACAGGTGGAATGTGAATTATGACACTAGCGTCCATCCATTTTGGCATCCGTAACAAAGATACCAAGGACTGGGTGGCTTATAAACAACAGAAACTTATTTCTCACAGTTCTGGAGGCTGGAAAGTCCAAGATCGAAGTACTGGCAGAGTCTGATGAGGGCTCACTTTCTAGATCACCTGCTGTAACCTCATAAGGCAGAGGAGCAAGGGAGCTTTGTCAGTCTTCTTTTATAAGGGAACTAATACCATGCATGAGGGCTCTGCCTTCATAACTAATCACCTCCCCATGGCATCATCCCCTAATCTTGGGGGCAGGGATTTCAACCTAAGAGTTTGGGGGGAGGGACACAGCTATTCCGTGTATAGCGATAAGCGATGTTGTTTAATGATTCAGATGAGCCTTGGCTGGTAAATTTCATCTGGGGTGGGGAAGGCTGTAAATGAGCTTTATTTTTTTTTATAGTTTTAAAATTTATTCAGTTGAGAGAGTGAAAGAGCCAGGGAGAAAATGAGCAGGGGGTAGGGTTGGAGGGAGAGGGAGAAGCAGACATCCCCCACCATCGTAAGCCCCGCACTGAGCAGGGAGCCCAACAACACGGGGCTTGATCCTAGAACCCTGGGATCATAACCCAAGCTAAAGGCAGATGCCCATGTGATTGAGCCACCCAGAGGCCTCTGTAAATGAGCTTTAAATCAGAAAGGGAGGTGCAGATTCCCTTGAGTATGGTGATTCTTGTTAGTGGAACGTCCTTTAGAGACCTAGAAGCTTATCGAGTTGTTATTTAAAAAAAAAAAATTAGCTACTGTCAGATATGAGACGTCCAAGCAAATGGCAGCTCTGGCCTTGCCTGGTGTGGCTCTTCTGTCCTCCCCCAGAGCAGAGGAGCTGCAAGGTCTCCCACCAGAGAGGAATGCCTGATACTGCCTTGCCGATGAGCTGGGGCTCCCGACCAACACCCCCCAAGCAGCCTGGGCCAAGGGCATTCCTGGCTGTCTAGGCTTTCAATGTTTAGTTGGCTCTAACAGACCCCCTGCTGGACCCTGAAGACACACAAACTTTTTTCTATTACTTTACATAAAGCAAATCATACCACAAAGGCTTGCTTTGCCCGTTTTTACCACTTAAAATATGATGGCCATCTTCTGGTATTAAATATTCTATATTAATTGCAATAAACTACATAATATCCATGGGGTGAATATACCATAATTTACTAAACCTGGTATTGGGCATAAAGGTTTTTTCCAGTTTTTCTACTATTTTGAACCACACCCTAAGAAACAAGTATGATACTAAACATTTTAATATACACATGATTTATTCCAAGGATATATTCCTAAAAATGAGAAAGCCATTTCTATCCTGCCTGGATTCAGGATAGTCCTGAAATTTCTACAGAAAACCTTCTATGACTATTTCTTTGAAATGAGTGCTTTTACTCAGCTCTTCAATTCACTAGGTTAAAGGCCTTTAGCCATACCTATTTTTTTCAATTATCTGGTACTGGATTTGTAAGATTAACTAAGTAGTAAATATCATTTTCCAGAAATTTTCCATAGAATAAATCCACTTGATCCAGGCAAACATACTGCTTAATAGCTTTATAAATCTAACAGCCATAGCTTTTTAGTTAGAGTTAAGGAATAAAATTAATTTTATAGCCCATACATTTCTTTTTTCTTGCCAGTAAAATTGAAACAAGAAGAAGTTTCTTTGGTTCCTGGAGCATGTTTATAAACCTCTTCTAAAATTGGAAGTAATTTATGACTGAATGTTTTGTACAATACAGCTGTGTATCCATCTGGCCCTGGTGCTTTATTACCTGATATGTCTTATAGGGCACTTTTAAAAAATTTCTTTTCATCCACAAGGCTTATTTAATTTCCCTTTGCGTCTGGCCTCAATAACTCCAAAACTCTATTTCATCCTCATGGCAAACACACAAAATAAATCCCATAATCCTGCAAGCAATCTTCCAGTGGTCATATTTATAAGGTCCATAAATAAAGGAGAAGCTTTGAAAAGAATTTTTCTTATATGTAGAATTTGTTCAATCCCATGCATGAGCTAAAAACTAACTGATATTGAAGTTGGCTTTTGTCCTAAGTGGGAATATTCCTTTTTAGAATCATAGATCTATCTGGAAAGAAATTGCCAACATCATACAGATATTTCTTCTCCAAGAAAAGACTTTCTAAAAAGTTACTCACCATATTTTGAGGGGCAACACCAGCAGGTCAGTTAATTTAATAAGCGTTTATCAGGCTTTCTCTGACTTTTGAGTGAGTAGTAGGAAGAAAACAGTGATCACCATTGGTTCCAACAAGACTGACCTGGAGAACTATCTTGTGGAAAGACCAGGAATCCTGAGCCATAGCTGCCAGGTGTACACTGTGATTAATTACCAGGGTGGGGAAAAAATTTTTTTTAAAAACTACCAGAGTGGACCAGTGTGGGAGGTTTGGTACAGGCCCCAGTCACTGTCTTTGAGGACCCTCACTCCCACATTCCTCTGCTTCTCGCCTTGAGGGCACAACCATAGATAAGCAAGAGGAGGAAGTCATTTTTAATGCCTAATGTAAGTACAAATGAAGGGAACCCCTATCCACTGTGAATGCAAAATGGCAGTATACTTGTGAAATGGCATATCCTGGATCTTGAACTCAAGCAAAACCTGAGAAAACACAGCTAATTACCTTGGAGACATGGTGAACCCAAGAGATAGAGGCTGTGATCTACTTGGGTCACTCCACCGATCCATCTCCCACAGTAAAATCAAACTACCACTTGGTCTCAATGTCAATGGGAACTATGGATCATAGTGATCCCCCCAAAATGTAGGTGTATTGACTGAATTTGGAGAAGATGGAATTGGGCGTGTGAAGGACTGCTTCCTACAGGTCTTCCTACAGGGCGTGTGAAGGACTGCTTCCTGTAACACAATGTTACACATTCTAAAGAGAACCTGACCCACAAGATCGAAAGCCACCTATCTGAGTTTTGTTTAGTGTTCCTAGGCAACAAGGAAAAGAAATTTGAAATTATGAATTATCCATAACATTCTCTTCAACTCAAAGCATCTAACTAAATAGCTAATCATACCTACCATTATTTACTTAAAGCTTAGATTATTCTAAGCACACGGGTAAGCATATCATGAGTGATATCTCATACACTAAGTATCAAAACCAGCAGAGTATGAGTCAAGTAGCATAAGACTATATAATTCTCCCTAGATTTCCTTTGGAGCAAGAACTAGGTCTTATTTGTCTCTGCGTCTGTGAGATGGTACTGGGCTTACAGGGAGCACTCAATAAATCTTAAACTAAATGATCTCAAGCTAGAATGAATTCAAGCAGCGAAAATTCCTCCAAAGAGAAGAAAGTCCTACAATTTTGGCAGTAATTCAGTATTTATTTTTAGCAGTGTAAATGACATCATAGAAAAGTTCTATCCCCTAGAGTATATTATTCTATTTGCTTTAAATATGCCATCTCAGAATACGAAAATCAAAGCCTGAGCCTATTCTAGGATCAGCATTCAATTTGACTTCCTTGCTAAGGGGGGACTTGTCAAGCTTTCCCACAGCAAGAATAGTCCCCAAAGCACATCCTGCAGAGACCTGTTCTAAGGGACCCTCCTAGGTGGTGTGCACAATCAGCAATGCCCTTGAATGGGTTCTGTGGCAGATGAGAGTGGCTGAGAACATTTCAACCAGTTTCTTTGCTGGGATACATATTGGAATCTTTACACTGCCCTAGGTACACTGTGAGCCTCCCCCAGAGAGGATCCAGGCTGTGGCATTTCTCAGATTCCTTGGGCAGGGAGTTGCTTTTTCATGATATATCTCGAGAACCGATGTTTTCCTGAACCCACTTTGGGAAGCACTGGCCAAGGTGAGCCGTGCCTCTCCACCTACACCTCCAGTGGCAGTCTTTAGGTTCTGTTTTCCTAATTGGCCATCCATTTGTAGTAGGTGGGACTCTTCTGCTTGTGGTCTAGAATATAAAGAGAAGAGACAAGGAACTGAGTGTTCCAGAATTGTCACTTCTTGAGCACCAGTTTCTGTTGAGGTGGCTTAAGAAATGCCTTCGGAGGCATTGGGAACTATGGCAAAGATGAAAGGATAACTGAGACAAGAGAAACTGAGGACAACCCAGTAGAAGAAGAGAAAAAAGGAAAAGACAACATAATAAGAAGGAATATCTGGTGAGAAGGGAGGTGAAATCACAAACAATTAACACCCACTTTAAGGGCTCCCTGGGTGGCTCAATGGTTTAGCACTGCCTTCGGCCCAGGGAGTGATCCTGGAGTCCTGGGATCGAGTTCCGCATCAGGCTCCCTGCATGGAGCCTGCTTCTCCCTCTGCCTGTGTTTCTGTCTCTCTCTCTCTCTCTCTCTCTCTCTCTCTGGGTCTCTCATGAATAAATAAATAAAATATTTTAAAAAACAAAACAAAACACCCACTTTCCACAGTAACATGGTGGTCCCAGAGTTGAGTTCAACTGAAGCCATTAGAAAGAGGGTGTCCCCGCAGGAGCGGCTGACCAATGGCCTGAAGGTAGCCTTTTCCCTCAGTCCTCAGCCTCTCAGCCTGAGCCTCCTGAGCAAGGGAAGTCATCTACATACGCAACAAACCTTTACCATCCCTGTGATGTCTTCTTAATGTCCCTCACTATCCATTTGGCTCTAGACTCTCAGATTCATAGCTGTGCAGAGTGTTCAGGAGGACCTCAGAGGCAACTGTCTAGGCAAGTGACCCTCAGAAATGGGTGTGTGTAAACACTGTTCTTTATCTGAAGAGCATTAAAGGTAAACCACCAACTCACCTGTTCACTGAGGCTTCCTGGCAGGAGGGACAGTTTAGGTGATTTCTTGGCGCCTGCCCGCTGTTACTAAAATACTCATATCGCCCTGTATCAGATGCTACCAAGGAACTTGAAATGTTGCCTGCAACAGTGACACCCGGTGGCTGCTATGTCCTACTACATCCCCTTAAGGCAGGAAATAGGGCCAAGACTATAAGCAACTGATATTTGGTGACAACATAAATGTATTACATGGATTCTGGAAAAGAAATTCAGAAATGTTAAGATTTAACAACTTCCACTCAAAGCTTATGCTTATGTTACTCACTATATTAAAAATTATAACAAAAGAACTATTGTGATATAAGTCCTTGTCCCTACAGGGGACATAGCCAGGGAAATATCCAATTATTTTGCAAGGGGTACAGTCTGTCTGCAAGTGATATTTTAAGTGAGATTTGTTTTCCATGATCTGCTCCAAAATACCCCTCACCCACACACCTGCTAAATGAGTGGCAGCCAGGTGACCCTGCCCATGCACCGAGACTTTAGAAATGAAATGGACAACATGCATTCTCTCCTGAGAACTGAGGAACTGGGATAATAAAAAAAATAATAATAATAACATCATTTATCTGGAGAGATGAAGATAGAGCATCCCACAAGGTAGGTAGGCAAAACGGGCGCAGTATGTGGCAAGGTTTTGAGGAATCAGGGCCTAAGTAGATACAGACAAAGAGTGTAAACAGCGTGCAAAGAGAATAATGAAGCAGTAAATCAATGGAGGGAGAGACAGACAGAAGCAGCTCCCCTTGGTTTCTGCCCTTCTGTGAGCCTCATTTTTAAAAAATTTCATTTATTTATTTATCTGAGAGAGAGAGTGTGTGCCCATGAGGGAGGGGAGGAGCAGAGGGAGAGGGAGAAGCAGACTCTGAGCTGAGTGGGAGCCCCACGTGAAGCTCGATCCCATGACCCCAAGATCATGACCTGAGCTAACACCAAGAGTCAGATGAGTAACCGACTAAGCCACCCAGGTGCCCCGAGTCTAATTTTTCTTTAATTAAAGAAAGAAAAAAAAAAGTCACAGAGGTAACTTGAGTGATTTCCAAGGCACAAAAGGAGTCTTGGATCTCTTAATTAAAATATCAAGTCTTTCTTACAAATCTGAATTGCTTTTCATCCTGCACTAATTCCTCAGTACTCTTGTTGCCTATTTTCCTTATTTATCTTCAGTGCTCACCAGGGCTGATAGAAAGGGCTTTTCAATTGGAACACGATTGGACACTTTGCTTCCATGTAGTTGCATTAAAGACTCAGCCATCTGAGAAAAATACAACCTAAGGATTTCTCTGTAACTCAGAAAGGCCCAAATCAGTTCTGCTCCAGTGCTTGTTTAGAGTCAAACTGAACACATTCAAATCCACTCACCCATCTTCCCTGTCTTGCCCTCAAGACCCATTCTCCCCCATATTGCCAACTTCCTCCCCAGCACCCAAGCCAGAAAGCTAGGACTCATTCTAGATCCTCTCTCCTGCCCTACATCCGTTCTGGGGTTACCAAATTTGTTTAACTCAGAATTGCAAAACCATAAATCTTAGCCACTCCTCTAGACTGTTTGTGTCCCCCTCCAAAATTAATATGTTGAAGCCTAATCCCCAATGTGTTTGTATTTGGAGATAGCGTCACTGGCAGGTTCTTAGGTCATGAGAGTGGAACCCTCAAGAACAGGATTAGTGCCCTTATAAAAAGACGCCAAAGAGTTTGCTTGTCCCTCCCTATGAGGGCTGTCTATGAACCAGGAAGACCCTCACTACAACCACAAACATCTGGATCTTTGACTTCCCAGCCTCCAGAACTATGGGAAGTGAATTTCTGTTGTTTAGAAGCCACTCTGTCTAGAATATTCTGGTATAGCAGTCCCAATAGACTATGACAGCCACCAACTTGCTTTGTGTAGTCTTCTTACCTAGTGCTTCATTCGCTTGACCTACAACAGGAATGCTTCTTAGATAGTTAACACAAAAACCTAATCAGTTCTACCACCATTGTTGACAGTCAAGACCAATAGGCATTTTTCCTATTGTAAACTGATATAGCTCTAAATCAAAATTGTTTTGGCCTTAAGTCAACGTTTATTTATCCAACATATAATGTGACTAAATAATACACATCAGGCACTCCGCTGGGTATGCAGATAACAAATATGAATCAAACACCTTATTTTAAAGAGACATACTTTCAAATAAACTACAATTCGATGGTTGGCATGCTATAATAAATGTCTGGATGAAAAATACCAGGTAACACAGGAAGAAACAATGACTTCTACCTAAAGAACAGAGATGAGAAAAGAATATTAATGTTTAGAATTGAGAGGGTAGCACAAAAAAGTGTTAAGAATATAATTTGGGCCTGTTGTAATTTGGGCCTTTCCCTCCCGAAGTAAGAAGGAAAAAAAATGATCCTAATACATGATGTATGTGAAATAAATCCCAATACGTGATTTATCTGATGTGTGACTGACTGCATATAAAATGTAAATAAACATTATTTCCCAGCTAGTCAGTACCCTCCCATAAAAACAGTCGCAAAATAGGAGGGAAATGAGATTTGGCTTTCCCAAGGGGAAGGTGGTAAGGCCAACAATTCTCTAAGTTCTCTCAGTGAGAGGACCTGGAAGCAGAGTGGGTAGTCCATGTACTGACCTGTCCTCAGGTGCTGTCCTCCACTGACCTGTGCCCCACCCTCAGTCAAAATGTCCTCGATGTTCATATGCTCATGATAATGGACAGAGTATCTGGAAGCCTTGTGTAGAGACAGAGGTGTGCAGGAACAATCTTGCCCACTGACCAAGATAGAACAGAACAAATCAGTGAATCACTGAAGAATTTTTCCATGGATCAGAGCTGTAGGAAGCAAATAAGCACTGTCACACTGTATTTTCCTTGTTGGTCAGGGTTGTCAAAATGGATACCATGGCAAAAGGAGACAAACAACACAGCATTTTCACACCAAGACTCATTTTCTGAGAGGAACAGACAATATACTATGCCCCATGTTTTCTTGTCAGGGCAAGGCCATCGTAGGAGGATATTGGCCGTACTGATACCTAAGTCATCGTAGACTCTTCCCAGAACTTGCTAGCAGTACAGTTTCTTTACTCTTGCAAACATCACAGTTCCCAGTACATCAAAGACAGTGACTTAGAATCGTTCGAAAATAATCCAGGAGAAGAGAAGGAGGGAGAGGCAGAGTGTCAAAAGTCTTTATTTGAGATGCTACATTGAGTCTGAGGTAAACTAAATCAAGTGACTTTTGGCCTCACCTCTGGAGACGCTATGTCCGCCAGGTAAGGGAGCCATCTTCCTCCTCTGGGGTGAGCATACGACAATTAACAAAGTGATATGGAATTTGAATACAAAATAAATTGTGCTGAATCTCACATATGGTGCCCTAAAAATGTCCAAAATGATGTCATCCAAGGGAGGGGGGCAGCGCCTGCAATTAGATGGATGAGGAAGAGGCATTTGAGAAAACAGATTAATGATGCCTTTGACACAATCAGCCTGAGAGGAATACTGGTTTCCATGACAACCAAACCACTTAACCTAAATTAACAAAGCTGTTAAAAAAGAAAAACTTAAAAGATGGGGAGGGGAAACCCAGTGCATCCTCTTTGGGGAAATTAAGCAGCCTGTCCCATCAGCGCCTGTGAGAGGTGTGTGTGTGTTAACTACATATCCGCAGGGTGTGTATTCTCTTACACTCCCTGGTTCCCAGTAATTAGTTTTCAGAAGCAGTCCAAAGATGTTGAGAAATTGCAACTAATTAGTGCAGTTTTCTGATAGAACGGCCCTATTATCCCGATGCAGCCTCAGCCAGGCAGCAAGGACAGGGAACAGACAAAAGGCCGCTCTTGCTTTCCCCCAACTTTGTGTTGATGTTCACAACATCTTCCCAGAACCACTTTCTCTAAATCAGGCAGGTCAGGCTGAACTCTGGAATTTCATTTGTGGCAGGGAATCCCTGCTTTTACAGAGAAACGCACAGGCCATTCACGAGACAGTGTTCAAATCAAATACTAGAACATGTATGCATTATTGAATGTCTCCCGTGTCGTGAGAGAAATTGTATTTTCCTGGGCTGCTTTTAAGACAGTGTAGGATTATCCCCCAATTTTCCTGGGTCTGAAACGAACTTGTCTGAGGAGGGGTGGACACAACTGGAGGTGAATCTATCAGAGGGAGGCAAGCGGGGAGAAAGCAGGACAGTACATCTCTCTTAGCTTGAAATTCTGCATTACTAATTCCAACCCTGGCCCCCCACTCCGACTGAGCCTGAAGATGACGGAAAACGGGGACTTTGCCTCTTTGTTGTCTCTGTTAAAAATATGTCTGTATGGATAGTCGACTGCTGACATATGCAAAAAAGAAAAAAATAGAAGCCCTAAAATATTGAGGCAACTGTCAAGTTTTTGCATTTCTGATAAGTGATTCTCTGATTTTATGAGAAAATAATATGTAAGTATTATAATCAATTAAGTTACAATAAACTCTTAACACATATGGTAGTCCTTCCAGTGGATGCCTGAAACCATGGAGTACCAAACCCCACACACGTGATGTTTTTTCCTACATGTACATACCGATGATAAAATTTTATCCATAAAATTAGACACAGCAAGAGATAGATCAACAATAATGACTAATATTAAAGGAGAATGATAATAATATACTATAATGAAATTTATATGAATTTGATCTCTCTCTCTTAAGATATCTTATTGCGCTGTACTCTGCCTTCTTGTGAGATGACGCAGTGAGATGACAAGATGCCCAAGGGATGAGATGAGGTGAGGGCAAGGACATGGGCACCAGGACACAGCATCAGGCTACCAGTGACCTTCTGACCATATGTGATACATCGGGAGGAGGATCGTCTGCTTCCAGCCCAGGGTTGGCTGTGGGTAACGGAAACCGCAGATAGCGAAACCATGCAAGAGGAGAACAAGTGTATTAAATTTTATGAAAAAAGGATAAGGTGTGAGGATTTTTAAAAATAAATCTCAAGTTTCTATCAAGTTAAATTTTAATAACTCAATCTAAAAGATAGGAAATACGCAGAGTGGATTTTTTTTTAACAAGGAGTATGTTGCACACCCACACAGCATCTATGCAGGTTTATCTCCTGTTTCACAACTTCGTTGTAAATTTAACTCACATTTTGCTTCCGATGCTGGGGATAAGAGAAACATCACTTTAGCTGAGAAAGAGAGGCACTGTTAATGTGGTAAAAGAAAAAAGTACCTCATAGCTTAAGTTTTGCCTTGCACTTTTCACATGTCATTGATGACTTTTATTTCTTCCTCCATATTGTCTGTGCATTTATTCTTCTGCGAGTGTCTCAGAATTTTTCTTAGAACTATTCACCATTTTTAAATTCACCATTTTAAAGTGTATAATTCAGTGGTTTTTAGTAGATTCACAAAGTTGTACAACTATCAACACCATCTACTTGCAAAATATCTTCAGCCCCAAAAAGACATCCTATCTTCCTTCAGAGACACTCCCCAATCCACCTTTCCTCCAGCCTCTGGAGACCAACCTACCTTCTGTGTATTCTGGACATTTCTTCAGAGTAGAATCATGTCATATGTGGCTTCTGTGTTGGGCTTCTTTCACTTAGTATGATTTTTTTAAGATTTATCTATGTCTCAGTACTTCATTCCTTTTTTGAGTAATATTTCAATGTATCCACATTTAATCCATTCAGCACTGGAAGGACATTTGAGTTCTTCCTACTTTTTCACTATCTAATGCTGCTATGTACAGATTTCTGTGTGGCCATATGCTTTTAATTCCCTTAGACGTATACCTAGGAGTAAAAGCACAATATTTTTGTTTCATGATGTCTTTCCCACAAATTTTTTATTTTTGTTCTTACATTTAAATTCCTATCTATATAAGGATCGGTTTCAGCATTAATCTTTTCCACTGTCCTGTCATTCCTTTTGTAAATACCACGCATTTTCCATTTTAATAGCCTTATGTGTTATTAGCTCATAGAGCAGGTCACTTTTAATTTTTCCTTTCTTAATTTCTCCACTATCATTGCCTTCTTACTCTTCCCTGTCCACTTTACCATCATTTGCCTTGCTACTTAATTGGGAATGGGGAGTCAATTTGGGAAAACTGATCGATATCCTTCACAATATCTCATTTTTCTACCCACCAAACATGGTATCTCTTTTCTTTTATTTTCTCTACTGTATCTCCGATTAAGATGTTGTGGCTTCCCTCACATAGGGCTCACCCATTTCCTATGAAGGGAATAACCCGGATAACTCTAATCTCTGAGTAAGTGACGTTAGGACTTAGTTGATTAGAGGAAGTTAGCCAAGCATGGTGGACCTGAAGGAAGATCACTCTAGGCACAGCAAATGGTGAGGGCAAAGGCTCTGAGGAAACACAAGTTAGCACATGGGAAGAACGGAGAGAAGGTGAGGACAGCCAGGACAAAGTGAGCAAGAAAAATAGAAGAAAAGAAGTCAGACTTAGGCAGATCCCAGAGTAAATAAGGCCTCCGTGGTCATGTAAGGAATGTGGACTTGTGCCTCACACAAATAGGAAGTCATGAGAGATTTTAAACCATGCATTGAGGGCAGCCCAGGTGGCTCAGCGGTTTAGCGCCGCCTTCAGCCCAGGACCTGATCCTGGAGACCTGGGATCGAGTCCCATTTTGGCTCCCTGCATGGAGCCTGCTTGTCCCTCTGCCTGTGTCGCTGTCTCTCTCTCTGTCTCTCATGAATAAATAAATAAAATCTTTTTTAAAAATTAAAAAAAATAAACCATGCATTGACATGATCTAGAATAAAGGCAGCTGGTGCCCTAGTCCAGTTCGGAAGTGACTCTCTCTATGTGGCCAGCGCCAAGACTGAAGAGCCACAGGAAATACCTGGGTGTGGGGAGAAGCTGGTCCATAAACACTCACCTTTTCTGAGTGGCTTCTCAGGACCACTAACCCCTCTCACCACCCACAGGCCACCAAACTGCTCGTACACTTCTGCTGGAGGCTGGTACTGAAGCCACCAGTACCACCAGAGGGAAGTTCAGATCCCAGGAGTACCCATTACCCCTCTGCCCACTCAAACATCTCTGAAAAAGCCCACATGAGGACAGTAGCCACCAACACTTCTGGAAAAAAGCTGTCAGCAAATACCATTCTCCCAACTACTTATTTATGCTTCTCCCTCAAAGCTGCTACCAGAGGGGATCCCTGGGTGGCTCAGCGGTTTAGCGCCTCCCTTTGGCCCAGGGTGTGATCCTGGAGTCCCAGGATCGAGTCCCACGTCGGGCTCCCTGCATGGAGCCTGCTTCTCCCTCCTCCTGTCTCTCTCTCTCTCTCTCTCTCTCTCTCTCTCTCTCTCTCTTTCTCTCTCTCTCTATCATGAATAAATAAATAAATCTTTAAAAAAAAAAAAAAAGCTGCTACCAGAAAGAGCATTGCAAGATGAGGGTTTCCACTACATAGAAATGACCCAGAAGTCACTGAAATCACCCACAAGCCCTAAGGGGTTTGTCGTGGCCTCTTATCCAGCTGGAAGCTGCCATCTTCACAGCAGTTATAGCCTTGACCTCATTCCTTGCTGTTTCCCCAACTGTAAACCACAGCAGGCACACAGCACAGGGAGTACCACCGCACTCCCGTCCTCTCACCTGGCAAAGAAGCTGAAGCTGCTGCCAGGCTAAGCAGGCCTCTCCACAGTTTGATCTGTTTCAAATTCTAGAGAATTGTTATTCAGATAACCGCCTTCTAGGCCTTCCTGAAGAAGCCCGAAAGCTAAAAACTACATTTCCCAGATATCCTTGCAGCTACAGATCCAGGCAAGAATTCAGTTGGACACCCTAACAGGAACTTGAAGGCAGAAGTGAGGCAGACCCATCTTCCTGTAATTGGGGGCTGTTTCCCCTGGCAAGTGAGTCGTAGAGACAAGGATTTTTCTGCAGCAGGGTTGTGTGTACCATATCTAAAGGGCAGGTGACTTCCTGATACCAGGATTACAGCTACACAGCATGATTTTTAACTCAAGGTTAAATGTGGTAGCCTCTTAATTCTCCACCTTCCTGATTGTGTCCCCTGTTGAGTCGCTTCTTTTTGTCTTCTGGAGTCATTTCTGGATGCCCAGCCTGGAACCCACTTGTCCAACCATTCCAGTCATTTCATAAGCACCTGGTTTCCTGGACAATGTCTTATTCTTCTTAAAGTACCTAGAATGCTGGGACGCCTGAGTGGCTCAGCGGTTGAGCATCTGCCTTCGGCTCAAGGCGCGTGATCCCAGGGTCCTGGGATCAAGGCCTGCATCGAGCTCCTTGCAGGGAGCCTGTCTTTCCCTCTGCCTATGTCTCTGCCTCTCTCTCTCTCTCTCTCTCTCTCTCTGGGTCTCTCATGAATAAATAAGGGTTAAAAAAAAAAGTACCTAGAGTGCTGAGAGAGAGAGAAACCAAGAAACAGACTCATAATTATAAAGAACAAGCTGATGGTTACCAGAGGGGTGACAGGTGCAGAGTGGGGTCAAACAGGTGATGGGGATTAAGGAGTGCACTTGTCATGATGAGCATAGATGATGTATGGAATTGTTGGATCACTATTTGAATACCTGAAATTAATGTAACACTATATATTAACTAATGTGAGGTAAAATAGAAACTTTAAAAATAATTTAAAAATTTAAATAAAAACACTTCTATGTTAAATAAAAGTACCTAGAACGCTTTCTGTTGGACCCCATCTGATATTCAAATAGCAACAAGCAACCATAAGAGAATCAGCAAGGGAGTTATCTCCTCAGCAATCCCACACCGCCTATTCACTGGACTAGTAAGTCTATTTTGCAAGGATTACTGTCCTAGAGAGGAAATTGCCTACCTCTCCTTGTCTACGCTCAGACTTAGTCATCTATCAAACCTGAAGGAGCCTCCAAGCTTCTCTTCTCTTCTCTGACTCTTCTATGTATTCTACATATTAAATGCCCCTGCTTTGCCAAGGCTGTTTGTAAGAGATTACAAAAGTTTTCAAAGTACCCCAAAGCAAATTCTTGGTATAACAGTAATCATGGCAGGGACCAGGAAGTAGCCATCCAATTGTCCCTGCAGATCAAATCTATGTTAACTCTGAAAGAGGAAATGAGCACTTGAGTGTTTTGCTCCAAATGGAGTACAGCAGAAGTGGACTTGGGTGTCTGCCTGAACCTGCTGCCCTCTCTGCAGCTCTAAAACCAAAAGAAGATTTTCAGCAGTGCAGCCTCCTCCCAAGAGATGAGCATCATGCAGCCTAAGGCAGGTGGAAATGTGGGAAAGCCATAGGGCAGCCCATCTAATCTTGAAGTGAAATGTTTCTGCAGAAAGCACACACTCTACATGTGTGTGTCCATGTGTGTGTAAACACGTATATGCATGTATACACACTTTATATTGGTAGGGTCCTTATGAGGGGAAAATAAGGGGGCACCTAGGAGGCTCTTTCAGTTAGGAGTCTGCCTTTGGCTCAGGTCATGATCTCAGGGTCCTGGGATCCAGCCCTACGTCGGCTCAGTTCAGCAGGGAGTCAGCTTCTCCCCCTCCGTCTCTCCCTCTCACTCTCTCTCAAGTAAATAAATAAAACTTTTTAAAAACTAAAAGAGGGGAAAAATATTTCCTGGAGCCTTAGAATTCCAAGCAAATGCTACCTGGCAATGGAGACTTTTTCCTTTGGCTAACAGGCTGCCATCTGAATTGGTTTAAGTCTATCTATAGGTTTTAACATACAAAATAAATTATAGATAGATATATGATATGATATGATATGATATGATATGATATGATATGATATAGATATAGATGAGATACCTCAAGTTTGTTAAAGTAGAGTGAGTTTAATTCTGTTAAATTAGGAATGAAACTTTTTTTCAAAAGATTTTTATTTATTTATTCATGAGAGACAAAGAGAGAGAGGCAGAGACACAGGAAGAGGTAGAGTCAGGCTCCCTGTACGGAGCCTGATGAGATACTCCATCCCAGGACCCCGGGATCACAGCCTGAACTAAAGGCAGACATTCAACTGCTGAGCCACCCAGCACCCCGAAACTGGGTTTTTGAGAGGACTGGTTGGGTGTATCCCTGTGGTCTGCCCTTCTGAAAACTCAGCCACTCTAAATAAGTGCCATGATGACCGCTAGTCTCTCTCACTCAGAAGGATACCATCAGCCTTCCCCTAGGGCATCCTGAGATAACAGACTCACTGTGGTCCAGGCTGCTATGTGACCTGCCCAAAGTTCCTCTGACAGGAGTCCTCATGGAGTCAAGGAGTAGAGGTTGATGATGGTAAAAATAGTTTCATTTAACGTATATCTGATGATCTGGGTTCTCGTATATCTGATGATCTGGGTTCTCAGGCTTACTCAGAAAGGAAGGCTTGGAACTAAGAAGCAAACAACTATGTCCAAGGGCAACTGCCAGGAAATGTTACATGATGGCCTTTCCCCAAAAGGATGGGATGTCCTAGATGTAGACGATCTACTCTATTCTCAACATTTCAATTTTGGTATCTGTGTTTTGTTTTGTAAATAGTCATTTTCACTCTTTTGATGCTGCATAATTGCCTATAGTTTTAAAGGTTTCTTGCCTCAGTAGGTGTCAGCATTATCTGAATGATTTGGTATAACAAAACAAAATATATTGCAGAGAAGAAAGTGTACGTTTGCTTAATGACACAATAACAGCCACCGCAACCATCAACCGTCTACATTAGACATGAGTTAGAGTCTAACTAAACCCAGGGACTTGAGGAAAGGACAAAAGGCCCTAGAAAGTTCCCAGCTTTTCATCTATTCAGCAGCCTGTAAAGACTGGAAGCATGACTTACCTTCATAAACATGAGTGCCAGAGCAAGGTCTAACAGAATCTCCTTCAGTCCTATGAAATCCTGTTTTCAGGGCTCTTACTAAATAAAAGCCTATGCTACAGTGCAAAACAAGGAAGCCCAGGAGACAACTTGGAAACCCAGTCGGAGTGCCATCACCAGCTCTACTCATGAACTATCTATGTCATCCTGTAGCTACATGTCCAACAAAGACAGGAAAGGAAGCAGCCTTAGCTTCATTTCCAGGTCCTCCCCCAGGAAGGACCACTGCCAGAAAAGCTAAGAGCAGCTGGAGAGTCAGAGATTGCTCACAAAATTCACGGGAGAGCCAACAAAAGGCAGCAATGAGAGGACAGATGCTAGAGGCCATCTGGAGAAAGAAATTGCTGGTCTTGGAACTGAAGACTTTTCCCTTTGAACTAAGCTTTACAAACCACGTTTCCTTCAGAGGGCAGAAGATTGCTCAAATAAATCAAGAAATCAACTTTATGGTGAAACAGGTGAAAAGGGAAAAGGTGAAATAAAATATCTGATGCATCCTAAGATTCTGGAAGACTTCCATGGGAAATGAAAATTGAACATTTACTATTAATGGAAAAATCACTATAAGGAATATGGAAAAAGAGAGTTTATCTAGAAGGAAAGATGAGATAGTCATTGAACTTGTACTTTCCTGTGGTTTGATGTTTATTAAGTATGAGCCACGAAGATGGCCTCTAAGCCTAGGAGATTTTGTTGACCTGATATTGACTTGTTGCTCAATAACCAATAGCAGGCATGGGGTTTTAACATCAATAACTAGTAATTTGTGCTCCCTTGGTCTGAAAATTCTGTATAATATCATCCACCAATGACATGGATTTTGTTAATCAAAATCTTAGACACTTACTGTTCTTTAATGCATGTGAGTAAAGTAAGGCTATGGACACAGAATTCGTCTAAAAAGATGAGGAAGGCATCCTGGAGGCATAGAGAGATACATCAATCTGAAATGTCAATCTGAACTGTCCCTCCCCACAAACCCCACCATCACACTTTCTACTTATTGGGTGCCTCCTCCCCACTCCACAACCAAAAATCTCAGAACCACTACACTCAACCATGCCATGGCCAGTACTCCGTACACAGATTAGCTGAGGGACAGCTTCTGGTCCTGAAAAATGAATGAAACCTGGTGGCCAAACTGTCCTTCTTCTACAGGTGAGCTGAACCTCCCCAGATGGTTCCAAAAGAAGATTCCTTTCCAACAGCCAGTTTCATTGACAGGGAATAGCACGCAGCTATATTAAAAAGCAGCATTTAAAAACAAAACAAAACAAAATAAATAAAATAAAATAAAATGAAGCATTCATTTTTCTGATGGACAGTCACTAAGTTCCCTTGTAGTGTCAAACTTTGCCCAATTTGGCCTTAGGAAGATCACCTGATTGAGAAGCAGTGGAGGAGGAATGCGTCCTGCTCTTACTGGATAAAAATCCCCAATGGATATTAGGAAAAAAGATTCTCCCAAAGCACTGGAATGTCAAAATATACATATTTCCTACTAGATTAATGAGCACTATAAATATTTACATGATCCACAGATGGATCTAACTTGTAGGAGGAGTACAGGAACAGTGGAAGAAGTGGACAGATACCAAGTAAAGGTAGATTTCTTAGTATTTGCAAAAAATGCTAAGTATATTATCATAAGTTTAAAAGTATATTGAGCATATTATATATTATAATAGATATATATTATATTTACATATACTAAGTGTATAACATTATATTATTATTAGAATAATTATGCTGCAATCATTTCTTTAAAAACTGCTTGTTTTAAAGGATTCCCTCTCTTATCAGAGAAGCTATCTTATGAACAAGAGACAAGAGGGTTTAGTTCCATCCCTACATCCATTCCATTTTTGCCACTTTCATCTCCATGTTCACCCATAGTTCACCAAATAAACATTTGCCAAATGAAGATAATGGAGGGAAATAAGGATAATACTTGGTGCCTCAGGCTTTAAAAGATCATACACTTTAAATATGGATTTTAAGAAGCTTTAGTGCTATAAATAACTTCAGACCAAAAAAATGAAAAGAAAAAACATTTCCTCTTTTAATGAAGAAAAATATAAAGTCCGCAAAATATTAAAATAACTCTACTTTTAGTCTCAACATAGAAGTGTTTTGTTTAAAGCTATTAATAGTTTACTAACATGAACCATTAAGTGAAGAAAAGGAGAAAAATAAAATGGAAATTTTTAGGGCTAGAATGAGATCTTCTTAATTTCCATTTAATATTTGGGTAGGAACAATTCTTAGAAATGATCACAAACACAATAATTACTGGCTTAATCCTAAATAGATTTGCAGTCATTTCTTTTCATGTTATTTTTGGCATGCTGGCTGTGGTGGTGGCATGCCATAATGTTGATATAACTGGTTTCTCAGAAAACAAGATTTGTGACAATTTGCTCCATTCTGCTCCAGAGACAATCTGAGGCTTTCAAAAGGGGCTAAAAATGCACACAAATCTTCCCCCTCACAGCTGCTTCTTGTTTAACATTGTCAAATTTTCTTAATTAAAATTTCAGATTTTATGCTTGGTGTTTTTTCTCCCCTTTAGCTCAAATGCCATTCTGCCCCTTTAAAAGGCTGCAAAAAAAAAAAAAAAAAAAAAAAAAGCCAGGTAAAGGCCTCATTTTACTGGAAGAGCTCATTTTTAAGTTTATCCTTAATATTATTCATCTGTATTAATTTTATTTGAGCCCCCAATAGGCTCAATTAAGCTTTGAGAATGCATAGAGCATGTAATTCACCCCAAATCATAATTATTGATGAAATATCACGGTCACTCCCTGAATCCTCCTTATAAAAGTCTCCAGTCCTATGGCTTTCGACACCAGCTGTATGCAGAGAACTCTCAATTTATTACCTCAACCCAAGCCTCTCCTCCAAATTCCAGAGTCTCTTATCCAACTGCCCCCCTCAATATCAAGACATCTCAAATTCATTCTGTCCAAATCTGATTTCTGAGTATCCCCCCAAATCTGTTTCATCTGTCACTTACCCTATCGCAATTGAGGCAATTACATCCTTCCGGTCGACCAGGTCCAAACCCAAAACATCACACTCTGGTCTGAGTCACCATTACCTTGTTTTTTTTTTTTTTTAAATTTAAATTCAATTTAGTCAACATATACAGTATTATTAGTTTCAGGGGTAGAATTCAGTGATTCATCAGTTATATACAACATCCTGTGCTCATATCAAGTGTCCTCCTAAATGCCCATCAACTAGTTACCTCATCTCCCACCTACCTCCCTTCCAGCAACCTTTTCTTTGTGTTTCCTATAGTTAAGAGTCTCTTATGGTTTGTCTCCTTCTGTGTTTTCACTTTATTTTCCCTTCCCCTATGTTCATCTGTTTTGTTTCTTAAATTCCACATATGAATGAAACCATATGGTATTTGTCTTTCTCTGACTTATTTCACTTAGCATAACCCTCTAGCTCCATTCACATCATTGCAAATGGCAAGATTTCTCCCTTTCTGATGGCTGAGTAATATTCCATAGTGTGTGTGTGTGTGTGTGTGTGTGTGTGTACCACATTTTCTTTATCCATTTATCTGTCAATGGACATCTGTGCTCTTTCCATAGTTTGGCTATTGTGAACATTACTGTTATAAACATTGGAGTGCAGATACCCCTTTGAATCACTATACTTGTATACTTTGATAAATACCTAGTAGTGGGGATGTCTGGGTGGCTCAGTGTTTGAATACCTGCCTTCAACTCAGGGTGTGATCTCGGAGTCCCGGGATCGAGCCCCACGTCAAGCTCCCTGCATGGAGCCTACTTCTCCCTCCACCTGTGTCTCTGCCTCTCTCTCTCAGTGTTTCTCATAAATTAATTAATTAATTAATTAATTAATTAATTAAAAATAAATAAATACCTAGTAGTGAAATTGCCAGGTCATAGGGCAGCTCTATTTTTAACTTTTTTTTAAAAGATTTTATTTATTTATTCATGAGACACACACACACACACACACAGAAAGAGAGGCAGAGACACAGGCAGAGGGAGAAGCGGGCTCCATGTAGGGAGCCTGAGGCAGGACTCGATCCCGGGACTCCAGGATCACACCCTGGGCCAAAGGCAGGCGCTAAACGGCTAAGCCACCCAGGCCTCCCTATTTTTAACTTTTTGAGGAGTCTCCATACTGCTTCCCAGAGTGACTGTTCCAGTTTGCCTTCCCACTAACAGTGTAAGAGGGTTCCCCTTTCTTCGCATCCCTGCCAACATCTGTTGTCTCCTGAATTGTTAATTTCAGTCATTCTGACAGGGGTGACATGGTATCACATTGTGGTTTTGATTTCTATTTCCCTGAAAATGGTGTTGAGCATTTTTCATGTGTCTATTGGCCATCTCTATGTCTTCTTTGGAAAAATGTCTGTTTATGTCTTCTGTCCATTTCTTGACTGGATTTTTTGTTTTTTTGGTGTTGAGTTTGATAAGTTCTTTATAGACTTTGGATACTAGCCCTTTACCTGATATGTCATTTGTAAATATCTTCTCCCATTCCATAGGTTGTCTTTTAGTTTTGTTGATTGTTTCCTTTGGTATGCAAAAGCTTTTTATTCTGATGAAATCCCAAAAGTTCATTTTTGCTTTTGTTTCCCTTGCCTTTGGAGATGTGTCTAGCAAGAAGTTGCCATAACTGAGCCACCATTATCTCTTGTCTGGATCACTACAATGGCCCCCCGTCTCTCTGTTTCTGCCCTTATCCACCTCACTCTATCCTCAAAATGGAACCCAGGGTAATCTTTTCAAATCATAAGTCAGCTCACATCACTCCTTTGCCGAAAACTCTGCAATGGACCCTCTTTTCAGTCAGGGTAATAGCCAAAGTTCTTTAAATGGCCCCTTCACCTCATGAACATACCTTATAAACCTACCATTGGGAGACAATTCCCCACGGGTCTCTTGCTTTTCTGCACATCTTGCAAGAAGAAATACTTTGTTCCAGAGAACCTTTTCAAAAATATTTGGATAGCAAGCAGCTTTGGAAAATAGAGCATCTCCTTCCAGAGCTGAGAGCAGTTTGCTTACTCTCCAGTGTGAAAAAGATCATGTCTCCCTCCATGCAAAGGGCAGGCAGGTTTCCTTATAGTCCATTATAAGAGACTCATGGTACCCTGCCTGTGGCACAAACCCATTGGGCATGTTGCGTCCACCTGGCGCTTCACATCGCCTCCCTGAGACATGGAGGGCAAGGGGAACTGATGTAAATATGCTGCTGTCATGCTGCTTGTTGTGCCATGAATAATGATAAGTCTCATGCCTTCTGCCAGAATCCACAAAACAGTGCAGGCTAAACTTGTTATCTTGCAAATAGCAAAATTTCAGCCCCTACACAACCCTGAACACCTATCTGACCCATCTCCTACTATCAACCCCTCACTCACTTTGGCTCAGCCACACTACTTGCTGTTCTTTGATTACATTTGGCACATTCCTCTCTTAAGGCCTTTCTCCTGGCCTTTGTTGTCTGCCTGAAAAACCCTTCCCCCAGATATCTAGTTAGTTCCTTCCTCTTTGCCAAGTCTCTGCTCTTATTTTACCTTCCCAATGGGGCTGACTCTAATTATCTCATTTAAAATTGCAACTGACCCTCCTTCCTTCCTCAACATTCCCAGTTCCCTTTATTGGCTCTAATTTTTCCTTTTCTTCACCACACATATCACTTTCTACATACTGGGGGGTCTGCAAATGTTTTCTTGAGGGCCAGATAATAAATATTTTAAATCTATGGGCCTAAAGGTCTCTCTCGCAACTACAGATGGTCCCAATTTAACAATAGTTCGATTTACAATTTTTTGAGTTTACAATGATGCGAAAACAATGAGCATGCGGTATAAACTGTACTTGGAATTTTGAATTTTGATATCTTCCCAGGCAGATGCTGGAAAGTGACAGTGATCCGCAGTTGCTAGTCATGTGATCATGAGGGTAAACTGATAACTTACAACCATTCTGTACCCATATAACCATTCTGTTTTCCACTTTCAGTATGTATTACATGAGATGTTCAACACTTTATTATAAAATAGGCTTTGTGTTAATTCTGCCCAACTGTAGGCTAATCCAAGTGCTCCTAGCATGCTTAAGGTAGGTTAGGCTAAGTTATGATGATGAGTAGGTTAGATTTTTTTTTTAAGTAGGTTAGATATATTAAATGTATTTTTAACTTAGGATATTTCCAACTTATAATGCATTTACTGGGTATAATCCCATTGTAAGTCAAGGAAGATCTTTAGTCAAGTTTGCCACTGTGGTAGCAAAGCAGCCATAGGTAATACATACATGAACAGGCATGGTCATGTTCTAGTTATCACTTTATTTACAAAAATACACAGTTGGCCTGTAAGCTTTAAATTGCCAACCTCTGTATTATATAATTTAGTTATCACATTTACTGTTTGTTTGCCTTATCTCACTAGAATATAAGAAATTATCCAAGAAATTATCCACCAAAGAAAAGTACAATCAGAGAACACATACTTGTAGATCAATTTTCAAATAACCTAAACCAGAATTATATTTAAACTCATAGACAATATTTGAGATAGACAAAGTCAAGTAAATCTAACTTCATAATGATCCCTTCCCCTTAACTATACATCCCACTTATGAGTCAATAGGGACAAACTTTCCAGCCCAGTTTGTTCCAAATGAGCCTGTTCCTTGGTCACAGTTATTTGACAGGAGGTTCAGAACCTCTCCCAAGCTAAACTGATAATCCTCCTTCCCTTGGAACATATGCTGAGAAAGCCAGTCATCTCTGTAAGGCTGGAAATGTGACATGTAAGTTTAAAACTATAGACACATGTGATAGAAATGTACTTAGCTGTCCCCTTGAAGCTGGGCATAACCACATGACTTGCTTAGAACAATGAAACATGAATGGAAATGATGCATGTAAAAAATCTGAATGAAAGCCCTAAAAGCCAGTGTGCTTTTTAACAAATGGTGATGGGATAATTGGACACTCACATGCAAAAGAATAAAGTTGAACTTCTACTTAACATAATACACAAAAATCAACTCATTATGGACCAAAGATCTAAATGTTAGAGCTACAATTATAAAACTCTAAGAAGAAAACATAGAAGTAAGTCTTTGTGACAAAGAATTAGGCAATGGTTTCTTAGATATGACATCAAAATCATAAGCAGCCAAAAAAAAGTTAAACTGTACTTCATCTGTGTCAAAGGACACTATCGAAAAAATGAAAATACAACTCCTAGAATGGGAGAAAATACTTGCAAATCATATTCAGGCAAACCTGTAGATCTTGCAGATTCAGTTCCAGACCACTGTAATAAGGCAAGTCAAATATTTTTTTGGTTCCCAGAGCATATACAAGTTACGTTAACACTGTACTGTAATCTATTAAGTGTGCAATAGCATTATGTCTAAAAAAGCAATGTACATACCTTAATTAAAAAATACTTACTTGCTGAAAAATGCTAACCACCATCTGGGTTTCAGAGTCATAATCTTTTTTGCTGGTGGAGGGTCTTGCCTCGATGTTGATGGCTGCTAAATGATCAGGGTGATGGTTGCTGTGGAAATTTCTTCAAATAAGATGACAATGAAGTTTGCCTCATTGATTAACCCTTCCTTTCATAAACAATTTCTCTGTAGTATTTAAGTCATAGTAGAACTTTTTTCAAAATTGGAGACAATCCTCTCAAACCTTACTGCTGCCTTACCAACTATGTTTATGTAATATTCTAAATTCTTTCTTGGCATTTTAACAATCTTCACAGCATCTTCACAGGAGTAGATTCCATCTCAAGAAACCACTTTATTTGCTCATCCATAGGAAGCAACTCCTCAACCATTAAAATTTTATAATGAGGGGCGCCTGTATGGCTCAGTTAGTTGGTTAAGCCTCTGACTCTTAATTGCAGCTTAGGTCATGATCTCAGGGTTGTGAGATCAAGCCCTGCATCAGGCTCACATGCTAGGAGTGGAGCCTGCTTAAGATTCGCTCTCTCCCTCTCCCTCTGACCTTCCACACCCCCTCACCTCTCTCCCTTAAAAAAAAAAAAATTATCGTGAAATTTCATCAGTTCAGTCACATCTTCAGATATTCAGATATCTTCAGGCCCCACTTCTAATTATTTGAGTTCCCTTACTATTTCTACCATATCTGCAGTTACCTCCTCTTCTGAAATCTTGAGCTGGTCAAAGTCATCCATGAGAGTTGGAGTCCACTTCCAAACTCTTGTTCATGTTGATATTTTAATCTCTTTCCATGAACCATGAATACTCTTAATGGCATTTAGAATGGTGACTCTTTCCTAGGTTTTCAATTTACTTTCCCAGAGCCACCAGAGCAATCATTATCTATGGCACCTATTGCCTTTTTACAAAATGTATTTCTTAAATTGTAAGATTTGAAAGTCAAATGAATCCTTGATCTATAGGCTGCAGAGTGGATGCTGTATTAGCAGACATGAAAAAACATTAACCTCATTGTCCATTTCCATCAGAGCTCTTCAGTGACTCGGTGGATTGTTAATGAGCAGTAATATTTTGAAAGGAATCTTTTTTTCTGAGCAGCAGGTCTCAAAAGTGGGCTGACAATAGTAAATCATGTTGTGAACAGATGTGCTGCCAGCCAGACTTTGCTGTTCCACTTAGAGGGTAAAGACGGAGAAGAATTAGCATAATTCCTCAAGGCACTAGGCTTTTTGGTGTAGTAAATAGCTTCAATGTAGAGTCACCAGCTGCATTAGCCTGTCCCTTGGAACTTTGAAGGCAGGCCGTGACTTTTCTCCAGCTATGAACGTCCTAGATGGGATCTTCTTCCAACAGAAGGCTGTTCAATCTACACCGAAAACGTATTGTGTAGTGGAGCCACCTTTCTTAATGATCTTAGCCAGATCTTCTGGATAATGTGCTGCAGCTTCTACATCTATAGCACTTGCTGCTTCACCTTGTACTTATATGTCAGAGATGGCTTCTTTCCTTCAGCCTCATGAACCAGCCTCTTCTAGCTTCAAGTTTTTTTTCTGCAGCTCCCTCACCTCTCTCAGCCTTCACAGAATTGAAGACAGTTAAGACCTTGCTCTGGATTAGGCTTTGGCATAAGGGAATGTCATGGCTGGCTTGATCTTCTCTCCAGACCACTGAAACCTTCTCTATCTCAGCAGTAGGGCTATTTCATTTTATCATGCATGTGTTCACTTTGAGTATCACTTTTAATTTCTTTCAAGAACTTCTCCTTTGCATTCACAGCTTGGCTGTTTGGCATTAAGAGACCTAGCTTCCAGCATATCTCAGCTTTTGACATGCCTTCCTCACTAAGCTTGTTTCTAGTTTTTTATTTAAAGTGATAGACATGTGATTCTCCCTTTCACTTGAACACTTAGAGGCCATTGTAGGGTTACTGATTGGCCTGATTTCAACATTGTTGTGTATCTCCTCACGGAGGCCTGGAGAGAGTGAAAGAGACAGGGAATGGCTGGCAGGTGGAGCAGTCAGAGCACACACAACATTTATCAAGTTTGTTATCTTATATAGGTGGGTTTGTGGCACCCCAAAACAGTCACAACAGTAACATTAAAGATTACTAATTATAAAAAAAAGATTACTAATTATAGATCATGACAAATAATAATTGTGAACAAGTTTGAACCACTGAGTCACCAAAATGTGACACAGAGACACAAAGTGAGCAAATAGTGTTGGAAAAATGGTGCCAATAGACTTACCTGATGCCACAAACCTTCAATTAGTAAAAAATATAGTATCTGTGAAGGGCAGTAAAGCGAAGCACAACAAGGCATGCCTATGTCTGATAAAGGTCTACTATCCAGTTTAAATAAAGAACTTTTACAACTAAACAATAAAGAGACAATGACATTTAAAAATGAGTAAAGAAAAATGAATGAATGAATGAATAAATAAGAGTAAAGAATTGGGGTGCCTGAGTGGCTCAGTCAGTGTAGCATCCAACTTACTTTCAGCTCAGATCATGATCTCCGGATCATGAGACTGAACCCTGTGGAATCTGCTTCAGATTCTCTCTCCCTCTCCTTATGCAACCCCCATTCACATGCACTCTCTCTTTCAAAAACAAATAAAATCTTTTTTAAAAAAATGAGCAAGGAATTTAAATGAATGTTTCTCTCCAAAGAAGTTGTATAAATGGCTAGGAAACATATGAAAGGATGCCCCAAAACAGTAGACATTAGAGAAATGCTAATCAAAGTTGTGATGCGCTACCACCAGGATAGCTATACTCAAAAATTAAAAAAGAACTTAGCGAAGATGTAAAGAAACTGGAACCCTCATATGTTGATTGTGGGAATGTAATGTAGTATGGATACTTTGGAAATAGTTTGGCAATTCCTCAAAAAGTTAAATGTATAGGGATGCCTGGGTGGCGCAGTTGGTTAAGTGTCTCTCTTCAGCTCAGGTCATAATCTCCAGATCCTGGGATCAAGCCATGAATCTGGCTCCCCATTCAGCAGAGTCTGCTTTTCTCTCTGTCCCTCCATCCCCTCTTGTGTTCTCTCTCAAATAAATAAAATATTAAAGAGAAGTTAAATATACAATTACATATGACCCAGCAATTCCACTTCTAGGTACATATATAAGAAAATTGAAACCATATGTATGTGCAAAAACTCACACAGGAATGTTCCAGCAGCATTATTCATAATAGCCTAGTAGTGAAAATAGCATAATAGCCTAATAGTGGAAATATCCCAAATGTCCCTCAGCTAGTAAACAAAGAAAATGTGGAATAGTAATACAATAGAATGCTGTTCAGCCATAAAAAGGAATAAAGTACTGATACATGCTACATCATGGATGGAACTTGAAAACATTATGCTAAATAAAAGAAGCCAGTCACCAAAGGCCATATATTTATATTATTATATTCATATGAAATATCTAGAATAGTCAAATCCACACAGACAGAAATTAGATTAGTGGTTGCTAGGGGATGGGAGGAAGAGGGAATCAGAAACTGCTAATGGGTACAGTATTTCTTCTTCTTCTTCTTCTTTTCTTTTTTTTTTTTATTTTTTTATTTTTTTACAGGACTTCTTTTAGAGTGATGAAAATGTTCTGGACTTGTCAGTGGTGATGACTCTATGACATAGTGACTACACTAAAAAATACACTGAATTGTATACACTTAATTTTGCACTTTAACATAGTGAATTTTATGTTATGTGAATTATATCTCAATTTTTAAAAAACAACATACAAAAAACCCCAATGAGATACCACTTCACAATATAAGACAGTTAAAATAAAGACTAATGATACCAAGCATTGGAAGATATGGAAATGGGAGCTTGCCTACATTGCTCGTGGGAATGCAAAATGGTACTGCCCATTTGGAAGATAGGAAATTTTCTAAAAAGTTAAATATATACTTATTTATGACCCAGGAATTCCACTCCTGGTTATCTATCTACCCAATAGAAATGAAAATGTATGTCCACACAAAGACATGAATGTGAATGTTCACAATGGTGTCATTCATGAAAGCTCAAACCTAGAAAAATCCAAGTCCATCGGCTGGTGAATGGTAACCCAACATATGGTATGTTTCATACAATGGAATATAATTCAACAATAAAAATGAACTACAAATATATCCAACATGGATGTATGCCAAAAACATTAAGTGAAAGCCTAAAACCACAGACTATGTATTGTAGAATTCCACTTATATAAATTTTGTATTAAAGGCAAGATTATAGAGACAAAATGTCATTGTTTGCCTGGGGCCAGGGAGTCCAGAGTGGAGACTGACATCAAATAGGGCAAGAGGCAACTTTCTGAGGTGAGTGCAGTGTTCTGAAGCTCAACTGTGATTATGGTTGCACAAAACTATGCATTCCCTAAATGAAAACTTGTATATTTAAAAGGAGTAAACTTGATGGTATTTAAATTATACCTCAATAAGGCATTTAAAACAAACAACGTTAGGGAGCCAAATTCCTTTTCCTTTGCCATGGTGATGAGTATCATTCCAGATGGTGGAGGTTCCAATGGCCTCCATAATAATGTGTAACAGGGTGTTCTCTTGACCTAACATGCATATATAACAAGAGCTAGAAGTATTGTTATTTTAAGCTACTGAGATATGGAGGTTGTTACTAAAGCATATCCTAGCCCATTTTGATTAATACAGAAATTGATTCCAGAGGTTATATTGACGAGTCAATATTGTTTAGTCAGTTAAGTCAAAGGAGGTTGGACATGGGAATTAAAGTGATGTCTCAGAAATACCGTGGTGTGGTTATATGATACAGAATCAAATAGACAAAAAATAGACTAAACTTTTTAGAGAACTGTACTGCCAAAGAACTACCTGCCCTGAAAGAGATGGGACTTTCCGTGACAGAATGATCATTTGGCCTCATCATGAGGCAGGAAAAGTTCTGAGAAAGCTGCTCATTTCCTAAGGAGGGCAATTTTCCTGATAACCACTTGAGACGTGAACAAAGAAATCATGGAAAACAAAGCATCTTTCAGCAGGTGAAGCCAGATGCCACAGAGAATGATGAAAAAGGGCAACACTCCCACTACTTTCTCCAGTTTTTAATATTTTATTTATTTATTCACGAGAGGCACAGAGAGAGAGAGGGGGGGGGGGGGCAGAGACACATGCAGAGGGAGAAGCAGACTCCATGCAGGAAGCCCGACGTGGGACTCCATCCTAGGTGTCCAGGATCACGCCCCAGGCTGAAGGTGGCGCTAAACCTCTGAGCCACTGGGGCTGCCCTCCAGTTTTTGTTTTTAAACTAGTTCAGGTTGATTTTACTACCACCCAAAGATTTATAACTAATGCAGTCCCAAATTTATCAAGCCCCTTATGTCAAAGAACAAAAAAAAAAAGACAAATGTGAAAGCATAGGTCACACTGGGAGAATCACCATAGATCCAGCCCAAACGGGAATGTAACAGAGACAAGCCAATTGTTGGCCACACCCATTTCCTCTTTTTTTCCCTGAGCTCACAGACTACATTTCTCTGTCTCTTTTGTCATTAGGTGAAGCAAGATGACTGAGCTCTAGCCAATGGACTGTGAACAAATGATATGCACCGCCTCCCTCACACAACTCTCCATGCTTTTTCCCCTTTGGCAGCTTGATGCAAAAGGACAGTGTGACCTTACCAGCCATGCACTGAAGACAGCAGAGCCACAAGACAAAGAACTTGGGTTGCTGCATCACAACAGGAGAAATCACCCATTGGCAGGAACACCTGCTTTATGGCAGATGTTAGCTTAACCTAACTCATCCAAGGGAGTGGAAGAAAGCATTTTATGCTAGATTACCCATTGGTGGCTCTTATATACCTCCTCTTTTGATCCTCCCTGCAGCTGATGAGGCACTGAAACTATCCCCACTCAACAGAGGACTTATGCAAAGTTCAGAGAAGTTGCTGGGGAAGAGGATTCCAAGGCACTACCTTGCCAAGACCAGCCTCAAATACAGACTTCCTGATTCCCCGAGGCCCATTTTTTCCCACTGTGTTATACTGACTGCTAAAGATTCCATGTTAAACTGAACATATTAGCAACTTATCTAAATCTCTAAACTACTAGGTTATAAAAAGATGAAAGGAAGGTGATCCTCTCTCAAGACAACTTTGTCATCCCCCATTTATCTTCATTCCTAGTATTCAGTCAAGAACATGACACAAAGAGAGACCTTTCCATTTGCTGAAAAGGTTTTAAAGTCTTACCAAGAAACAAAAATTTAAGTACACATCACATTAGAGTTAGAGACCAGCAAAAGAGATGTTGGGTACATCTTTTAAGTGTAGACCAACCACAATAAGAGTAATTTCATCAAGTGGAATTTACTTAAATAACATTTTAACAATTCAATTGCACATTGTAGGTAAATGAGCTGTAGCGATATTAGAATTCAGAGTTCTAAGAATACCTGGCAACTTAAACAGGCATCTAATAATGTAATACTGAGGAATGAAAAATAAAGCATGTTGACTTTCAAGATGGGATGTTTTATTTGCACTTAAAAATACAACTTCTAAGATGGCATCTGTTTTCAAAAATGTCTTAAATGTTAAAAATATGCTACAGGAACTGTTGTCTTCATGTTGAAAATGTAGATGTCATATCAGCATTAGCTTACAAATCATAGGTGATAACATTAACACAAAATCAGCAAGCAAATACTCATAAGGAACACAGTTTTTATATTAAAAATATCAGAGGTTCACAGTTTTCTTCTTTCTTTCTGACTTACATTGATAAAATGCTTTTATAGATATAATCTATTTCACTTTCTGGTACCAGATCCAATGCCTATTTGATCAGCAGATGGATGCTACTAACACATTCATCTTACATAGAACTCATACATCTTAAATTTCTAAAAATGTCTTGCTCTGTAAAACTGTGACCACTGGGAATGGAAAAGATATGAAACTAAATTCAAGTGTAATGAGAAGAGAAAGAGGGAAGATAAAATGTTGGCAATTTTTACTAATAAAACATTGAATGATAAAGTACATTCCACAGGAAACCACACACTGATTTACAAAGTCTATGACCTCTAACTATTTTTGTTTCATCCAAATGAAAGTGAAAAATATACATTTTTGAAGAATTTCAAAATTCACCTACATGGCAAGGAAACATTAAAGGTTTTTAGGTAAGCAGATCACAAGACAGGTTTATTTTGTTTGTGTTTTAAGGCAAAGCAAAATTTCCCAAGTGAAATACCTACAAAATAAATTTGCTTTAGAAATAAATTTCAGTAATAAAATAATACTTCTCCCTTATTAAATATATATTTTACCTTTACATCTGATTTAGCAACTTGCATCAAAAAATTCAAGAGTTCTATGAATATTTGCAAATAAATACTTAAAACACTAGCATATAAATGCCTCAGCTGGTATTCATTCAGGTGTTTGGATGTCAACAGTTAGCAATGGGGAAAAAATAATAAATAATAAGCTATTTAAAAATTTTCCCCTTAGACAACATGAGAATGTGACATACTGGTTAAGAATGAAGTAATTTTTCTGGATAGCACATATCAGTAGAACATGTGTGTTCTCCTTTTGCAAATCAAAGTACCCAACCATACTGTTTTCTTCAGCCATTAAATCAATAGCCTAAGATTTATAATGTTTATCGTAATCTCTTTTTTCGTGTAAACCATTTCCTTAAAAAACAAATCACTGCATAGAAAGCAACTGTTTACTATGAAGAATAAAATCATTTCAGGTAAAAAGTAAAGTAATTAATGGAAATTGTTTAAACGCATTTACTAACCTGGAAACTTATTTCCAATAAAGATATGAATGAATTAAAATGTCTGTATGATTTCCCAAGCAGGGAGGGTCATCCCTTCAAATTGAGGATGATCTTCCAGCATTTCAAAATAACATAATTTCTTTAAAACTGAAATGATAAGCAATATTCTTTAACATATTTATTGGATCCAATTTCTCTGGTTATCAGTTCTGTTACACTGAGACCAACTTTTTTTCCTAAATAATGTCAAACAGACTACCAATAATTAAAACAAATTTACTAGAAAATGTTAAGTAGCAATAAAACAAAAGTGCCCACTGGGATATGCCAGCATCCCGTGCATTCATCATTTAAATTGCATTTCTAAGAACTATTGGATTAACACACAAGGTGTACTGTATATTAATATACAAGATTTACTTTATAAAGCTTAGTATTATACTTCAAAGTACCTTGAGATTTCCTATTAAATACCTGATCTGTAGGCATCAGTATGCATTCTTTATTAAATACAGTGAGAGGGCTGTTTTGAATTTTCCATGCAAGGTCATGTTACAGCATTAATGTGTTGATACATTTATAAACTGGACAGAATGGGGGTTGGACTTCCACCAAAGCTGGATCCACCTACCCCTTTGGGATGGATCAGGCCAAGAACCTGCTCAGCCTTCTGAATCAGTCTTGCATCATTTCTTTCTGCAGTTTTCAAGTCATAAGCAGATTGGAATGGACTTCCACGCCATCAAAATCAGACAAGAATTGCTCCACAGAGAAGGTATTTTCCCCCATGATAAATTCTGATATGTCCTTCCTTACATTTCAATTTCAACAATCTGAAACAACTAAATCTAATAGCAGATATAAAAAAGACAAAGCTATCAACAATGGGAAGCAGGAACAAGGTTTCAAACAAGCAATCTAATATGTAAAGAAAAATATATAAATAACTGGTCTGCAGGAAGGGAGACAATCTGGAGAAATATCTGCATTCTTTCTGAAAGAACAAAATAAAACATTGTCTACTTCATATTTATAAACGGTTTTTTATCTACCTACCTATCTGATCTAAAGATGCCTACAGAGAATAAAAATGTCAATTACATGAAGACAAATCACTTAAGTATATCATACACATTAAAAATATTAGTAATAGGCAGCAAAAGGCTTAAAATATATAACTTTAAATAAACTATCTGCCAAATTATTCTATAAGTGGGTAACCAGTACCTAATATTCCTTAAATAGTCATAGAGGCATAGCTGAGTCATGTCAATGGGCTGAAATTTTCATGAGCTGAAACATTAAAGCTTCAACACTGGATGCCAATTCTTCAGAATAATGTTAATCTTAGAAAATATTATTTTAGGGGCACCTGGGTGGCTCAATCAATTAAGCATCTGGCTCTTGATTTCAGCTCAGGTCTTGATCTCAGGTCATGAGTTCAAGCCCCATGTTGGGCATGGAAACTACATATATATATATTATATATATATATATATATATATAATATATATATATTACACACACATATTATTTTAATCATAAAATCTACTAACATCTCAAGGTGAGTCACTCTACAACTCTAATAGTTTGTGTTGTTGCATCTGAAAAGCAAGGAATGTCTATAAAATAAGACTAAAAAATGTTAAAAATAAGGTCTCAGTCTAGTATTTAAGGAGCTCTGGGAGAGTGGAGAAGAATCAAAGATGACCTTGATCATCTGCAGAATAAAATGATGAAATGAAAGTTTATGAGCAGTTGAACAGAAAAAGCAATCCTCAAAGATACATATTTAAACCAGAATTGAAAATGCAACGATGGTGATTGAATGATCATAGTAGACAGCAAGTAAAAGCCAGAACTCTAGGAAACATGCTTTCAGGGGACCTTTACTTTAAATAGAACTGCAGCATGTATAAGTGAGCACTTCCTGACACTCGGCATCATTCCAACACAGGCCACTAGCCATGTTTCAAGTGCTCGATAGTCCCATGTGGCCAGTGGCCACCATACCAGACAGAGCAGGACTGCAGAGGAAACACCATCCAGAGCCAAGATGGGTGGGGGAGGAGATAATTTCCCAAGATCCATTCCAGGCCCGATGAATCACATAATCTCAGGGCATCTAAACAATCACTAGAGTTTTCACTAACTCATTTTAACTAAATGCATTTGAATTTATGATTTATAAAGATAGAGAGAATAGGAGAAAAACAGAAATATGTAAAAAGGAAAATCAACAAAGAATTAGAGTAATGCCAGAAATTTTTCCAGTTAGTCACAAAGACCTTTTCAATTATTATTTTCAGTGTTTAAAGGAAGAAAAACTTTAACAAGAAAATATCAATAGACAAAGAATCAATAGATTCATTTTAAAAGAAGGATGAGAAGTAGATTCATAATGGCCAAAGGGACTATTAGTGCCTATCATAATGTAACTACGTCTACAGTAGCTTCAAAAGAAGAAATACTCACTTGTCTTTGAAAGCGGGGAAACCTTCTTTATACACATCCACTGAGTTGAACCCCTTTTCAGTGCTTGCTTCAGTAGTACAGATACTAAAATTGAAGCTCTTATCAAAGACCCATAGAGTGACCTCAAAGTTCAACTGTAAGTTCCCAGGCCAGGTAAGAATGACATCACATAGCTCTGCTAACCTGCCTACTTTGCCAAAGAGGAAGTTATGTTAGATTGCTTCAATGATTAAAAATCTTCCTTGTCTCAGATTAATTTGAAATTCACCCCCCTACAGCTTCTACCCACTTATAGATGAAACAGAATCAATGAGCTTCCTTTGTCTTGAGGCCTTCTTGCATCCAGGAGAGGCACAAAAACATTAAAATATACATCCATGTAAGAGTCAATGTAGTTATTCTTCCATTAATTATCAAGCAGAAATAGTGCCTTTCTTGTTACAGATCCTACAAAGCATAACCTCTACTTGAGTCTTAAATTTATACAGCACTAATCAGAACCCTGGCTCTCCATTTAAAAAAAAAAAAAAGAATGAAAGAAAAGAAAATTATACCAAAAACTACACAAATTGCACAAACTGTCAGACACATTGGCAGTCCAAACCCGTCACATATGCCCCTCAAAACATTAGATAAAATATTGTCACTTCAACACTCATTCTTCACAAAGCAGCCTGAATCCAAAGTAATTCCAAAAATGCAATATTAGTTGGTGCCATATGAAACTGGTGCAACCGGGGTATCATGAACAGGCCAGGAAACAGATACTTATTTGTAGCATTAATGATATTACAACAATTAAACAGTCAATGGATAGAGTATCCAAATTACCAGGTAACTATAAAAAGATTAGGAGGTAAAAATGAAAACAAAATAAGAAAAAAATAACAAAGAAAAAACTTTATGATAGGAATTTCCTTTATATTTGTTTGGTAATGCAGATTTAAAACAATATAAAAATAACCACGATAGCTTATATTGTTTTCAAATTTCACCAGAAAGATACGTTTTTACTGACTTTTGTTCTGACCTGCAGCTTCTCACAAAAACAATATGGGAGTTTATACTTTAAAAAAATAATGCTACCAAAGCTCTTCTAAGGAATTCATAAACTATTTCTCAAATTGTATACAAAATAGTTCTGACACATATTTCACTGCTGATATTTTAATAACAGTTCATTTTATTTCCTCTTGTCTGGACCTAAAATAAAGCTACGTAATTCATATTAATAGCACATAGTGAGAGCTCCCACCATGCTGTCTGAAGGTCTAGTTCTCTAACTCAGGTTGTATTAATCATCTTTCTTTGGAAACATACCCTCAGTATTGGTCAAGAATTAGTACCTTAAAGAAAACAAGACCAAAATTCCTGCTGGGTACCGACTCATGTAGTAGGGAATGAACAGCAAGGAGCAAATTCATAATCTGGGTTATTGTCAGTGCCAAACACAAAAATAAATTTAAAAGTGTTTGAATTTCTGCACTTCTTTCATTTCACATCAGAGACCACACACTCAGCCAAAATTTTTGTGTTGATATTGTAATCAGTGCATAAAAACCCTAATTATTACAGCAACTCATAAATTCACATAGCCTTTCGCAGTTTACAAAAAGCTATCTGTGCATTGTCTAACTGAGCCATCACAAGCACCAAGCAGTATGTCACCATCCCCACTGGGGAAACAGAGTCACAGAAAGAACGAATGACTTATTCCACATCAAGGAACTATTGACTACCAGAGGTGAGCTCCAGACTCCCAATCTGAGGCTATTCTGTTTAGCGGCAGAAGTTTCCATGATAGGTTACTCTTCAAAATAGAATAGAAATGGGACCAAACCCTGATTTATGGATCCATGAATGGTTTCTCTTCACCCTGGATGCAATCCTGTCATTAGCCCCAACAATGTACAAATGGGGGGAGTAGGGGTAGGCAGAGACAACTGTAAAATAAGACACGCACTTTGTGGTGATAGTTTGCGTTAAACAGTTTGACACTGCTGAAAATACCTATTACACAGACTCACAGTTATAAAACTGAAAGAGACCTTGAAAAGTCATCTGTTCTTTTTTCCATTTCACAGATGATGAAAATATGCTGATGCAGAGAACGGGGATCTCCCTCAAGGTTACCCCGGCAGCTGCTAAGCAGTAACAGAACAAGGCTTGCTTCCACATTTGGCCCTGACTGTGTTTCCCCGGTAAAGGACTAAGCACAGCCCAGATATTTAGAAGGAACTATCACAGTGCTAGACAGATTAGAAAACTAGATCTCACCAGCATCATGAGTATAAAAATTATTGATATTTTACATTATCATTTAAAGCAGCAGGAACTTTGTTTCCTATAGAAAAAAATAATCAACATTTGCATTTTAGACTTTCATTGCTAAGGTTGAGGATAATTTCTAAAATATGACTTTTTCTTCCCTTTAGATACTTTTTTGAAGTTTGTTATTATAATAGACTTAAGTACATTCAAAAAAAGAATAGTCACTCAAAAATGTTACCATCTTTAAGTTACGTGAAGAATTAAAAAAAAAGAACCCAAAACCTAATATTTCATCATCTTTTCTGGATAAAGTTCCCTTCAACCCATTTAAGGACATTATCCTGTCCCTATTCACACACACTACCTGTCTTATTCAGGAGACTTCAGGTTATTGTTAATCTACTTTGAATGTAGGTGATTTTTATTTTCCCTTTTAATTAAATTCAAATACTAGCCAAATCTAAAAATGGCCCAACTTATAAGCCATTTGCTACTTAAACATTGATTTCCACATTAAAAAAATAAATAATCTAATCAGACTTTATTGTACCTGTGAGTCCTTTAAAATACTTCTTCATTCTCCAAATCTAATATGAAATTATTTTTGGAGAGGCAAAATATAAGAATTTTCTAGATAGTACTGAACATTGAACATCATTTCATATGAAAAAAAAACCCACATTTACACAGACCAACAGTAAACCACACAGATAATAGAAAATATTGACAATAAAATTAATTTTTTGTCTCTCGTTCAAAAGATCATTTTCCACTTTAATACAAGGTCTAATCTATAGCAGATGCCATTGCTAACTGAGGCAAAACTCCATCCTTCACGTTCTGATCAATCGGAGGAAGTTTTTTTCCAGAGGTGAAGAGCTGCCTGAATTCGGAAGTGTAGTCTGGACTCCATGGAGTAATCTTTGTAGTTGTTTCTAAAAATAATAACAATAAAATTGTAATGTTAAAATTGTTTTGTATCCAAGGGTAATACTACCACCTCCCCTTCTTCTCATCTTTATTCCTTATTTGCTTCCAAACGTGAATAAGCATTAACAGCAAATTTGTTAAAATGTAGATTCTGATCCTGTGACCGAAGGAGGGTGGCAATATTCTGTATTTCTAGAAGCTTCCTGGCAGTGATTTGAAAGTCATACTTTGAGTAGCAACTTTCTATTTAATGACAAAACCACTCAAACAGAAAGAAGCTTATGAAGAGGGTTTAACAAATTCTGTGAACTATTCCTAAATAGTTGACCTCCTTTTCTAAACCAAGAATTTTAAGGCAGCCTCACATTAACATGATCAATCACCATCCCTCCTGCAAAGAAATCATTCTGAAACTCTCATGCAACAACTACAACAAAGAAAAGGATTATGGTGACATCAAAGTTACTCCAATTCTCAGACAAATTAGCAATGGTTTGGCCAATAATTATTGTGTGACAATGTCAGAAGGGGCCACAGAAATCCATGGATTAATTAAAAACTTTACTTGGATCATCCAAGTTCGCTTCTGTCTGCTAGAATTGTTAAGAATCAGCAGAAGAGAATGGCTTTTGACTTTGGGCTCCTGCTTTCATACGCTGCCTTGGCCCGTGGATGACCTGTAACCCCTTCCTTTGCAGTAGCAAAGCCTTCTTGTTATAGCTCTTCATTCTCTAAGAGCTGCTCACTGATAACCTGGATAGGGGTTATTATTCACAAGATGTAACTGAACACTTTCCTAAATGTCTGGCCACTCATTTTAGCAACTTTGTGAATCTCCAATTGCAAAAGGGAAAGTACAGACAATTGAAAGTTTTGAAATTACTGGGAAGTCTGTTTAAGGTGGCTTCATTAGCACTGGCTTGAGTTAGTGGTGACTTGTGATCACTGATGGTCTTCCTTTCTAGTAGTGAATTGCCAGTCTTTTGTTTTCATCATTATAAATTTGTCTTACTTTGCACTGCTTAGGTAACACCAAGTAGGTCCAAATAATGAATACTTTCAACAACAGTAACAATTGTTCCTAATTTTCCAATAGCTAGATTTGAAGGTACATATATGTCAGTTGAAATATGAGTCATTCTCACTTTCAACAAATTAGCTTTAAATATCAGAGTGACTCACTCTGCAGCAGCAGCAGCCACCTTTCTCGGCTCCATGAAGCAGCTTCAGGGAGCTTCCTTCCTGTTACTATGCTTTATTCACAGCAAAACATCCTGAAAAGTTACCTAAAGTAGCTGACTCCATCGCCTCCCCTCACTGGTCAAAGTCATTGATGATTGTCATGCTGTCAAGTTGAGCAGCCACTTCTCTGGGCTCACCTTGCCTGACCTCTCAGCAGTCATCGTCACAAATGACCACTCTCTTCTCTTTGAAACACTTTGTTCACTTGGCTTTCCTGGGTGTCTTCCTAACTCACTGGCCACTTCTTCTTAATCTTATGGTTTCATTTCTAAAATGGTGGGATATCCCAAGGCTCTGTACTGGACCTCTTTCTCTAGCTATATTATTTTCCCAGAATGATTTCATCAAGTATCATGGTTTTAAAATATCACTGTCTCTGTGCAGGTGACTTTGAAATGTCCACATTCAGCCTTGATGTTTCCACTGAACTCCGTGCTTTTATATTTGACTGCCAATCCATCATCTCCACATGGACAACTAATAAGCACCTCAAAATCCCAGGGTGCTAAACATAAGTATTTTTTTCTCCTTTCCTGGAGCCTACTCTTCTAAGCATACCCCATTTTGGTAAAGAGCATCATTTACCACCTAGAGGCTCAACCTCCCAGTTTAGAAGATTCACAGCTGTGGCTTCAGCCAGGAATGCTCCCCACCCAGTCTTCTGTGATTGATCTTCCCAAGACTGATTTTAAATATGCAAATCTCAACTACAAGATCATCTCCTCAAGGAATCTTTCCAGATTCAACCCATTTTAAGGTAATACCCAGGGACTCTTATCATATTATATAAATCTCAGGAAAGCGTATACCATTGATGGTTTTCCTATTTGTTTATTTAACATCTCCCTTGAATTAAGCAATGTTGCCTGTTTATACATAGATATCTGTCTGGAGCCTTAATAGTGTCTGGCACATAATAAGTGCTCAATGCATACTCACTGAATTTGAATAAATGAACAAACCAATGAATCACTAGACTTAAAGCCATTACGTCATTTTTTCTCCACTGTAAGAAGTACTCAAGGCAAATAGATCACAGCGTTTAAGTGAGCTGTGATCACAAGTCTGAGAGCCATTGCCTAGTAGAAATGAAAATGCTCTGAAATTACCACAGTGGACAGAAAGAAAAGAGAGCCAGGGAAAGATACAGAGGGCTTCTTCCAATCGGTGGCTCTTCAAGGCAATGAGAGATATAGTTGAATACACCAGGGGGTCAGCAAATTATGACCAAAATATTGGCCAAATCCAGATACACTCATTTATTAACATGTTTTCTATGGCTGCTTTCAACACAATTAGAAGTTGCAATGAGACCTTATACTGTAAAACTAAAAATACTTACTACCTGGCCCTTTACAGAAAACATTTGCCAATCCCAATACAGAAGAGAATAGGTTAGAAATCTGTCATAGAGATGCCTATAATCACAACATTTGTACACAGTCACAGGGTCAGGCATTAAAAAGCTTGGAAATAGCACAACTACAGCAAGAGTCATGAGCATAACATTATTCCTCATTTTTCAATAATGTTTTAACTTCTAAGTATATAATATTAATGCTGTGGTTATACTGGTACAAAAGTTCCTGACTTCATAGCAAGCAGGAAAAGCTGCCATTGTCACTCACCTTGCAGTTTCTAGGGTCTTTATGGCCTTATCAATTTCCCCTTGGCTTTTGTACAAAAAGGCCAATTCAAACAGGGTAAATGGTACCAGGTAGTGGTCATACTTCAGTAGCTTTTCACTGAAAGAGTGAATAAAAAGTCACTAAGTTTTAACAGAACAAGAAACAAATAATTCTTTTTCAACAATACATTTTCCTCATTCCTCAGGAAACAGGTACAGCACTAAGCCTATTATCAGAGAGGACTGTCATTATATAGTTAAGGAATCTAATAAGCTATGGCAATAAACAGCATGTTTTGCATAATTTATCTTCTATTTTATTCCTTAATCTAAACTCAGCACTGAGCATTGTTTACACCTCTTAGGAAGATGAATGTGTGCAGATCTTCAAAGATTAATCCTGGAAAGGACAAGGTCATCCTCCTAAAAAATGACTGTGTTCATGAAATGACTCCATTTAGAAATAAGAACACTATTACTTTCTATTGTTAAGTCTCATAAGGCTAAAAAAAAAAGGTCAATAAGGAAGTGATTAACACTTCTGTTTTCAGCAATATTATTAAGTCTAATGATAAAATATCAAGAAGCAAAGATATTTGTTTTTTGTTTAAATTAGATCTTTTTTAAAGATTTTATTTGTTTATTCATGTGAGAGAGAGAGAGAGGGAGAGAGAGAGGGCCAGAGACACAGACAGAGGGAGAAGCAGGCTCCATCCAGGGAGCCCGATGTGGGATTTGATCCCAGGTCTCCAGGATCAGGCCCTTGGCTGAAGGTGGCGCTAAACCACTGAGCCACCTGGGCTGCCCAATCAAAGATATTTGTAAAGTAATGCCTTCCAAATGCATAGCTCAGATCACAAGAACATAAGAAAAATTCTCAAACTGAAAATAAAACAAAGCCAGAACTCTAAGTATATGGATGATGTCAAAGCAGTCCTGGGATCTGCTTTGGCCTTAATCAACCAGGGCTTTATATCTCAATGTCCATGCTTATGAAGCCTTGAGTCCACATAAGAGCAGAGACTGAGCCCTCTATATAAAGCTGGGGCCATTCTCCAACAGAGAAAGGGTGGCTTGGAAAAACCCACTCCCTGGCATAGGAGGACTACAAGGGCAGTTGGCTCCTCAGCCTGCACTCCAGGTTAGAAGGGGAAAATGTATTCCTTGGGAAATTAATAACCAATTGGCCTGTCCTCAAATGAATTGGCAGTTCATATTTATATGGCCCAAATGACCTAATGACCTCTAAGCAATGACATTAATATGAAAGTAAGCCTGGGCTGAAAAAGCTTTGGGGGCACCTGGCAGAAATAAAAGCAAAAATCACTTTAGAGAGTCTTCAGTCCTAGCCTCAAAAGTGTCTCAAGATAAAACCTATTGAAGGGGAGCTCACGATCCAAAATTACAGAACACATGAGCAAACAATTCACTGTAGATTCGACAAACATAACAGCATAGCACAAATGGGTCATACTTTTGATCCTTCTAGAAACACCAGTAAAACTGAACTCAATGTATACTTCTTTTACTAAAAAAGGGTGGTATTAATTTGGGAAATAGAAATGGTTTCTTTCCTCTTATAAGGACACCTGTGTTTAGGGTGAAAATAGTGTTTAGGGATGCTTGGGTGGCTCAGTGGTTGAGCATCTGCTTTTGGTTCAGGTCATAATCTCAGGGTCCTGGGATCGAGTCCCACATCAGGTTCCCCACAGGGAGCCTGCTTCTCCCTCTGCCTATGTCTCTGCCTCTCTCTGTGTCTCTTATAAATAAATAAATATCTAAAAAAAAAAAAAAGAAAGAAAGAAAACAGTGTTTAGTTTTCATGGAATTCAGTGTTCCCCTTAAACACCAAGTGCAAATGCATAAAGCCATGTTCTACCGAGGCTACAAATTTGCTCTCAAAGGACAAAGAGAGCATTACTGGATTCTCTTCCTGGTAATGTCAAACACTAGCAGTGAGAGAGAACACATGACTTTCTCATAGTAACTCCCTGGGAAGTTACTGCACTCAGCTGGGCTTCCTTGCTGGTCGGTACCTTTGGATGACATGATTGAAGCAGAGTTCAGCTTGCAAGGGCCGCTGCAGGTTCTTCAGACAGCATCCCTTCAGCAGCTTCACCAAGCACTCATCATCCACAGAGTAGTCACTTATATCTTAAAACCAAACAAACAGAAAGCACACACAAAAGGAAAAACACTTTGAAAAATCCCAAGGAAGAGGGAGAACTAATAGCTATTTAGGTTTCAGAGGGATCACTGAAAAATAAGGAGAATATTTCTAGCATTTGTTAAGCCTTACTTAATAAAACACAATGAAAGTATTTTAAATTAAAAGAAGAATGAGTTACCACATTTCTACACCATTTTATTAAAGGAGTTCAACTCTCTCCACTTAAAACTCTTCAGGTGCTCATTCTCGGAGTTACATGACCTTAGATATAACAAGAGGAAATCTAAACTCTGAGGAAAGGGAGAGCTTTACTAATTCTATAAAAGGTAAAGCAGCGAGAAGCAAGAAGGCTGCCTCCTCCTCCTGTGGTTCTGGCATCTAACTGTGCTGGTTTCATGCAGGAGAGGATAACACTTCCATATGGAGAAGCAGATGGCTTCCTACCCATTAAAAATTCAGGAAGTAGGATACCCTTTCCAGATCATTCTGTTTACAACCTATCAATTCTCCCAGGTTATGTTCTTTTGGGGGTAAATTCTTTCATAAAATTAGACAAAATGGTTTTGAAGTACATGCAAGGTACCTAAAACCCTCGCAAACTTGCAAGTGCTTGAGACCAATGTAAAGGTTTTTCTTTTTTTTCTTCTTCTTCTTTTTTCTTTTTTTTTTTAAAGGTTTTTCTTTTACCATGTTTTCCCTTTCAAAAATGACTCTGCCTTCTCCAGCCCAAAGCTATAGAATATTAAACGAAAGGAACCGTATTATGTATGACATCAACCTGACAAAGGTAGCCATTTCACATCTATCACTCTTGAATTTGGGATCTCCTGCAAGTTACTGCAACAAAGTCATTCCCAAGACAGACTGATAATTTAAACAATTCAGGCTGTGACAGTACAAAGGGTGCAGGGGAGTAAACCAAACCAATGAGGCCTGGGAGTCCTCATATTGAGACCCCCCTGGCTTTCAGTACAAACCTCAGAAATTACCATTAACACATGCTGGGGTTTTGGTTAGTACATTGCTTGTTTATGGGAGGTTAATGATGCTACTTAGCCAACTGGAAGGGAATCACTTTATTTCTAGGTGCTGAACACAGCTGATATTCACCTCTCACGTCTGAGCTCTGATGGTTCATTCACCAAGAAAAATCACAGATATCAACATCTTGTTATGTTTCCTATTACTTAAGGACCATTTTTCAATCCCGTGCCACACACACACACACACACACACACACACAAATATATGTATGCTTCTAATCATGGATACTCGCTGACATGTATATATATATATATATATATATATATATATATATATATATATATATACACACACACACACACACACACACACACATATATACACAAGAAGCAGCATCTTTCCAGGCCTAGAATCAAACCCTGAGGGTCCATCCTGGATGCTGGTTTTAGTATCATTTGTGTGCATTCTAATGAGTTCTGTATTAGCATTTTATGAAGGTTTGTCTTACCATAAACTTCTGGTGCTCAGTGAATGGTGGTTTTACTGAGGAACAGACACAACATTATGGAAAATTAAAGTACCAGTTAAGCCGCACTTAGTGTTTATTTGGATCATGAGTTAAGGATGTGGAAAATTGGCCCCGAAGATACCACCTTCCTCCAAACCTTAGCAAAACCATTATTTCCTCTGACCGCAGAGTACTCTCTGTCAGATGATTATTTTCCCTTAAAATCTGAGCGCTTTATCATGATTCTCAACCTCATGGGTGAGTTCACAGATGCGCATTTCAACACACAATTTCCATTTTACATTCCAAGAAAATTATACAGTAATGCCGCCAAAGCACATTTTCATCATAAAAGATCAGCTTAACTTAATAAAACAGAGGGTAGGCTGATGAAAAAGAAAGTTTGAAGCCCAAACTACAAAAATACCCACAGTGAACTTTTTAGAAACTAGCCGAAATGTACCAAAGGAAAAATTCAAAAACAGGTTTAGAAAATGAAAAGCCATAAAGTAGCATTTTCCCTTTTATGTAACCTTGATTGTGTTTGCTATAGTATTTCACAAAGCAAATTAACTGCAACAAAGAATCAGAGAAGAACCACTGTACTGACTTTTGGCTACATGTTGAATTTAGTTAGATTTCAAACAGAACATTAATGGAATTAGTGGCAGACACTGACTCCAGGCGTATTACACTAAGTGTTCTTTTCTTATTAAACTATCTTTCCCTTTGTATCCATAACCAGCCTTTCATAACCACATTGTCAGAGTAGAATACCAACTGGATCTTCTATCGTCTTTTACTTTAGAGACATTTGCCAAGGAGAGAAGAAGCAAAAACTCAGTTTCCCAAGACTGGGGAGAAAGGGGGTGAAGGTTGAAGTCACGTTGGGTTTACAACTTCATTTCACTTTTTCAGATTTTGGATTTTTCCCCCATTGCTCTGAAATAAGAGCTAAAATACTAAAAGGTCATTACTGAGAGGGATGGAGGGAGCAGAGAGGGAAATCTGGTAATTTTCCTGCATAACACAATGGACCTAGAAGATCCTTTATCATAAATTTCATGTACAAAATCTTCAGGAAGGAAAACTTGTTTTTTAAACCCAGAGGGAATGCATACAAAACTAGAAATGTACAAAGTACAGTGCATCTGCCTGTCTGAGCTTTCCCCAGTCCTCCTTGAATATCTCTAAGTCTATCATTTCAACAGATCATTAAAAGAGGAAGGAATTGGGCACCTGGGAGGCTCAATCAGTTAAGCGTCTGCTATCAGCTAGGTAATAGTCTCAGGGTCCTGGAATCGAGCCCCACACTGGGCGCCCTGCTCAGCCTTTCCCTCTGCTTCTGTTTTCTCTCTCTCTTTCAGTCTCTCTTTCAAATAAATAAATAAATAAATAAATAAATAAATAAATAAATAAATAAATAATGTTTTAAGTAAAATAGGAAGGAAGGAATAGAGAGAGTAGTCTGGTTTTCTAAACTTCTATTGCATTGTATATACTTAATCTGATACATATAATACTCCTTTACATTTTTCCCCCAACCAATAATGGGACAAAATAAACTTTGAGGTAAAGGCTGAAGAGCCTGCTCAAATAGAGAAAAACCCAGAGGTCCCTCAGGACTTCTTAATATACAAAGGCCCCACTCTCTGGTGGTAAATATTAGTCTATAGTACAAAGGATAGACATTCAAACTTCAGAATTTATTCAACTGAACCAAAGTCCTTACATTTGTAGGAAAACACAAGAAACAAGCTGGTCCACTTTCCTGGGGGGGGGGGGGGGGGGAGGGGGAATACTCTACATATGTTTTTATTTAATAAAAAGAGTTTTTCCTTCACCTCCCAGTTTTAACATATCCATTTATTAAAAACATATCCATTTTCCCATTTGGTTTGTGGATATGTGGGTTTTAATTATAGATAATTCCCCTACTGGCAGGAAAAATGTTTTCTCAGTCTATCACAATTCTATATCTAGTATAGAAAATCTAAGAATGTTCAAATGAGCAAGTTAATAAAATGTAGCCAAATTAGTTGAACAAAAATGAATACTAAAATTTGTTTAAAAATCCAAATGGATCTTACAAGGTGCATTTTGTGAAATCTCATTTTTTCAGGTGAACTTTCATGGAATTTCATTTCATCTAAATTTCAAAATGATTTGGCTTTATGCTGACTTTACATGCAAATCAAACTGAAATATTTTTCCGTCTTGAAATTACTTCATGCTGAAAATAGTAAAGATCATCTCATATCCATTAAGATGACTACTACCAAAAAACAACAACAACAAAACAAAACCCCAGGATATTACAAATATTGGTGAGGATATAGAGAAATTAGAAGCTTGTGTGCTGCTGGAGAGAATGTAAACTGGTGCAGCCACTACAGAAAACACTGTGGTAATTCCTCAAAAAATTAAAAAAAGAAATGATACATTATCCAGGAATTCTATTTCTGAGCATATAAGAACTGAAAGCGATTTCAAAAAATATTTACATACCCATGTTCATATTAGTATTATTTGCAATAGCCAAAAAGTAGAAGCAACTCAAATGTGCAACAGTGGATAAATGGAAAAACAAAGTTTTATATCAACAAAGTGATATATACATTCAATGGAATATTATGCTTAAAAAGGGGAAAATTATCACACATGCTACAACATGGATATACCCCATGGCCATTATGCGAAGTGAATTAAGCCAGTCCCAAAAGGACAAATAATGGAGGATTCCACTCATATGAGCAACCTAAAGGAGTCAAATTCATAGTAACAAAAAGTAGAACTATGATTGCCAGAGGCAGTGGGGAGAGGGAAATAGAGCGCTATTTTTAATGGGTATGGAAAAGTTCTGGAGACTGGTTGCACAACTATGGGAATATACTTAACATTACTGAACTGTACAATCAAAACTGGGTCACAGGGTAAATGTTGTGTTATATATAGTTTTTACTACAATTAAAAATTAAAAAGAAGGGCACCAGGGTGGCTCAGTTGGTTAAGCGTCTGACTCTTGATCTCAGCTCAGTTCTTGATCTCAGGGTCGTGAGCTCAAGCCCCATACTGGGCTCCACGCTAGGCATGGAGCCTACTTAAAAAAATAAAAATAGGGACATCTGGGTGGCTCAATGGTTAAGAGTCTATCTTCAGCTCAAGGCGTGATCCTAGATCCCAGGATGGAGTCCCACATTGGGCCTCCTGCATGGAGCCTGCTTCTCCCTCTGCCTATGTCTCTGCTTTTCTCTCTCTGTGTCTCTTATGAATAAATAAATAAAATCTTTTTAAAAAATAAAAATACAATACAAAAACTTTTAAAAATTAAGAAGATAAAATTGTAAAAAGAATATTAAAGAAGCTTAATACAACTCTATACATAGAAAAACTATGCAGACAATGTAACAATAACGGAACATCTAGGACATACAAAGCAAGTCTAAAATGTCCATATAGTGAGTCTGTAAGTCTGTACTTATACATACACTCCAACGGTTCTCTGTTAAATAGTAAAAACTTTGGATTTCTCTTTTGGATTACAGTTTATTGAGCCTTTTCATCCACTTGTTTCCCTGGTGCCCAGAAAGCAGAGAGTCCATGAAGATAAATAACTCAATATCTTGGCTACTCTACCTAAGTTCCAACTCATAAAGGGCTGAAGTTTAAAACTTTTCTGTAAGTGGCAGGAATAAGGAGAGAAAGGGAACCATGGTTCTTTTATAAAAATGCTGCCTTTGACATGAGAGAGTGACATTAACTCACTCTCCATCAATCGATGATCTTTACAGGTACCTTTTTTTCAGTAGTAAAACAGAATATCCCATTTACCTGATCTTCCTGTGATTACCAGTTTATATTTCTTCCTGTGATTATCGGTTTAACTTGCAGAATGATTATTTGGGAGAACTGGGGTAGGAGGTACCCGTCTGTGGCCTCAGAACATCATTGCTTTTTGTTCTATTGACTTCTTCTGCTATCCTTCCTGAAACTTTGACCTTATTAGCAAATAAGGCAATTGATTTACTTTCATTCTTTTATATTTTTTTCCTTATTGGGGGTGAATCTGAAGCTAGAATTATTTCAAATATGGAAAGCAGCCTAAATGCCCAACAATACTAAAAGAGTTGACTAAATTATGATACATTAGCTCCATGGAGTACTATGAAGCTTTTGAAATTATTATAGGAGCCATTTAACAACAACTTAAAAGGCTATGATAAAAATAGAACTACCATATGATCTAGCAATTCTACTTCTGGGTATTTATCCAAAGGAAATGAAAACACCAACTTGAAAAGGTATCTGCACCCTCATGTTCATCACAACATTATTTACAATAGCCAAGATATGGAAGCCACAAATGGATGAATGGATAAAGATAATGTAATATAGACATACCACAGACTATTTATTCAGCCATAAAAAATAAAATCTTGCCATTTTGCAACAACATGGATTGACCTTGAGAGCATTATGCTAGTAGTGAAATAAGTCAGACATACAAAGATAAATACCATATGATCTCACTTATATGTAGAACCTAAAACAAACAAAACCAAACAAAAAAAACCAAGCTCATGAATTGGTGGTTGCCAGGAGTAGGGCATGGGAGGTAGGAGAAATGGGTAAAGAGAGTCAAAAGTATAAACTTCCCATTATAAAATAAGTAAATCATGGGGATATAATGTAGTATGGTGGATACAGTTAATACTGTACTGCATATTTGAAAGTTGTAAGAAAGCAGATCTTAAAAGTTTTCAACACAATAAAAAATTTTTGTAATTATGTATGGTAACAAATGTTAACTAGACTTATTGTGGTGATTATTACAGAGTCCACAAATATCGAATCATTATGGTATACACATGAAACTAATATAATGTTATATGACAATTACAGTTCAATTAAATATAATGTTACATGTCACACTTCACTTTTAAAAAGTATGATATATTAAGTGAAAAAAAAGTAGGCTAGTATATGCCCAGGTATACTCTGATTATAACTATAAAAATAAAGCTATTTGGAACAAATAAAAATTCTGAATTAATTGTTATAATAGCAAAAATATGGGTAACTTTTTTCACCTACATCTATCAATCATAATTGTGTTTAATTTTTTAGCAATAATTATAAACAAAAATCTCATTTAGCATTTCAGCCTCATTTTATAGCTCCAAATAAAAAAATGAAACAAATGAGGTCCTCATTCCTGGAGCTATATTCAATATTTAATTTCCCATGTGGAGAATATACTGAATATGAGGCTAGCCACTCTGTCAGTGCTCATCATTTTCAAGTTAAGAAATATGAATTAACTTATAATTTTTCCAGACTTTTCCTGAATTTCTATGCCTTTTGCCATGTTTGTTACCATAGAAGTTTTCATTTTACTCCTGTGGTTAGAACATTCCAAAGGATAAATGGTTGGGGAGGTTGGTAAGGAATACTACAAAAGGCTATCATTTATGGCATCATTTCTCAAAAGATAAATCTTCTGTTTAAGATAGAGAATTAGACAATGTCAGAGAAAGAAATCTTTGGATATTATCTGTGTATCTTTGGATATCATCACCCCATTTTAAAAGAAACTCGAGGCCCAGAATGATAAGGTATATTTCCCAGAGTTTCATGCTAGAGCTGGGACAGTAAGCCCAGATGGCCTGATTTTCCTTCTACTATGCCAGATGCTTCCAGGAAATGGAGCTTCCAGGAAACTGGAGAGGGGCCTCCAGTACAACCAGCAGTAATTAGTAAAAAAAATTCAATTTTAATAAAATTTCAACTTGAAAAGTTCTGTGTCTGCAAAAACATAATAGTCATTACAGAGCAAAAGAAGGCATGGAAAGAGTCACAAACTAAAAACCAGAAATGCACCCTAGAACTCTGATTGTTCATTTTTTTCGGTAACACTTATTTGGGTATAATTCACATACCATACAATTCACCCATTTGAAGCACACAATTTGCTGTTGTACAGCCAATACTATGGTCTTAGAACATTTTCATCACTCCAAAAAGAAATGCCATACCCTTTAAAAGGTGTCACACACATACCCCAGTTCTCTATTCCTAGGTAATCACTAGCCTACTCTCTTTATAGATGTACCTGTTCCAAATATTTCACATAAATGGAATCATACAATATGCTGTCATCTGCAACTGGCATCTTTCACTTAGCCTCATGGCCCCAAGGCTAGTCCATATTGCCCCAAATGTCACTCCTCTGACTACAATCATCCAGACCCTTGAAGCCCAAGTATTTTGTCCTTATGATGTGTACAAATGAACATGGGCAGATGTGCACAGGGAAAGGGCAGGAGAGTGGTAATAAAAAAATATTTCCAGGCTTTTACTTTTTATACTTACTTTCATTTTGTAAAGCAGCCTCAGCCTTTTCAACAGTGACCAACAGATTTTCAGAAAGGTCTTTTCTCTTGCTCACTACTGGAAAACCATTCCAGACATACATCATTTCCTAATGAGGAAGAATGAAAAGTCATTCACAATTATATGAGGTTATCCAATATCCTTTACAACAACACAACTATTCTCTTGGTTGCTTGTCGCGCGCGCTGGGGGCGACAACCGTCCAGGGCTGAGGGTAAGGGAATGAGGAAAAGAAAGGAGACATAAACAGAGTGGGAGCAGGAGGGACATATGGCCGGATTCAGCCACAATGCCAACTTTATTTGTATTATTCACTCTTTTATAAAGCAGGGTTGTTTAACAAGCAGGATATTTTAAGCTTAGTTCTCCAGACATGTCCTTTCACAGTAGACAGCAACAGTATGCGCCCTTGAATAGATAGCTACAGTATGCGTCCTTGAGCCACAAGCCTTCAACAACAAGGGTGAGACAGGTGGGCCTCGGTTGGAAGAGTCAACAGAGAGCCTTTGCTCGATCCATTAACCCCTTCCTGGCACGCGGCTCAGGTGGGCCCTGAGCCACGGTTGGAAGAGTCAACAGAGAGCCTTTTTGCTCAACCCATTAACCCCTTCCTGGCATGCGGCTCCCAACAGTTGCTAGGGATCTCAAGACAACATTCAGAAATCACTTTCCTTAGCTTTCCTCATTTGGAGTGCAGTGAAGAGAATTTCGCCTTTTCTCATTTTATTATATGCCTTTTGCCTTTTATACCATGAAGTGATTCAATATATATAGTATATTATCTTTTTACGGAAAAATTTACTCATTCACTTATACATGTATTGGTATTCCATCCTTTTGGAAGATAGTAGATTACGATATAGTAATAAATAGAGTATTTTTAACTGATCGTGTGAACAATTGCATTTGATAAAGATTTTGTTGTTAATTTTAAGTAAAGGGAAACATTTAAAAATATCTGCCAATTGTTTACATAAAATGTTTCCAAGGACTTCACTGGAAATGAACATACAAAATATTTTAATGGTTCTTTTATCTCATTAAAAATATGTGACAGTCCAGCAGTGCAATCCAACATGCAGAAAATGCATTCACTTAAAGCCATATGGCTGAATGACAGTCCCTGAAAATGTAAACTAATGATTTCTCATTGCAAATTATATCTCATAGGCTAACAGATGAGAATTTTTTTGGACCAAAAGCAAATATGCTTTTGCTTGAAAATATTTTTCTAACTTCCCTGGTAGTATAGTTCATATTTTTAAGGGTATGAAATAAGCAGGGTAATTAGTATCTTCTTGGAAATAAATGAATTTTAAAATATGATAAAGATATTGTTTGAACAGCTTCTTACAGGCAAGTAGTGGAAATGAGGAAAATACATACGGATGGCAAAGGGGAATAACTGAATAAACTCTGGAATACAAAAAGAAAGAAAGAAAGAAAGAAAGAAAGAAAGAAAGAAAGAAAGAAAGAAAGAAAGAAAGAAAGAAAAGGAAAAAGTCAGGAAACCCCAAAGGAGGACAACAGATGTCAGCTTGTACTTCATGGTTTTCCTGTGCTGACTACCCATGCAAAATCAAACCCCAAAGAGCCAGAATAATTTGATATATTCCGTACTTTCAAAGAAGTCTTCATTAAAACAAATTAGGTGGAAGTTATGCTTTTTTTCATGAAGTCTTGTCTAAACAGCCTAACAATTAAGAATGTGGTGCTCTGGGGGGCACGTGGATGGCCCAAGGCACAAGGTGGGTAAGCCCCTGACTCTTGGTATCAGCTCAGGTAAGATCTCAGGGTCCTGAGATCAAGCCCCATGTCAGGCTCTACACTGAGTGCAGAGTCTGCTTAAGATTCTCTCTTCCTCTCCCTCTGCCACTCCTGCTCATGGTCTCTCACTGAAAAAAGTATGAGCACCACATTGTTGAATGACCACCCACTTAGGGCACCTGAGGGTTGGAAATGTGGCTAGTCCAAACTGAGATCTGCTCTAAAGTAAAATACACACTAGATTTCAAATGATTAGTACAATAGAAAGGAATGTGAAATACCTTGTTAAATTTTTACTGGTTACATGTTCAAACAAACATTTTACATATACTGGGTTAAACAAAATATATTCTTAAAATTATTTGAATATTTCCTTTACTTTTTACAGTATTTGACCCCTTAATTTTTAATGTGGCTACTAGAAAAGATAAAATCAAATAAATGGCTTGCATTAGAATTCAACTCAACTTTAATTAAGCCAACTCACCTCCCTGCCTGAATTTCCTTATCTGTAAAATGAGACCACAGAAAGAAAGTATCCTCAACAGAGTTACTGTAAGAACCAAATGATATGTTTTTTAAAATAACCTTTCAGGGGCACCTGGTGGCTCAGTGGTTGAAAGCCTGCCTTTGTCTCAGGTCCTGATCCCGAGGTCCTGGGATTGAGTCCCGCATTGAGCTCCCCGCAGGGAGCCTGCTTCTCCTTCTGACTATGTCTCTGCCTCTCTCTCTCTGTGTCCCTCACGAATGAATAAATAAATATTTTTTAAATAACTTTTCAAAAATATTAAATGATATATATTTTAAAATATAATGCTTAGAACATACCAACTAGTCAAAAAATTAGCTATAATTTTTATGATTATTTAATTATTAATAATTTATAAATGTTCACCTTACAAACACTCTTACAATGGCTCTTAATTGAGCTAAACTTCACAGCAAACATAAACTTCACAGGTGTGCTTCCTGCTGCTGTGAATGAACGATTTCTTTTATTTGTTTATTTATTTTTAACAATTTCTTTATAGAACACAAACAGTAAATAAAATAAAGGCAGATACCAGGGCAGGGACGATGAGCTTCACTGGTGCAGGCAACGAGGCAGAGTAACGTCGAGACTTCCTTACAGCGAACTTCTCAGTAGGGATAGATTTCCCTGCAATTCTCTGCTTCAAGCTATCCACCTGTCTGTGAAGAACCCAACCCCAGCCCCAGCAAAAGGTCATTAGAACACATATGTTACTGATACTTGCAGTTTTCACAATGCACTACCCACACCAGCAACAGCAGCAGCATCTGGAAATGTGTCCTAAACACAAACTTTCAGACTTCACCCCAGTGGTGGAGTGACCTAATATTAGTAATTCTAGAGCTGGGCCCAGCAATCTGGAGTCTAGTGAGCCCTCCAGGTGATTCAGATGCGTGCTCAAATGTGAGAACCACTGACTGACACATACTTCTCTCTAGTTAACTTAGCTAGTGTATTTTTTTTTATCAAATACAATCAAGAAAATCTAGATATAAAATTGGCAATGCACCCCAATGGTTATCACAGCAATGTCTACAATAGCCAAAATATGGAAAGAGCCCAAATGTCCATCAACAGATGAATGGATAACACACGCACAATGGAATACTATTCAGTCATCAAAAGGAATAAAATCTTGGCATTTGCAATGACATGGATGGTACTAGAGGAAATTATGCTAAGTGAAGTAAGTCAGTCAAAGAAAGACAAATACCATATGATTTCACTCATATGTGGAATTTAAGAAACAAAACAATTCAATGCTATCATAGAGCAGACCTCAAGCTTTCTCCTGAAAATAAGACTGGTTACATGTTTCATGGAAATTGTTTTGATATGAAGAAAACTTATTCTGAAGTGGAAGAAAACAAATGGAGATTTAAAAGATTTCAACATATCTGAATATCCCATTCCATTCCATCGGCTGTGTGTGTGAAACAAGGACATGCATTTCACCAGTAAGAGGTGGCATTAATCCTACCACAGCATCCACTGATGTTGATTCTATAGTTAGTATACATGGTCCTATTTTCAAAAAGAGCTTCTAAAAATAAGATTAAAAAAATAGGCTTGGTATTACCTTCAAATTTGCCTGACAAGTCTTTATCCTAACATGGGCACAGAATACAGGATTCCATGTAAAAGGTCTCATCGTTAATTAGGTCTGAAGAATGTAACACAGCTTCTCTGCCCCTTCACTTCCTCCTCTCCAATGGTCATCTCCTCTCTGCTACCAGAGCCTCCCACCCCTGCAGTCATATCTTAGAGCATTTTTCCATTGCCTGCAACTTTTCTACCTTGAAGCGCAAATTCAAGCACACCACTCTGAATACCATTCTCTAAATTGGCTATTCTAGTAAGACTAGATAAATTGGCTATTCTAGTAAGACTGCTGGTCTACTTGCTCTTTGCCCTTCTCCTGATCCACATCTCTCTCTCTCTCTCCATGTTCCTGCTTAGATGGCTTTGTCCTTTGACTCCTGTACACACTGTCCGAAGTCCTAAATGCCCTCGTCCACTGGCTAATTGCAACGCTCATCTGATAAAACTGCAATCCTGGGTGAGGCTCAGTGTCTGTGTGAAAGCAGACTGGCATCCCTGTAAACCTTAGCACTGACCTCAAATGGTCATTCCTCCTGTGGTGTTTCTTTCAAAACCCCACCGTCCCACTCTCTGCGACAATGATTTTGAACATTTTCCATCCTCCCACACCTGCAGCCCACTCCTTTCTCCCTCAGTAAATGACCCTATTTTGTAAAGAAAAACAAGCTAGCAGATGGAGAGCCCTCCTTCTCATGTCACAACACATAAGTTTGCCTGCCTCTGTACCCACTCTGGACTTCCTCCTGTGTGATACAACAGAGCACCTGGTCCTCCTCCTACATAAAACCAACCATGCCATCAGTGTTTTCGATTCTAATTCCTCCTGCCCTTTAGGACACTTATAAATATCAGTCATCCCATTTCTTGCTTCTACGTGTAACCTCTCTTCTACCAACTGGATCCTTCCTAATGGTATTTGAGAATACTCACAACTCTCCCACTAAAACATTCTCTGACATGACATCTCCCTCCAACTACCAATCTCTCTCTCCCCTCCCCTTCATAGTCAGAATTATCTGGGGATGCATTTATCATCAACTCTGCATTTCTTTTCTTCAGCCACCCCAGTCTGAATTCCACTTCCACTTGACTACCTTATCAGCCTCTGCTAGGGTTACCAATGATCCCTGTCAACTCTGTCTTATATTTAAATAGAATACTGTGTTCTGTGAGACATAGTTTGATGCCCCTTGACCTTTCTTTTCTTTTGACCTATATACAGCTGACCCTTGAACAATGAGGGTTAAAGACACCAATCCCCGCATAGTCAGAAACCCACATATAGCTTTTGACTCCCCCCAAATTTAACTGTTAACAGCCTATTGTTGACCGGAAGCCTTACTGATAACATAAAGTTAATTAACATATATATTATACGTATTAAATACCATAGTCTTAAAATAAAGTAAACCAAAGAAAAGAAAATGTTATTAAGAAAATCATAAGGAAGAAAAATAAATTTTAAATATTGTACTATAGTTATCAAAAGAAATCTACATGTAAGTGGACCTATGCAGTTCAAACTCATGTTGTTCATCAGCTGTACATAAAATATAACATGATGTCCTATCAAGTATCACCATTTAGTTCTTTAATGGGCAGTGCTCCTTCCTGCAATAGGCTCTTTGGTCTGAAACTGTACCAGCACAACTCCCTGCTGCCTCAGCAGCTCCAACTCCACCTTCAGATACCATCTCAACCATTACTGCCTCTACATTTGTATACATACTTCTCCCATTGGGGAATGCTGGTAGGAGGGGACAGTGAGTGGGTACTCTTGGTGATGCAAGTTATTATCAGCTTCTGGCCTGCTAATTGTGATCCCAATCACAAGAGAGGAAAAAATATCAGGTTTGTTCAGGAAGACTGAGCATGGTGAGTTTAAAATGCTTTCAGAGCACCTGGGTGATATAATTGGTTAAGCATCCAAATCTTGGTTTCAGCTCATGATCTCATGGTCATGCGATCAAGCCCCAGGTCTACTTGGGACTCTCTCCCTCTCCCTCTGCCCCTCACCTACCTTCTCCAAAATAAATAAAATATTTTAAAAATAAATAAAATACTTTCATATATCCAAGTAAAGATGACAAATGGGAGCTGGCTTTATGGGTCTGGAGCTCAGTCAGGTCTGAACTAGGGATTTAAACTTGGCCTGGCCAAGATTTCCTAAGGTTGAGGCTCTAACACACCAATATTTAATAGCTGGATAAAATAGGATAAGCCTACAAAGATACTAAGAAGGAATGGCAAGAAAAGTAGTAAGAAAAAAATTAGTCATGTATTATGATTTTGCAATTATTTGTGTGATAATTTTACTGATATCTGGTCCTGCTACAAGATTATAAATTCCACAAGGACAGGAACCATGCCTGTTTATTCAGCACTTAACACGGTACCCCTCACGGAGTAGGTGCGCAAAAACAACATACAGATGATAGGTACATACTGATCTAGACAAAGTTAAACAGGTTAGTTCATAGCAGACCTTCTCTGAGTATGGTTTTTAAAGATTCCTGCATTGAATGAGTAGAAATTAATGAAAATATAAAGCATGGGAGAACACTCAGGGGAAAAGAAAGATGTATTTAAGATCTTTGTTATAGCAATAGTACCTTGCTTACCTGAATAAAGTTACTACATCCTCCTTAGTTGCTACTACATCTTCCTCTGGAAGCATACTCAAAATTGCAGCTTTCAAGAACACATATGTTGCCTTGAGGAAAAGAAGAAAAGCAGTGAGTACAGAACATCTCTAGGTACATGACATTTCTATCTTGCATGTCAGGAATGACCCACAAACTGTCCAGAGGTAACATTTAAAAGGGACCTAAGAAAAAAAAGAAAATGAAGTCTTACACTGCTTGGTCCTATTGAGAATAACACTTTTCAGTTAATTTTGACCCCTTTCCTATTACATAACAATAGTGTTCACACATAAGAGAGTATACAGAATGAACAAGAAATCGTTATCTCATTTCTCCCAACTTCTCACAAATAGGTGAGAATTAATTTTAATTATTATGAAACACCTCATCACCAGGGCATCATAAAGTCTCCAGAAAAAATGTTAAGACTATTGATATTTTTTTTAAAGATTTTATTTATTCATTCATAGAGACACACAGAGAGAGACAGAGACAGAGAGAGAGACAGAGAGAGAGAGGCAGAGACACAGGCAGAGAGAGAAGCAGGCTCCATGCAGGGAGCCCGAGATGGGACTCGATCCAAGGTCTCCAGGATCAGGCCCTGGGCTGCAGGCGGCACTAAACTGCTGTGCCACCGGGGCTGCCGGACTATTGATATTTAATAACTTTTAAATGTAAGTGCATTTCATCCTCAGAGATGAAACCTCTTTGTTGAAAAGGACTGTGTGGATGCTTTCAGAGCTGAGGGCAGTACTTATAAGCAGTAGGTATTTAATGCCTATTTCCCCCTTCAATGAATCCCTCAGTTGAGAAAGCAGTGTTGATGTCATACTTCTGAATAAACAGTCCTAAAAAAAAGTCATCCTGGACACTTATTAACAAATAGGTAACATTAATGAAAGCACAGCACTTTACCTTGGACCATTTACTTTCTTTGCAAAGCAGATCGGAATAATAATATGCCTTCATCCAGTTTTGTTGGAATACATAAATCCACATCAGCTCCCAGTAACAGAGATGGTGAAACTGTTTCCATTCTTCTTGAACTGAAATGCATTTTCGAAATATCTCTTGTGCCTATAAGTCAATTGCATAAAGCTGATCATCCAGATAATAGACAAGGAGATAATAACCTAATGGAAAAATACATAAATCACTTTGTACAAAAAGAACAAAGGCATCACTCATTAAACCATTCAGTGTGATGATATAATGATCCTTCCCCTCCATGCAATGATACAATTAAATTCTGCCTCTTGATTTAGCTTCTTGAGGGGGCTGTGGGACTTTATAATGTGAGAGAAGTGAAGTCCCTTCCCAAGTAAGATATAAAATGCAGAAGTCCTTTACAAAAAGACTGAAAATAAAAGCCAGAACTCCCGTAAGTTAAAATATACCTTAAACAAAGTTAAAGGCAGGCTGGGAGAAGGTATCATTACATCCACAAGTGGCCAAAATTAACCCTTATCATACAACAATTTTATAAAATCCTTAAAAAAAAGACAACTCAATGGGAAAATTGTCAAAGATATGAATTGGTAAATCAGAGAAAAAGATATACAAGTGACAAACATACACATGAAGAAATCTATACGCTGAAAAATAAAAATTTAAAAATTAGATTCTCAGGGCACCTGGATGGCTTGGCAGGTTGAGTGTCTGACTTTTGGTTTTGGCTCAGGTCATGATCTCAGGCTCAGGTTCCTGAGATCAAGGCCCATGTCGGGTGCCATGCTCAGCAGAGGGTCTACTTGTCCCTCTCCCTCCTCTTCTGCTCCTCCCCCCACTCTTGCGTGCACATCTTCTCTCCCTCTCTAAAATAAATAAATCTTTAAAAAAATAGATTATCATATTTTGGCCATGACATGGGCAAAAATAAAACAGATAAATCAAGAGTTGCCAAACTATATTGGAAACAAGTATTCTCATTTCTTTATAGAAGTTTAAATGGGATAACCTTAGTTATTAACCTTAGTTAGGAGGGCAATTTGTCTAAATTTATCAAAATGCGAACACCTTTGACCTAGAAATCCTGATTATCAGAATCTTATATAAATACACATGTGCACAGAAATATACACGAGAGGTTTACAAAAGCATTATTTATAGTAGCCAAATGTCTATCAGTAGTGGGACGCTTTATTAAGTATCATACATCCATCTAATGGAATGAAATCAAGCCATCAAAAAGACTGAGGGAGATTTAGATATACTGACCTGGAAAGAAATCCAAGATGTATTGTAAGTAGAAGAAGAAAAAAACAAATCAAAGAAAAATACATAGGTTTGATCTCATTTGTGTAGAAGAAAATTATTGGTTAGTATACTTATATGAAAAACTCCATAGTCGTCTTCTTCAAGAGAATTAATGAATCATTTCCCTTGATAAGGAGTATGTGCAAAACAGTGAAGTTGTATCTTATGCAAGGGCTAGATTTCAAAGTCAATATATAATACAGAAACTCATAAAGTTTTTTGAAGAATTCCCTTAAAGGCGATCACCTATATTTTTGTAAAATATTCTACCCCAAGCTGCCTCATGGACTTATGTGTAAGTACAAACCATATTCAGAAATCTACTATAGAATACACACACAAAATTAAATTGGAGCATTTAAATAATATATTTTGTCTTTATTTCTGTCTAGCATATAAGCTGAACTTACTTATGTTGAATGAATATGACACAGCCCCACCTTACAGACAACTCCCCAATTATTCCCCCCCCCCAAATAAATTACCTCTTCCACATTCCCTTTCAGCAGCTCTATCCGGGCATGATAAAACAACATGAGGGAGCCCTGTGGAGAAAGGAAGAAAACAGATCAGCGCCAGCCCTGCTTGATTGGTTATGATTGAAACACGCACTTGAAATTCTAAGCATACATTTGGAAACTGCCGGAGGAAGGGTGCAAGGAGGTTCTCCGCTTCCACAACATTCACTTCTCCTGTACCTAGAAATTCAACAGGAAAAACCTTAGTCTTCACGAAACAGGGTGATACTTATAAGTAGTTCTCCACATTTCATTAAAATATAGCAAACACCTATTCATGGAAAAGATAAAGACTGTTAATTTGGCATTTCTGCATTTGAGAAATAAAGTAAGACAAGTCCCATCTATGACTGTAGTTTAAGAAACCTCTAGGACAGACTAATGCATAAGTATAGAAGCAGTTATCTTTGAATTCTAATTGGGCTTTCTGGTTTTAATAGCAATTATTAATTTATCTTAACCAAAAATTTAATTTTCTACTCAGAAAGAAATGCAATACAAATATGCTAAAATAGATCACCTTAAAGTTTACAGAATGTTTTTAGCTGAGAACAGATAAAAAATATTCTTTGAAAGAAACCCTCCAGCCCCTCTGCTAAATGTTACTATGACAAATGTCACTATTTTTCATATTTACTCAAAAAAGAAAAAAAAGTAAACAAATATGGACTACTAGCTCTTGGTAATTTTTTTCCAATTGTTTTACTTGAAATATAATTAACATACAATGTTATATTGGTTTTCAGGGAACAATCTAAATTTTTTACTTACTCAGATGAAAGGTCATCAACTTTCAATGACATAAGATGTAATTCAGTCCTTACCAAGTATTAGGGAGATATAAGTATGAAAAGCTAGTATAGTTAAGCAGCACAGTGGAGACCTCATGCTTCTTCCTGATGCACCTTCCTGTAACTGCAGAAGGCCCAACTCCTATGGGAAGCAAATGCATTTCAGAAGGGGAAAACATGACTGAAAAATTATTCCGACACTACAGAGGCCTGGTTCAGGTATCTCCACCCTCCAAGAAGGTGGAGTTTATTTTTCAAGAGCTTAGAATAGGGGTAATCCCTAACCAGAAACAAACTTTATATTGTAAACTGGCATAAGATAATCTCACAAATTTTTTTCACATTATGTGATTCTAGGGAGAGGAAAAAGGTAGTGCTCATTTCATAGAAATGTTCTATTTTTCTGATAAAAAATATTAGTTTATTTAGACATATTGAGGATCTAAGCACAAGACACTATGGTGGGTATGAACAAATAGAGTTTTGTCTTCGAAGATCTTTCCACCAAATAGGCAAGACACTACATGAACACAGGGTTGTGTTAGAATATGGTGAGTGTCATAAGAAAAATAACTTAATGATTCTGAGTCAGGGATACTTGAGTCTCACTGGGAAAAAATAAGAGAAAGTTGGAGGAATAGCTGACATTTATCTCAAATCTAATGATGGAGAGGCTCTCAAGAGAACATTATTTGGGAGGCTGCTGGCTAGAGAGGACATCTAAATTAGAGAGTAGCAGAAGCACAGAAATAAAAAGCACAGGACCTGTATGATAATCTGTTCCCCCAGATAATCTTGTTCTCATATAGTTCTCAAAACCTGCCCTCTTCACTAACATGGATAGCTTTTGCAATAAGGCAATCCAGGTAATAGCATACTGAATATTATGTTTAATAAATGTTATATGCTACAAAAACAACCACACAGAAACATAACAAATGAAATTCATGGAAAACAAAATTTCCTTGCTTAGTTTTATCATGAAACTTGTAAAAGTGCAAGGAAACCCAAAACACTCTAACTATACTTGATCCATGTGAATCATAAAATGTGAGACCTGGAAATCTAGCCTAATTCACTGGTTGTACAGAGAACACTCTGGGGTTGCATATTTTAACTACACAAGAGTACTAAAGTCCAGCAAGTTGCAATATTAGTAAATCATAATTGTAAGTAATGAAGAAAAAAATTTTAGCTTTCAAGAGAAGAACCATCTCAGCTCCTGAAAAGCATCATCAAGACCCCCATGACTCTTTACTGCTATGCAAATAAATTGCCAATAATGGTCATGCTTGTTATGAGGATGTGTTGCATTGCTCTTGTATTCAACACTGTTTTATCTTTCCTGTCAAAATTAAGATAGAATTAAATTTGTACCCTGTTTCCTGAAAATCCTATAAATTCTAGTAGTCTGATGATCCGTGCTGGTAAAAGGGAGAGCATCTACAAGAGAAAAAAAAAGTATATTTGTTAGTGTATTGAACTATAGGTAAACGTTAACCTCCAAACAACTTAAAGTTTTAATAATTCGGTAATATGAAATATTAAACCAAGTTTAAACTACTATACATATCTAGTCAGCACATACTGCACATACCATAGTCATTACCTGTGAATTAATTTCATTTAGCTAAGACAATGAACCTAAAAATTAAAAAACAAAACAAAATCCTGGCCTTCTTAGGGTGCTCTAGAGATTACTTGATCCTTTTATGTGCAATGATGAAGTGATGAGAAGGCAATCCCTCAGTGCCTAATTCCAAACAAGATTCCTTTTAACATCGTTTTCCAGAAAACAAGTCTGTTGAATTCTGCATAATATGCTGACACCATCCAAAAGTGAACAGCATGACACAACAGTTCCTTTTTAGGACATCCCTAGGGAATAGTGGGAGGGGAGATGCAGCCAGTGCAAGACTTCAAGCCTTTTACTTGCTTGTTCACTTTGCTTGGAAGGAGAAATAACCATGTATGCAATTCTATACAGATCCACAGACTGGAATCAATGGTTTGCTGAATGGCCAGAGATTCGAAAGGAATATCATTGGAAAATTAATGACAAAGAGGTTTAAGAAAGGGTATAGGCCTCTCTGAGTGAACAAAAAACATGAAGATATTTGTGTTCCATGTGAATGTTCACCAAAGTCTGACCTCAGCAGAGGAGGATTTGAATAATCAAATTGGATGACCTGTTCTACTGCCAGCCATCCTCTTTCCCCAGCCACCCCATCACTGACCAACTGGACTCATGAACAAAGAGGCCATGGTGAAGTACACAGTCAGGTGTATTATTTCATTTTCTCTTTAATCCCAGTCAAACTTTAATAAATTTTAAAATCTCTAAATAATATATTAGAATTTGATAAATATCTACTCAAACTCTTTGTCTCCCTCACAGCATCAAAATAATGCCTCAAGTTATATCATTACTGTCTCATCTATTTTCAATTCCATAGCCACCAATATTTCAGATGTGGAAATGGATCCAGATTCCAAGTTCCTTATTACCAAAAATGTTGCTAGTCCATTCAGAGTACTGCATGCTTTCCCTCTTATACAATCCAAAACTACTCTGAGTGTGTGCAGAACTTTACAACACATACTAACCAAAGTCACCATTGGATCACAACAAACAAAAACTGATCCCACTACAGCCACTTGTCAACCAAACCCAGGTAGAGGTTCACACACAGTAGAGAAGGCACTGGAAATCTTAGTTCTTTTACTAAAGCCTCTGGCAGCTTTATAACTATTTACTTACCAAATTAAAGGCACCTATTCCAAGCTTGACACCCCCTTCAAACTCATAGAAGAACTGCTGTTCACCTTTGTTCTTCTGAATTACATGCAGAATAGAAAGACATTCTCTGGATCGAAGAAAAAAGTTACCGTGTAAGTATACCATGACTCTGAAAATTAACGTTAAGTCAAATTTCACACTGACACACTATAAAATAAATGTCATTAGCCAAAACACTAGACAGTTTTTCAGTGGAGGCGGCTGTGCTGAGTCTAACCTTAAGTCTACTCTGGTCATAGTCATTAAGGAAAAACTGACATGCCCATTTCTGCACTGTTTTATCAGGACCAATCTTTCTAGGCTGGAAGCAAGACAGGGCTGGGGTATCAGCAGACATGACTCCAGAGCCACAGGACCGCAGGGCTGTGACCTCACAGCTTTCCAGCAATGTTTCACAGAGGACTTCCCAGGTATGCTCTGTCCCGCAGCTGCTGTGCACGCTTCAACAGCCCTACATTCCACGGAGTATCTGAGATGCTACTGCCAAAAAATGTGAATTTCAGTGTGATCTCAAATAGATTGATTAAATTACAGCTTGCAAGTATGAAAGACTGAAAAAGGACCGCAAATTCCATCAAACTGCACCCATTTGTTGTTTTTCTTTTCCTATTCCATCCAAGGAAATCTTTCTGATTTCTCATTTTCATTTCTTTTCTATTCATTTCCCCTCTTCCCTTCACATCTTCAAAAGGCAAATAATTGATCAGAGAAATGCAAATTCAAACAATGACAAAGATATAACGCTTGGTAATGAATAGGAAGTGCTTACCAAACTGACAAATATATATCTTAAAGGTAATAAGGAATAACCAGATATCATGTATCACCTTGTATAATTACAAAACATACAACTTCATTTATGATATATTCTAGCCAAATTTATTTAACCTGAATCCAGTAAGCCTAGAGATCTAATTTCCAGTTTATAGGGAATATAAGGGGCGAGAAGAATGCAATGGACTTAATAAATTATGCCCCTCTCCAAATTTGTAAATTGAAGCTCTAAGCCCCAGTGTGAGAGTATATGAAGATAGGGATTTTTAGGAGGTAATTAAGGGTGGGGCCCTAATCTGATAAGACTAGTGACCTTAGAAAAAGAGGAAGAGAGAGAGGTTATCTCTCTCTTGACCACTGTAAAGGCTGAGTGAGAAGATAGCCATCTGTCTGCAATCCCGAAGGAGAGTTCTCTCCAGAAGCTGATCATGCGGGCACCCTGATCTTAGACTTCCAATCTCCAGAACTGTGAGAACATAAAATTCTGTTCTTTAAGCCACCCAGTCTGTGATATTTTGTTATGGCAGCCTAAGCTAACTAAGAAAAAGAACAAGCTTAAATGAAAACTCAAGAAAGCCAACAAACAAATCCATGGGATATTCTGCAGGATGACGGACTTAGGCTTCTCAACAACCATCATGAATATAGAGACTATTCTAGAATAAAAGATACCTAATGGACATAAACATTAGATGCAGTAGACAGTTTTGTATTGCATCCTGGTATAGACATACCAGCAGTAAAAGATATCTGCGGCCAATCAGGAAAATGTGAAGAGAGATGGAGTATTACATGAAATGAAGACTTAATTGCCATAGAAAAGTAAAGATCATTAACTGAAAAAAAGCAGGTTATTAAAAGAGTATGCACATTAAAAAATGCATGTATCTTTAGATTTGAATAGGAAATATTCTGAAAGAAAATATACTAAGGTTTAACAGCTATTATCACTGTGTGAAAAGAATATGAAGTTTGTATGTTAATATCTGCTCATCTACATTCTCCCATTTTCCTAAATATACATGCCACTTTTGTGATAATAAAGCATTAATTTAATTTTTTTAATGGAAAACCAGTGCTGACAAAGGGAAGACTTTTCATCTATTTTGGTAAAAGGTGGTTATAGTATGGAGACTGGCAAACTATGGGAACGTAAATATGTCCATCCATTCATTTGTTGTCAATGGCTGTTTATACTCCACAGTCATGGAGTTGAGTAGTTGCAATAGAGATCTTATGACCCACAGCACAAACATATTTACTATCTAGCCTTTTAAGAAAAGTTTGCCAACTCAATTATTTTTCAGAATAATTTTGCACTATATACTAAAAATCTTCAACACATGCATACCATTGACCCAATAAATCCAATTTTTTTCTAAGGAAATTACACGGATAAACACAAAATTCTACCTATAAGAGATATCATATTAGTATTTATAATGAAAATGTATAAATAAACAGGCAACAGGAGGAAATTAATTAGGATAGTCACATGAGTATATCTATTTATACATACACACATGTGGTATAACCACAGAATAGAATGCTATACAGCTATTAAAATCTGTGATGAACTAAAAATATTTAATGACCTAAAATTTTGTGACATGAACTGAAAAAGGAAATTTCAAAATGACATGAAGTATATGATTTCGTTATATAAAAAGATAATTATATATGCTCATACACATGCATTAAAAACTCAAACAAATGGGGCACCTGGGTGGTTCAGTGGTTGAGCATCTGCCTTTGGCTCAGGTCATGATCCCAGAATCCTGGGATTGAGTCCCCACATCAGGACTGTGGGGAGACTGCTTCTCCCTCTTCCTATGTCTCTGCCTCTGTGTCTCTCATGAATAAATAAATAAAATCTTTTTTAAAAATAAAAAAATAAAAACTCAAACATCAAAAATTCAATAGGATGGCAAAAGGTAGAAATGATTTTCAAAATTCTTTTCTTTCTAAATCAAAACATAAATGTTCTATTTTCTGATAATAGATGATTGTTACAAAATTTTCAAATAACATGGAGAAAGTGTGAGTGCCCCTGCATGACTATCCTGCAGAGGATGGTCACTGTTAACAGCCTGGCACATAGCCTTCTAGGTGGTTTTATGCTTTAGTAAGAATGCAATCTTTAAAAACCACAAATGGGATCATGTAGTATGTACTGTTCTATAGATTATATTGAAGATTTTCTATGAAAATGCATGAGAGCTACCTTACTTTTTAACAAGTGCATATTATTCTATTCTGTGGAATAATTTAAATTCCTACTGTTAAATATTTATGTTGTTTCCATGTTTTCCATATTATAAACAATGCTGCTAAAAGTGTGCTTGTACATTCATCAAGTACTTTTCCTACATCAAATACTGAAACTATAATTAATCTATCACAATTATCCTCAGGATAAATTCCTAAAAAAGGGACTTCTGAGGTCAAAGGTGATACACTTTCTTAATTTCAATACATATTATCAAACAACCTTTGGGAAAACTCTACCAATTTAGATTTCCACCAACTTATGAACTCCTCACACTGTCATTTGCCCCAAATCATTTGTATCACATTTCCATTTGTATTTTTTACTACAGTTGGTATATTTTGCCATGATGAAACTGAAATGTTAATTGGTCAAGCCATCCATCTCTTATGATTCCTTATTTTATGTCACACTTAAAAAGGCTTCTAAAATTGATATCATGTATCTACTGATATGATGCACTACAAAAGACACAATATCACTTGAATGGTATCTTTGCCATAGATGCAAAATCCGGATGTAATCATGAAGAAACGTTGGAGAGTCCCCACCGAGAGACATTCTACAAAATAACTGCCCAGTATCCTTCAAAAATGTCAAGGCCATAAAAATAAAGAAAGACGGATGAATTCTTTCAGATTAAAAAGGACTGAAGAAACGTAACAACTAAATGCAATATCCCCAATCTTGGATTCATTCTGGACCAGAAAAAGAACATTAGTGGGACAATTAGAGAAATCAGAGTAAAATCAGTGAAGTAATTGATAATACTGTTAGTTATTGTTAATTAACTGTTATTACTATTAGTAATTGATAATCATTGTTAGTTTTTTGGTTCTAATAATTATACTGTGATTCTGTAAGATGCTAACATTTGTGACTCTGGATGAAGAATATATAAAAATTCTTTGTAAAAATTCTGAAGTTAAAAAAATTATAAAGTTATTTCAAAGTAAAAATTTTTAAATAAAAGTTTAAAGGCTTTTGTGCTTTAGGACTATAAAAAAATACTTTCCTACGTTTTCCTTTAAAAAATATTTTAATATTAGAGGTACCTGGGTGGCTCAGTCAGTTAAATGTCCGACTTTTGATTTTGGCTCAGGTCATGATCCCAGGGTCGTGAGATGGAACCCTGCATGGGGCTTCACTCAGCACAGAGTCTGCTGGAGATTCTCTCTCTCCTTCACCTTCTGCCTCTCTTATTCATGCACTCTATCTCTTTCTAACTCTCAAATAAATAAATAAAATTTAAAAAATTGTTCATATTAAATCTACATGGAATTTATTTTAATACTGTCTTTTTCCAGAATGAAGAACGAATTTTCCCAAAACCATTTATTAAAGTATCTAATTTTTCCCACTATTTTGAAAGAGACCTATGTATATATAGGAATTTCCTATATTTTTAATTCCCAAGTAAATATCTGTGCGAGTCTGTGTGTATGTATGTACAAAACTACATGTATCCACACACTGATACAGATGTTTGCGCCATTTTAAGACTACTTGAATTTATTCCATTTTTAAGTTTTGGTGACTAGAAAAGAAATTAGTTTTTTACCATCCTTTTACATCATCTCAAAAGTATTTCAAGAAGAAAACTAAAAACAGTATATCAATTTCCCCCAAACACCCCCTATCTCTACCATTTTAAATACAATATAATTTTATGAAATCACTTTGGGTAAAATTATCTCTTAAAATACTAAATCTTGGTTCTGCTCTCACTAGTGGAAATCTGCTTCTAATAATGACACACATTATGTTAGATTAACTCTCCCACAGTAATAATAATAAACGTCAGAATTTAAATATATACTTAAAATGTATTTTCAGGCACTGGAAAATGAAAACAAAAAGCAGTAGGAAACTGGAGAAGAGCTGAACTTTGAAAGATGGGAAAAATTAATTCTCATACGGACTTTACATTTACATGGCTCTTCAGCTGAAAGTACTCTCAAATCCACTCAATGTGGGGTGCCTAGAACTAATATAGAAAGCCACAGTACTATTGTTGGGCCACCTGGATGGCTCAGTTGGCAAGTGTCTGACTCTTGGTTCCGGCTCAGGTAGTGATCTGATGGGTCATGAGACTGAGCCCCAAGTCCGGCTCCATGCTCACCGGGGAGTCTGAGTGAAGATTCTCTCCCTCTGCCCCCTTTCTCTCCATGCTTGGGTGCACTGCACATGCTTGCTCGCTCTCTCTCTCTCAAATAAATAAATCTTTACAGAAAACAGGTTGACAAAGCATTGTGGGGTTTATAACATATGTAGATGTACTATCATAAAAACAGTATAAAAGACAAGTAGTAAATGAAACTATATTTTCACAAAAATCTCATAATTTATGGGCAACAGTACAATACTAACTCTAAGTTGACTGTGATGAGTTCAGAAATATAATTACTAGAGTGACCTTTAAAAAAAAATTAAAGAGAACTACAGCTAAGAAAACAATAGAGGGACTGATTACACTGGAATATATATTTTAAAAATTGTAATAAGGATATAAAAGGCTAAAAAGAAGTAAGAAAACCAAATGAGACAAGATAACAAGAAAAATGGTAGCCACAAGTACAAACATATCATTTGTTTGTTATACTGAATTAAAAAGCAAGACCCAACTATACACATTTATAAGAAGTGCAATTTAAATATAAAAAATATATATATAAACAAAGATAGGTTTAAAGTATAAGAATATATATCATGCAAACACTAATTATAAAGAAGCATGAGTAGCTATATTACTATCAAACAAAACAGACTTCAAGATAAGAAATATTATAAGGAGTTAAGTAGAGACATTTCATAATGATAAAAAGTTTAATTCATTAGGAAGATAAAATCATTAAGATATATGTAAACCTAGTAACAGAGGCTCTAAATATATAATGCAAACACTGACAGAACTAAAGAGAGAAATGGGTGACCTCAGAATCAAAGTTGGAGATTTTTAACTCTATGAGCAAATGATAGAACAACTAAATAAAAATCGGTAAGCATATGGTAGATACGGACAACACTATGATCCACCTTAACTGAGCGTTTGAATCCCTGCAGAACATTCTATCAAGCAGTACTGCTCTAGCATCTGACCAAGACATAACTGTAATTTTAAATACTGATTTTAGGAGAGAGAAACTAAGATTATGTAATTAGAAATTACATCAATAGTTTTATTCCAACTATTTTTCTCAAGATAGCATTTAAATGTAAATTCTATTGTCCTATAACACTGAATACATACTCAGTAGGCCAAAAAATCAAGTGCATTTTTACCAACACCAAATAAAAAAACCTAGTTGTACTTGATAAGAATTTTGAAGTACAAAGTGGACAGAGTACAAGAATCATCTAAAAACCACATCTTAATTTTTAACTTACTTATATATTTGGTAACTCGTCCTAATTTTGAGTCCACCTTTGATGAAGTTGATCATATTTTCATCCTGAAAACAATTCAGTTAAATAATTAGATCACTTAGCAAAAGATCCTTATACTGCCCTCACAGTTATGTATTTGTGTGATTAGAACAAAACACTATCTTTTGAGGACATAGTTTTTAAATTAAAACATTCTTCTTGCTTTACATTTGAAATGCTTTTCTGTAATTTTTCTTCCAAGTTAGATGGCAATAAAAAGTACACATTTAAAAATCTCTGCATTACTTCAAGCAAGTAATTAAGGAAGTAATCCTTATCACTTAGTGGCCAAATATGTTAGTCCAAATCTATTGCAATAAACATCATCTACTGCAAAAATTTTCTCCTGGGTTCAACAGAATCCACAATGGGTAATTTAAGGATATGCTCTAAAGACAAACTATCCAGCCCATCACACTCCAGTAAATGGGATAATGGTTCTTCTTCTGTAGGATCCTTCAGCATTCAGTCTATTTAACATTGTAAATTTTACGCATCTACATTACTAGAACAAAAATTATTGTTCTGGATTCTAAATTCATTGTCACTAATAAACAGTTTTGTTTTGGGGGGAAAAATCATTTCACTTCTCTTTGCCTGATGCTCATCAACCATAAAATTGAAGCAGAGGGTCTAAATGAATGTCATTCTCAGGGTCACCATTCTAGGATTGTAAGAGACTCTCTCAATAAATTATATCAAAACCTGCTTAAAAGAAGTTAATCCAACAGATAGTGCTAATGGACACATTCCCATATTTCACATTTCCAAGGAGGATATTTTTCTAGTCTATTGAAAATGGAAAGATGCTCTGGTGTTTACGTCTTGTGTACTTTAGCATCCTTCTGAAGCAAGAGAAATACCTATTTTAGCTTACAAATTTCATTGATTATTAAATTTTTAACATTTAAATTAGTATAAGAATCAATAAACACGAAATTCACTATGCAACTTAAATGTTTATCTTCTTATTTTAAGGAATCTTATGATTATACAAGTTCTAAGACTGGCCAGGAAAGAATTTCTTAAATCACATTAAAATCTGCCTCAAATAATAATATTTTGTTTCATGATTCACCAAACATGTACTGAATGCCTATTTTACACCAGGCATCTGAATGGAAAATCAGACAAAAGCAATACAAGGTGCTAAGAGCTGGAGTCATGCACATGGATGGAGATAATGAACAGGATGTCACAAGAGCACAGAGCAGGGGAGAGGAGGGAATGGAGAGGTCCACAGAAGCTTCCTGGAAGCACTGGGGCTTAAAGCACAAAAAATGATTAGGAAGTGGCCAGATGAAGAAAGGCAAAGCAGATGTGACCTTTGAAAGCCAAGGAAAACTCAAGGGGAAAAAAAGGCAAGGAAGCATACTAATCATGGCATGCTTGGCCATCTGTGCTTACACAACTCAGTGCTGCTGCAGAAGCTACCACAAAGACAAAACTAAGGAGTAAGAAATCTACCTCTACCTGTGCCACTCAGGTACGCAACACACCTGCCAGTAGCATCTGAGCACATGGGTAAGAGGGAAGGAGGGAATTTGGGAGAAGATACCAGTTTAGTTAAAAAAAGCCTGCCTTCTTTCTGATATTCAGATACAGAACCATTGCCATAGTCAATGAGAGTTACTAAATACTGAAGTATAGCAATGACAAGGTGAGACTCTCATCCCTGAGAGGCTGCTCAGCTGCACAATGGACAATGAGCTGTAAGAGAAATTAGAGCCAGAGGGTCACTAGGTCGCTGTGCAGTCTAGAGAAGAGCTGATGAACACTCCCATTAGAACACTCATAGAAGGAAGAGGTAGAGATGGCATGGCTAAATCTTCAAAAGGTAAAAGAAGCATGACCACTAAACTGGATATGGAGGCATGAGGAAGAGAGATAAATCTTAGATATCTCCCAGATGTTTAATTTTAAGTCCCCACATATAAAATAAGACTTAAAATCCCAGATTTGATTGTCAAATCCTGATTTTGAAAACACATCAGAAAATTTGGGGGTCTCTGTGACCAGTATTATGTTTACTGAGGCAGTAAGAATGTGGTTCATAATACATAGGGTTTTAGGAAACGGGGTTATAGACCAGATTGATTCAACTTTACTAAACCAGAATCAAGCTAAGAAGTCAATCTTCGGGGGGGAAAAAAAAACAAAGAAAGAAAAGCAACTCTCAATACAGTGTAAAACAATTGTGATTGAGGAAGATTTGCAGTTTCACAATTGCATTTCTGCCTCCTTACAATCTTGACCCTACCTCCATCCCGACTGTATCCATCATTGCCATCCATGGGGCCATGATGTTAAGGTCCATGTTTTTTAGAAGTGTCGGAAGATATAATGTTAAACAAGGTACTTGTTCTAATAGTTCCTAGAGGTAAAATTAAAATGTCCCTTAAAGGAAGGTATTCATTGTTTGGTTTAGTGACTTTTAAAATCTGCTTTTCCAAAGGAAGAAATAAAAGCAAGAAAGGGGAATGAGAATAGAAAGAGGGGAAAAATAAAATCTGAAGTATATATGAAAAGCCTGGCACTCAATGCATGCATATCTGAGCTTTGCAGAAGCATCTGGTGTAAGAAGGCAATGGGACCAAGGATAAAGATGCCTCTTTTGCCGGGGCCTGCAACCCTCTACCATTAGCAAATGCAAAGAGGGATAACTGCACACTTCTCATACAGAGAAGCATCCAGAAATTAGATGCAGTAGTTGCAAAACAGTTTCTTTACAAGGCAGTGGTTCCCAATAGACTGAAATTTGAAACAGACTCCAAGTGCATTTGAGTAGGAACAAAGCTCCCTGGGGTCTTTTCTCAGTCAAAGTTTATCCGAACAACAAGTATCTTCCATTACAACTCTAAGTCAGAAGAACTGAAGCACTGACATAAAATGGGCCATATTTTTTCAATGTAGTACTGGCAGGCTTCCCCGGCATTACTGATTCGAAGCCAAACATTTATTACCTGCACAAACGTGAGTGCTGCTTTCTGTAGGAGACACTCGGCATAACAGATTTCGGCATGCATTTCCTCTATTAAAAACAAATAAAATCACATTAAGGAAAATCCTATGTCCACAGTAATTGCTCTGAGATGTTCAGAAAAGACTCGTAGATCAATGAACCCAAGAGAGACACAAAAATCTAGGTTGCTTTGGTACTTCCATAAAAGCAGAATGAGGACCTCGGTTCTCAGTCCCTTGGCAAGATTTTCCTAGAATGTGTAAAATGATTTAAGGAAGTCATCTTTGGCCCAATTCAAATATAACTGCAAAGAGTCAGGTGCTTGGTGCCAGAGACCCAAACTCAGCTCACAAGAGAAAACCAAATTTAAGAGCACTTAAAAAATAGTACTTTTTAACTTAACAGTAACACATAAGCTTAAACACAATTATAGAGACTGAAATAAACTATCTTAAATTTATGAATTCTAGCTTCTAAAATATGAAGGTATGATAATCATGGCAATGATTAGACACACTATTAACTTAAAGAGAAAGCAACAATTCTCCAGAGTTCTATGGAAAAAGTAGGGACGAGCATGCCCCAGTCATGATTCCTCACACACAGAAGACATGATATAAAAAGAGTAAGCACCAGCACAATTTTAGTCTATGTTGATCATTGCGATATCTAGCACAGAACAAGGCACTCATAAAAGGGACAATGTAAAGCTATGTATATCCCAGGGACAGATGGAGTGCCCCGAAACACATGGCCCATCTTCCTAAACAATACCTTATACTTGCGGAGATTGGGGTAGGAGGGAAATCTTTGCATAAACAAAATCAGCAGATTTCTGCTTTGTCCATGGGATGCAAATTGACATTTTATTTAAGTCAGTGAAGCTTGGGGAATTTAACAGCCTGGGTTGGAAGAAATGCTCTGCCGTACTGGTATCCCACCTCTCTCTACTGGCTACCTCTTTTGATAAGTCCAGCTAGTAACATCTCCACTTCACAACTAAAGACTCAAATGGGGTTGCTGCAAGCAGAGCTCACTATGGAGAGTAAGCACTCGATTTTTGCTAGCTATTTTCACTAAGATCACTGCCCTCAATCCATGCTGGGCTTTTTGGTAAAAGCTCAGAAAGCAGAAAATTTTATGTGAAGTTAAGTCACTGAACTATGTCTGTGAGAATGCTGTTGGGTCAAAGTGGGTAAGAACTAGTGCTGTATTTCTCTCACTTACACACACAGACCCCATTCTCATCCCCGCCAGCCAACACACAACAGACAAGTTCTCACAAACTGGTTCCAATCCCTACCATGCTCATATGCCAAAGGTGGAATTTACAAAGAAGCAACCAGGCAGCGAAGATCCTTCAACAGCCAGCCTATGGATGGGGACAAACTTGAGGAATTAGGGCCTGTGCATGTCTGGCAGCCATCACCAGTCAGGGTCCCAGGGCTTCAGGACACCTCACCTCTAAGTGCACCTCCGAATTTTCTCAGTGTTCAGTGAGATAAAAAGTGGAGTCTTCAATTTTTACACAGTCACCTGAGTTTCCTCTTCCTAGGTATATTTGCCACGAAGTACAAATGGTTTGGAATTACTTTGAAAGCCTGCTCAGTAACACAGATTGCTTGCTGGCTTGGGTGTGTGCGGGGAAGGCCAGTGGAGCTCCAATGGTGAAGCGCAAGGTGTGTAAAGTGAGGAGTGTAAAATGAGTCTGAAAAGGTAAGTTGGGGCTGAATTATGGACAATCTTAAGTGTCTGGAACTGGGCTTGATTTCAATAGGTAACATTGAGTCCATGCAGAGGTCTGAGCAGAAGAATAGGATGCATCAGGGTTAAGTTACAGATGGACAACCCTAAGAGCAGCTAAAGGACATAACAAAAAGGCAGAGATTTAGGCAAGAAAATTTGAGCTCTGTATGCCATATGTAAGTATCCTTCATGTTAAATGCCTTTCACATCCTAAGTACTGCATTTACATATCTATTTTTAAAGGAAATTTGAAAACCATTCAGGGCAATATTCCAGCCAGGAGAGAAGAATGGGTGTGTTCCATGTTAAACCCACAAAAAGTTTAATTAAATATACTGACTCCTGCCCACAACCAGCCACTCAAGGATGTAAATGAAAATTACCAAGGGGAGAAACAAATCACATACTAAAGCTACAATGTTTTGACATGCTCCCTTGAACACAAAGTCTGTTTGGGTTGCAGTGACAGCCAAAAGCATTAGGAATAAAATGCAACTTAATTTATAAAAGTTGTATTCCTTCACTCTGGTTGATTTCTATCAGGCAGTTTCCCAGTTCTCAAAATTAGCCATTGGCATTTATTAACAGCTATCTTACAAGAACATCTCTTAATTATAAATTCCTTAGTCTACTGAAGGAAAAGCTTCACCCTGGACTAAAATGTTAGCTAAGCATGCCTTTGGATATAAAAGTCTAAATAATCTGTTTTTCAGAATATGTTATAGTAACAAGCTATTTATGTTTATTATTTTCTAATTAAGGCATTATTTCTTAAAGAAGTTTTAGGTTCCCAGCAAAACTGAGGGGAAGGTACAGAAATTTCCCATGTATCCCTTGCTCCATGTGTGCACAACCTCTTCCATCAGCAACATCCCCACCAGTGTGGTACAACTGATGAACTTCCGTTGACACATCATAATTACCCAAAGTCCATAGTTTACATTATGGCCCATTCTTGTGTTGTACATTCCATGGGTTTGGACAAATGTATAAAGACATGTATCCATCATTATGATATCATACAAAGTTTTTCACTATCCTAAAAGTCTTCTGTGCTCCACCTTAATCTATCCCTACACCCCATCCCTGGGCAACCACTGATCTTGTCACTGTCTCCACAGTTTTGCCTTTTCCAGAATGTCATATGCTTAGAATCACACAACATGATGCCTTTTCAGCTTGGTGTCTTTCACTCAGTAATATGCATTTAAGGTTGCTCTGTGTCTTTTCATGGCTTGATAGTTCATTTAGCGCTAAATAATATTCCATTTGTCTGGATGTACCACAGTTTATTTATCCATTCACCTATTGAATGACATCTCAGTTGCTCACAAGTTTTGGCAATTATAAATAAAGCTTCTGTAAACATCCATATGCAGATATTTGTGTGGACATAAGCTTTCAAACAGCTGTACAATATTGCATTCCCACCAGCCATGAATAAGAGTTCCTTCGGCTCTACATTTTAGTCAACATTTGGTGTTACTGGTGTTTCAGATTATGCACATTCTAATAGGTGTATAGTCACATATTATTGTTTTCTTTTTTAATAATTAGTAATTAGTAACTTTATACCTTATTTCAGATTTTCTAAAGTGCCATTTCCAAAGACATTATAAAAAGGTAGGAACACGGAGCACTTGGGTGGCTCAGTTGATTAAATGTCTACCTTCCGCTCAGGTCATGATCCCAGGGTCCTGTGATGAGCCCCACATTGAGTTCACTGCTCAGCAGGGATTCTGTCTCTCCCTCTCCCTCTGCCCCATCTTAAGCGCTCTCACCCCCTCTCTCTCAAATAAATAAATAAAATATTTTTTTAAAAAAAGTTAAGAATGCAGTACCATCTATTTTTAAGATGTCTAACACAGGAATAGTTCAGCATTTCCCTCATCCATACATGAATATTTTGTTCCCTTTTCTATAAGCCTACGAGAAAAAATGTGGGTGCAGTGGAAAGAGCTGTGACTTATAGAAAGGCAGATCAACTTTGAACTCTGCTCTGCTCTGCAGGTAATATTAGGCCATTAACCCAATTATTACCAATGGTTACTTCTTCAGGGTGAATATGATGGGAAAGAGAAAAAGATATTCCATTTACTTTATATTATGAACTTAAGTATTGAATCTTATGAGTATAACCATGTTTTAATGTTTCAAAGACAGAAAACATTTAATCCTTAAATGAGTCTTACCTTCAGTCAGCTGTTCCAATGATCCTCTAGAAAGAAGACTTGAGAAAGATTCTACAACTGTGCATTTTTTCCTGTATCTGTGGAGAGTAAGTAGAAAGGGAGTTGAGAAACAAAGAAAAAGGACAATAAATCAGTCCAAGCTCATTTTCATTTGACATTCATTTTTGCCAGTCACACCAAAGAGTAACCAAAGAGAAATGCTAAACCCTAAAGTCGATAGTGCAGAGACTACCTTTTCAACACTGCACACCCAGCGCCCAGCACTGGACTGGCATCCTGTGGGCATTCAATCCATGCTTACAAGACACATGAATGGACAAACCCACACAAAACAATAAATACTAACCCTGCCAGCCAAGCACCTGTCCCGATCTGTATGGCTGAAATCAGTATTTCTGTGGTAAGAGGTACCAGTAGGTGAAGAATCACTTAGAGTGCAGTATTTGGAAACTCCCTTCATTTGCAGGTTTGCAATATAATTACATGAGGATATAGCTCCATGTTAAACTTCACCAATGCTAGTTAACAGCTTTTGCTGGGATCTTGCTATACACACAGAGCAAAGATTAAAATAAAACTGAAAATCTGTCTCATTTTCACCAACCAGAAGTGTTCAAATATGTCCTTTTAGACAAAGTTCTCCCTTCAGCCACCCAAGGGAGACCCTTGAGAGATGTGTGCTCCTGATCCCATAGACATCTCCCTTAGTCCTTCCCTGTGGCCCAAGCTACCAAAGAAAGAAAGAAAGAAAAAGAGTAGAGGTATAGATGCCAAGTGTTTGGCCAAACAAGAATCTACCATAATTCCCCCCCCCCTTTTTTTTAAGATTTTATTTATCCACGAGAGACACACAGAGAGAGGCAGAGACACAGGCAGATGGAGAAGCAGGCTCCATGCAGGGAACCCGACGAGGGACTTGATCCCGGGTCTCCAGGATCATGCTCTGGGCTGAAGGCAGTGCTAAACCGCTGAGCCACCCAGGCTGCCCTCTACCATAATTCCTAATAGGAAATTTTAACTCTATTACATAAAACTACTGAGGTCAGGAAGCTTTGAAGAACCAGTCCCTTATTACAATTGGGGCAAACTTCAAACAGAGCTCTCCATTAGGGAAACCACACTCACTTCATCACATAGACATAAAGGTTTGTAGTCATATCTCAAGTATTTAATTACTCAATTCATACTTTTGGCAGGTTTGTAATGCGTCCTTCATGGCAGAAATGCCATTTTGGATGTCCTGTTGCTCGAAGGTCATGACCGCCTGCAACACCACAATGGTACTGTAGCCCAAGGCATGATACATACTTTCCTTAGCCCTGGAGGCAAAACACAGGAATTAATACCTTTCCATTCAACTTGAAAGCATTCAGCTCTTGTCTGAAATCCTAGTAAATGTATACTGTGACTTTTATAGTGATAACTTTTATTCCTGTATCATAATCACTGAAATAATATAGACTGTGAAAGACATGTCCTGAAAAACACAAATATCAAGCACTTTCCATATTAAGCCTACACGGGCAGCACAGAATGTTCCACGTTGAGTCAGAAGACCATAATTGTTTAAAAAAAAAAAAAAGAAGACCACAATTGTTTTTCCCTGTTTCAGCACACGGGGGCAGCCTGTGGATTCTTTTCCTTAAAAACGTTTCAAAGCAAACCAATTTTTCCCAGTTGAACACCAGGCAATATATCTACTATCTTTAGCTCTGATACAAGTACTAAAAGAAATGCCACTGGAAATGCATTTGGTGACAGAGAAATTCTGATATATTTTCGAATAAAGACTCTTTCTTTAAAACCAGCTCCTCTCCACTCACAGTCAGAAGTCAAAGGAAAGCAAGATTTTTGCAATAAATTAGGTCAGCCACAATGGGCCTAGCCAAAAGTATATTTTAGACCTCATATCTAATATAATCCCATTATCTACAATTCCTGACTAAAGTTCTTAATAATTTCAATTACTAAATTATCAGTGAGAATTGCTTGGATTCTTAAGGGCATTAATTAGTCTTAATGTATGGCACATGCCAGGATTTCAGGCTGTGAAAACCTATCTCCCAAAACTTCTCATTATGTCAATTTTTTATTTATAAGAGTTAAAATATTAATGCACAATTTTGTTTTTGATTCAAATATAATGAACAACAGCCCACAGGTATGCAAAACAAATGCAAGCCACATTATTCTTTTCCCCCACAGAAACAGTCTAAACATCCTTTGGTAATTTGCAGTTTGTCCTGACTAGTGAGGTCACTGGCTGTTCAAAATACCACAAGGAGTTAAGAGCAGCCCAAAGTTAATCATTTATTGTGGTTTTAAACCTCCATTTTAAACAGAAAGCTCCAAGAGGGAAAAAAACAAAAAGCTACTCAAGTGGGAAAAACATATGTTTAACAGTCAAACTTGCATAAAGAGCAGGGAATATAAAATGTGACCAAATAAAATACTCAATCACTTCTTTTCATTCCACATTATGACTAGCTGGGTATCTGAGACAGAGAAAAAAGGAGTCCTGTGTGAATAAAAAAAATGGAGACAGCCAGGCAGGCTGAGAGAGGAGAGACAGAAAGAAAAAGGTTGGCAGGCAAAGAGAGGAAGACAGAGAAGGAGACACAGACAATGGAGAGAGAAAGAGGTCTGAGGGACTGAGAAGGACAGAGGGAAATGAGGCAGGAGATAGGCAGGGCAGACACACTGGACAATGTCCTTAGGCTGTGGGTTTTACCATCTATTTTATCATCTGTTCCTAACCTCTGAAATACTAATTGATCACAGCTCTTCTACATCTTAATAGAATTACCACAGCAGCTTCTCAGGAGGTAATTTAATCTTTTAATTTTAGTTTGTAGTTGACGTACAATGTTGTATTAGTTTCAGGTGTACAACATAGTGACCCAGCAATTCTACACATCATTCAATGCTCACCACTATAAGTGAAAGTCTACGATCAGAGTGACATTACCCTACTGACCAAAGAAATGAGATTCCCACTATTGTGCCCAAGTAACCTTCTTTTTTCAAGATTTTTATTTATTTATTTGAGAGGGAGAGAGAGAGAGAGAGAGAGAACACAAGTGAGGGGAGGGACAGGTGAAGAGGAAGAAAGCAGATTTCCCACTGAGCAGGGAGCCTGATGCCAGGCTTGATCCCAGGACCCTGAGACCATGACCTTAGTCAAAGACAGATGCTTAACCGACTGAGCCACCCAGACACCCCCTCAAGTAACCTTCTAAAAAATCATTATATAAGGTCTAAGCTTCATCCAAGTAGTGACTGTGTTTGAAGGCACAATGTAAGATTATTCCTGTCGAGTTCCAGTCACACTGTAGGGGGCTCTGGTGAAGAAGATACCTAGTATAAGGGCTGAGCCCAAGTTTTGCTGCCACATTTGAAAAATGAACAGGTATTATTAACTGAAATTATATTGCTTAACTTGTTTATCACATAAATAGGGAGTCCAATAACATTTTTTATTATCTTAAATTTCTTTTTAACTTTTGAGGTTAGCATATTCTAGTTCTTCCCATCCCATTTCAATGAAAACTTTTTTCAATGATATTTAAGCTTTAGAGGAATATTTATAAAAATATTTCACTGGGGATCCCTGGGTGGCTCAGCGGTTTAGCACCTGCCTTTGGCCCAGGGTGCGATCCTGGAGTCCCGGGATCGAGTCCCACATCAGGCTCCCGGCATGGAGCCTGCTTCTGCCTCCTCCTGTGTCTCTGCCTCTCTCTCTCTCTCTATGTCTATCATAAATAAATAAATCTTTAAAAAATATATATTTCACTGAAGAAAGCAAAATGAAGCTCTACAAAACTACCTGACAATATTTGAACACACATAGAAATTAAAATATGACAAAGAATCAGAAACTTTCTATTGATTAAATTTGAAAAGACAGATTTCTTAGCTGGATATTAAAACTGACCGGCAGTAGGGGGTCTCAAATTAGCTTAGTAATATTCAGGTGGAAATGCAGATAAATTAATTGACAAGTATGACATCAAAGAAAGAATCCCCAGGAACATCTGAAAAAAAAATATTTTACCCAAAAGAAATAAAGATAATTACCATGGTCGAAGCAATTCTAAGGCATCTGTAAATTTGTTACTTAGAAATAAGTTCAATGCCACTGCACATTCTTCTAGGCCACACTTGAGATCCACCTTGTTTGATGTTGACCTAAAGACCAAGAAAAATACACAGAATTTCTTTAGCTTTTACTATTATCACGTTGTTGCATAGGTGTGTTGCATGCACACTTGGGGACAGAAAGGCTGGAATTCTAACTCTACCACTTAGAACCTATAGCTTTAACCTTCTGACGCCTGGCCTGCTCATCTGTAAAATGGGACCACCACCACCACCTACTTCATGAAGCTGTTGTGAGGATGGAATAAACTGACGAATAAGGCTCATGGCAGTCACAAAGACCACAAGCGTGGAAACCACCTTTACTCATAGAGGAGAAGTGTTTCAGTTTTATTATGTAGGGAGGGAAAATGTGCTTTAGTGGAAAATTATGCATTACTGTCTTACCTGTAGAAGAGACCCCTTCGGATTGCTTTTTAATTCTATGGGAACTGCCTTGCAACTCTGTAAATTGTACTTTCTTTTTTAACTGGAGCATAGTAGACACACAATTAGTTTCAGGTATACAACATGGAGGGCCATTCAACTTATCTAGTTTGGCTATACTCACCACAAATGTGGCTACCATCGCCATACAACACTATTATAACATCAGGAACTATATTCCCTATGCTGTGCCTTTTATTCCCATGACTTATTTATTGTATAAGTGGAAGCCTGTATCTCCTTTCTTCATCCATTTTGCCCATCTACCCACCCCCTTCCCTCTAGCAACCATCAGTTTGTTTTCTATATTTAAAGGTCTGATTCTGCGTTTATTCATTTGTTTTGTGTTTTAGATTCCACAGAGAAGTGAAATCACATGGTATTTGTCTCTCTTAGTCTGACTTATTTCATCTAACATTATACCCTCTAGATCTGTCTTTGCTGTTGCAAATGGCAAAATCTCATCCTTTTTTCATGGCTGAGTGATATTCCATTGTACATATACACCACATCTTCTTTATCCAGTTATCTATGGATGGACACTTGGGTGTTGATATCTTCCATATCTTGGCTTTCATATCTTGGCTATTTTAAACAATGTGCAATAAACATGGGGTACATACATCTTTTTGAATTAGTGTTTTCATTTTCTTTGTGTAATTACCTAGTAGTGAAAATGGATCATAGGGCCTTCCTATGTCTACTTGTTCAGGAACTTCCATACTGTTTTCCACAGGGGCTGTGCCAGTTTACATTTCCAACAATAAAGCACCAGGGTTCCATTTTCTCCACATCCTCACCAACATTTGTTATGTCTTGTCTTTTTTTTTTTTTTTTTTTTAAGTTTAGGCATTCTGACAGGTATAATTGATATCTCTGTGGTTTTGATTTGCATTTCTCTGATGATTAGTGATGTTGAGCATCGTTTCATGTATCTGTTGGCCATCTGTAAGTCTTTTTGGAAAAATGTCTATGCAGATCCTCCAACCATTTTTTAATCAGTTTGTTTTTGTTAGTGTTAAATTGCAACTTTGTAAATCGTAACTGATAGCAATGCAAAATAACTGTTGTCTATAGACATGTAAATTTTTTCTAGACTAGTAGAGGTTCAATTACCTCTTTTCCTTCACTATACAAGAAGCTAGTTTTGCTGACTTTGGACATTAATTTCAACATGCTTTTACTCCATATAAATTTGTGCTGTTTCAATTTCTCCTTTGAATTTATTATAACATCTGCTTAGTTCATGAGTTAAGTAAAATCTTGAACACGTGTTTCATTTTTACATCTGTATAATCATTATGATTTTACCCTTAATTAAAAATTATGTTATTTGTGATTGATGGAAATTTTGCTCTTTAAAATTAGGGCCCGGGCAGCCCCAGTGGCACAGCGGTTTAGCGCCGCCTGCAGCCCGAGGTGTGATCCTGGAGACCCGGGATCGAGTCCCACATCGGGCTCCTTGCCGATGGAGCTATATTCCCTATGCTGTGCCTTTTATTCCCATGACTTATTTATTGTATAAGTGGAAGCCTGTATCTCCTTTCTTCATCCATTTTGCCCATCTACCCACCCCCTTCCCTCTAGCAACCATCAGTTTGTTTTCTATATTTAAAGGTCTGATTGAAGGGAGCCTACTTCTCCCTCTGCCTGTGTCTCTGCCTCTCTCTCTCTCTCCGAATAAATAAATAAATAAATCTTTTTTTAAAAAAATAAATAAATAAATAAAATAAAATTAGGGCCCTCAGGATGCCTTGGTGACTCAGTCGGCAAAAGTCTGAGTCTTGATTTCAGCTCGGGTCATGATTTCAGAGTTGTGAAATGGAATCCTGTGTCAGGCTCATGCCCAGCGTGGAGCCTACTTAAGATTCTCTCTCCCTGGGGCACCTGGGTGGCTCAGTGGTTGAGGGTCTGCCTTCAGCACAAGGCATGATCCTGGGGTCCTGCGATCAAGTACCACATCAGGCTCCTTGTAGGGAGCTTGCTTCTCCCTCTGCCTATGTCTCTGTCTCTTTCCATGTGTCTTTTGAATAAATAAATAAAATCTTAAAAAAAAAAAAAAGATTCTCTCTCCTTCTGCCTCTGCCCCCCCAAAAAATAAACAAATAAATAATTTAAAAAAATAAAATTAGAGCCTTCTCCAAAATGTTTTGGATAATTTTTTTTTTTTTAAGTAGGCTCCACACCTAGCATGAAGCCCAACACAGGGCTTGAACTCAGGACCCTGAGATCAAGACCTGAGCTGAGATCAAATGTTCTATGCTTAATGGACTAAGCCCCCCAGGCATTCCTATATAACGACTTTTAATAGGAAAATATTTCAGTAAGTAAATGAGCAGTATAATGATTTTTTAAAACTTAACATCAAATTTCCATGCCACCAGCCTCTCCAAATTCATTCCTTCAAACATAAAAACAAAACCCCACTTCAGTTACTCCTCTACCAGAAATGGGTTCTGATGATTTTGCCCAACTGCAGGCTAATATAAGTGCTTTGAACACATTTAAGGTAGGCAAAGCTAAGCTCTGATGTTTGATAGGTTAGATGTATTAAATGCATTTTCAACTTATGATGGGCTCATTTAGGATGTAAGCCCACTGTAAACCAAGGAAGACCTATAAATGTTGATGCAGTAGTTACCTAGGAAACTATCAGATGAGTTAGAGGTCAGTCAACCCTGAGGGAGAGACTCATATTCCTAAAGAAAGCTCAGATTTCCATGAGCAGAGACATATGGTGTGAAATCGTAATGTGAAAAATAAATGCCTTAAAAACCTTAGGAGTTATTTTCAACTTCATCTTCATTCAATCCTCAAATAATTGCACCCCTTCCTTGTACTGTGAGAGCTGAGTCCTAAGACTTATTGCCAAGCCCATGAGTGTTATGAACACACTCACAAGTAGCTAAAATTTCAAATGCAAAATCTAAATGCTAAAGATCCGTATAACATAAAGTTTAGTGAACTTATAAGGATAGATAAAAAGCCCTTTCTCTATGTTTTAGTAAACATAGCTTTTACAGAGTTGCCTTTAATAACTATAAAGGAACAACCTACATGTTCAAAAATAAATAACTCATAATAATAATTCTAGAATGGGCAGGAAAAGAACATTACTTAGCAACTGTGATATTATAAAAAAAATATTAACGGAAAGGAAAAATACCATGATATATTGACTTTTAAAAAGCAGGTACAAAAAAAAAAAAAAGATGGAGGGGCAGGGCAAAAAATAATAAAATTTTTAAAAAGCAGGTTACTAAATTGTATATTTAACATAATCCCAATTAATTAAAAAAAAAAAAGGGGATCCCTGGGTGGCGCAGCGGTTTGGCGCCTGCCCTTTGGCCCAAGGCGTGATCCTGGAGACCTGGGATCAAATCCCACGTCAGGCTCCTGGTGCATGGAGCCTGCTTCTCCCTCTGCCTGTGTCTCTGCCTCTCTCTCTCTCTCTCTCTCTGTGTGACTCTCATGGATAAATAAAAATTTTAAAAAATTTAAAAAAAATAAAAAAAACATTGGTTCTATAGAGAGAGAGAGAAAAAGAAAGGATACATACCCCCCCCCCAAAAAAGTGACAGTGATGGTAAGTAACATACATTTTTATCTCTCTTCTGTGCTTTTCTATTATTTCCTAAATTTTCTACCATCAATGTTTCGTAAAATGCTCTTTAAGCCAAAATTACAAGAAGAATGTAGGTTGAAAAATAATCTTACTACAACATTCAGTGAAAAACCCTATGGTTACATCCATATCAGATAGAAGCACATGCCCAGGAAAAAGACTAGAATGAATATAGTTTAAGAAGTCATATTTAGGGGTATTTGGGTGGCTCATCAGTTATGCATCTGTTTTCAGCTCGGGTTATGATCTTGGGGTCTCCAAAAGTTTGCTTCTCCCTCTGCCTCTCCCCCCTGCCCCTGCTCTCTCAAATAAATAAATAAAATCTTTAAAAAAAAAAAGTGGTCATATGTATGGTGGATGTTCCTCCTTTCTTCCACTGTCACTAATGCTTGGCAATGTGGTTATATTATCTTATAAATAAAATTAATGATTTAAAAAATTTTAAGATAAAAGACTCAAAAAGAGAGTTGTACCCCACATGTTGAATTTAGTTTTGTTTCTTTTTATGTAATTGCACCACCCATTCACAGAGACCCTTAGGAGCTCTTTGTCTCCTTCCCTAATCTGTAAAATGGACACTAACACCTCCCTATTTCAGTAGTCAGTAACATCAATATTACAATTCACCAAAGGGCTGGAGTGGCTCTCCCCTGATGTCCCTAAAACATCTGCACCTTCTTCCTGACCTGCTCACATTAGACGATCCGAGCCGTCCAGAGGCCAGTTTGGTATCAAATGATGCAAAGGGACGGCTGCTTGTTGCCATATCTGTGCGAGAAAACCTATTAATTAAAAAAAAAAAAAAAAAAAAAAAAAAAAAAAACAAAAAACAGAATGAGATTTTTATTTCTTTGTCTTACAGGAAGAGTCCACATAAATTCAAGTATACAACATAAATCCTTCAATTATTTAGTACATCTCACCTCTATGTCTAATCAATTTTAAAAATCAAGTAACAAAAATCTATCTCCTTGTACATGGTGAACATTTCTGAAATACAGACCAATAAAATAAACTTATTTTTTTATTGTAGTATACAAAAAGAAATTAACTGAAATCACCTCAAAGTTCTCCACACAAAGACAACATTGTATAAAAATACAATTGTAGGGATCCCTGGGTTGCGCAGCGGTTTGGCGCCTGCCTTTGGCCCAGGGCGCGATCCTGGAGACCCGGGATCGAATCCCACATCGGGCTCCCGGTGCATGGAGCCTGCTTCTCCCTCTGCTTCTCCCTCTGCCTGTGTCTCTGCCTCTCTCTATCTCTCTGTGACTATCATAAATAAAAAAAAAAAAAAAAAAATTAAAAAAAAAATACAATTGTACAATTATACATTGTATAAAAATATCCTTCCAGATCTTTTCCCAAGTAAATTTATACATATATTTCTATATTTTGTTAAAATGAAATATTATTGTAAGGAAGAAAAAAGTTTTCCCTGACCCTTTTAGAGTCCCTGGCTGGGTCTGAAAATAAAATGCACAAAGATTAACAGGAGTAAAGCATCTGAATTTTATTGAATTCATCCTGTCCACAGGAGCCTTCACAAGAGAATGAAGACTCCCCAAGAATCAGGAAGCTTTTATATTTGTGAAGAATTGTCAAGACAAAGGGGTTAGGGCTCCAGGTAGTTACTAGGAAATTAAGGGTTAGCTTAAAAAGGTTTGCAGATTCTCTAAATTGGTACAAATGCCTTTCTCCAGTAAAAGGATAATTTATTTCCTGCCTTTAAGGTAAAGAAGCGAAAGCTTTTCCAGTGTTTACTGCTTCTTGATTGCCTTCAGCTCAAAATGATTTTTAGGTCAAATCATGGGGTGACATATTCTATTTTCCTTCATTATATGTTTAATTTTTCCTGAATCTTTTCTTCTTGACAAATAGAGTTTTTTTTTTTTAATTTTTATTTATTTATGATAGTCACAGAGAGAGAGAGAGAGAGAGGCAGAGACATAGGCAGAGGGAGAAGAAGGCTCCATGCACCGGAAGCCCAACATGGGATTCGATCCCGGGTCTCCAGGATCGCGCCCTGGGCCAAAGGCAGGCGCCAAACCGCTGCGCCACCCAGGGATCCCAAATAGAGTTATTTTAATCATAGTTAGTATAACATAATTTGTTACCCGCCCCTTATTTTGGGACTTGTAAAATGCAAGTCCTATGTTTTGCAATTACAAACAATATTGTTACAAGTTCTTTACTCACTTGCCTGATTATTTCCTGAGGATAAATTCTTGAGATGAAACGCATATATTTTGCAAGGTATATTCTTTTTAATACATTTGATACATAATATCGTGGGAAGCTTCATTTCCCACGATATACACCACAGAGTGCTAAAGTAACAGAGGAGGTGGAGACTGATCCGGTTTGCAGACTCAGGCCTTTTTACTGACCCAGAGCTCCCTCCACTACATAAGGAGGCAGGTCCATGCAAGAGAAGAAAACTCACAAGGTAAGAATAAGCCCCGCCTTGTATTGTAATAGAATCACCAGCCTCTTGGGTCCCTTCACCTTAACTGTTACACAAGCCATGTAAAGAAAAGGGTTACTGATTTTCCCTTTAGGGATGCTCTCTTTTTTTTAAATTTGAAGATATGCAATGCCCTCAATTAAGTGAAGTTTGATTATATACATACCTCTCAGATTTCCCAATACCCTATAATATTTCAGATTCAACATTCATCTTGTCTTGAATATATCAAGTTCCCTAATTTTTATGCATCAGGTTAGGAGGAAATCAAGGTTCTCTCACAAAGGTGGTAGGGTGTGGGGTGGTGAGAGAGAAGAAAACTCCATACATAGTACGAAATATAGTTTATGGCAGGTTGTTTTCTGTCACAAGACCATTTTTACCAGGAGAATAGAGGAAACACCCAGCACTTACACAAACTAGACTCTAGAGCAGCGATGGTAACCTCTGCTCAGGAGCAAAGAGGAAAAATATCTACTCACAAGGCCATCTACCCATTTGGACCATTCTGACCCACATGTTCTATTATAGATTCAGTTATAAGTGCTAGAAAAACATGGTCTCTGAAATAACTGTAAAAATGACTCGTTTCTCATTTGCCTTCAGCTTTAATTACAAAATTCTCCGATATTGAAATTTTTATGTAATCAAAACCAATCACTTTCCTTTAACATTTCTGATTATGAGGTCATACTTGGAAAAATTTTTGCTCTACCAAGATTGTATAACACAAGTTTACCAATGCTGTTACTTTTTGACATTCAATTTGTTAATCTAGTTATAATTTGAATATATGATACAAGAGAGTGCTGCATATTTTTTCTTCTTCTTTAACTATTTTTCCCCAATATTTTTTTTAAATTCTTAAGCGTTTATTATAAACTAGTTTCACAGCCTACAAGGAAGTAAAAGTAAAATGCACAGCCTGACAGGAAACAGGCAGGGAGCTGAGGAGGGCCAAGATGAGTCTAGGGCCTTCGTGGGCCCATTGGGGCGGGGGGGCGGTGAAGACGACATACTGCATCCCCAGGAGGGCATGCCCATCGGAGTTCCTCATCCAGGAGGGATCCCCATCGGGGGGCCCCATGGGAAGCCTCATGCCAGGTGTTGGGCCCATCATGCCTGGAGGGGGTGCCCCTTGGCCAGTAGGTGGGGAGGACCCCCACGGCCGGACGGGTACTGGGCCGGAGCCCCAGCAATGCTGGCAGTGGCAGCAGCTACAGCGACAGCCACAGTGCCTCCTCCCTGTGGGGTCATCACCTGCTGGAATGGCCCACCAACTCTTCGGACAGGTCCTGCAAGTTCGGCAGGAGTCTAGGTCATTGGAACACCAGCTGGAATTCCTCTACCAGCAGCCCTGCCGATCCCTGGGCTCCCGGCAGCTCCAGCAAGTGGCACTCGGGCAATGCCAGTATCTTTGGGAGGAGGTCCATCTACTGTCACTGAGACCAGGTTCTCCCCACAAAGCAGCACCAGACCAAGGACTCACTTCTCTTTTCTTTCTGCTTGTTTTGAGTTCTTTGGCTTGATCTTCCTGAACCCATCACAGTCACAGAGGACCAAATTTATATCCTTGTCAAAAGCCTTGAAGGTGCCAATGAAGATCTGGCCGTCTTGTAGGATGCACCTCCATCCTGTAGTCGATGTGCTGCAGCACCTTGCTGTTATTGCCCATAGTCATGGTGGTGGTTCTGATGGCTCGGATTCCTGCCAGATTGCCCTCGTTAGAGGCCTAGACACCTGCCACTAGTCTGCTTCCTGCGGCCCTCCTCAAGATAACTTTTAGAAGATCACATATTTTCCCCAGTGATTTGACACACAAGAGATATAAAATGCTAAAATTCGGGACACCTAGGTGGCTCAGTGGCTGAATGTCTGCCTTTGGCTCTTGTCATGATCTTGAGGTCCCGGGATCGAGTCCTGCATCGGGCTTCCTGCAGGGAGCCTACTTCTCCCTCTGCCTATGTCCCTGCCTCTCTCTGTGTGTCTCTCGTGAATAAATAAATAAAATCTTAAAAAAAAAAAAAAAGGAATTTCTAAAACAATAAAAATTTTTAAATAAATAAAATGCTAAAAATTTATTAAATTCTGCTAAAACAAAGTCTGCTATGCCAGGTAAATGTTGCATGTTTCAAAGCTACAATTATAGTACCTTTACCAGCCTTGAATTTAGCAGAATTTCAGAATTGTTAATAAAATGATGTTAGACTTTATTCACATTTTCAGAAACATAAAAGTTTAGATTAGATCCTTCTAGCCCTTTATGCTTTTATGTACATGTCCATAAAGTCCCAGAAATTCTATAGTATTTTTTTAATGTTTTATTTATTTATTCATTAGGGACACAGAGAGAGAGAGAGGCAGAGACACAGGCAGAGGGAGAAGCAGAGTCCATGCAGGGAGCCTGACGTGGGACTCAATCCTGGGACTTGATCCTGGGACTCCAGGATCACGCCCTGGGCTGAAGGCAGCACTAAACCGCTGAGCCAATTCTATAGTATTTTAAAATGTATATTAATATCACAGTAAGTACATCAGTCTATGAACTGATTTTTTTATTCAACAGTATTTTTTGATATAGATGTAATTCACTCAGACTACATAATATTTCATCAAGAATCTATTTTCTTCTTTTTTTATGATAAATGTTTCAAATACAAAGTGAAAATGACAGGTATATATCTGGAATCCATTTTTGTATACAGTGAGAGCTAAATGTAATTGTTTCCCACATGAATACGCAATTATCCCAACACCAGTGAATAATTCATCCTTCAGCTACTCCACAGATTGGAAATAACACAAAAAGAAGAGTGCATGTCCTTTCAATGCCATCTTGGAGCATTAATGGGCCCACCAAGGAATATTTCATTCCGTAAGGAATATACCTTTCTTCAATTTACTATTTACTACTGATTAAGGTTCACATTATATAAAGTAATATGTAACTTGTAGATTTCTTTTTGTCTGGTAATTATACAAATACTGCCTTATAGGAGATTAACAAGTTTTGCATATAAAAATCTTACTCCAACATTCTTCAGTTGCCCAAATGCTCCTAGAACCAGTCTTACCATCTTGCTAATTTCCTCATCGATAAATAAATCTCTGATGTTAAAAAGAAAACCACGAGCCTAAATGATGTCACTAAGGCTGAGTCCCAACCTGGGGCTTAATAACCAATCTAATTCTAGTTTCAACCTTCCCCGAAGGAAGATGAGGTCATCTGCATGATAAGACCTGCTGCTCTTCCTCCTACGGGAAAGCTACCTCCCCTGAAAGGATCCTTTTCTTCTGCTAACAACTTCCTTGCCCCACCTTTCTTCTTATAAAAAGCTTCCATTTAGTACAACCCCTCAGAGCTCCCCTCTAAGTGCTAGGTGGCATGCTGCCTAATTCACGAATTGTTTAATAAAGCCAATTATATCTTCAAATTTACAAGGCTGAATTTTGTTTTTTAACACTCTCCTTACAATACTACATTTTCACGTTTATACACATTTATTCAGGTTTTATCTTATTTCCTTCAATAAATGCTCCTAATATATGGAACACTGCACTGAGGTTCAGATATCCTCCATGCTAAAAATGCTCCTCAGATTGCTTCACTTTTAGAATCTGTACCACCAAAGTAAGCACAATTATTAAAAATTTAACTGAATAGAATGACTTGATTGTTCTACTTCTGAGCTTATATAACCTAGATGTTAAATTCAGAAGTAAGAAGAAATGTATTTTCAGCTAGTGAAAAATACTGTTATTGGGTTGATGGAGGCTAAGAAAAACATACATCATATTTCAATTACAGGTATCAGTATGTTGAAAAATTGGTTCTTCTTTTGCCCCGATTTAATGCTTTATTTTAAACATTTAAACAGTTTTATTGATAAATAATTTTATTTTAAGCTATATAATTCACTCATTTAAAGTATACAATCAAGGGCTGATTAGTATATTCTTAGAGGTACACAACTATCATCACAATCTAAGATTTTACTTATGCATTTATTTATTTATTTACATATTTGAGAGAAAGAGCTGAGGGGAAGAGCAGAAGGGGAAGAAGAGAGAATCTCAAGCAGACTCCATGCTGAGCGTGGAACCCCTACACAAGGTTCAATCTAACAACCTTGAGATCATGACCTGAGCGTAAGTCAAAAGTCAGTTACCTAACCAACTGAGCCATCTAGGTGCCCCTATCACCACTATCTAATTTTACAACATTTTGCCACCTAAAAGAAACCCTGTATCTGGGATGCCTGAGTGGCTCAGTGGTTGAGCATCTGCCTTTGGTTCAGGGTGTGATCCTGGGATCCCTGGATCGACTGCCACATCCAGCACCCCACAGGGAGCCTGCTTCTCCCTCCCCCTAGCCTATGCCTAGCCTATGTCTCTGTGTCTCTCATGAATAGATAAATAAAATCTTTAAAAAAAGAGAGAGAGAGAGAGAAAGAAAGAAAGAAATCCTGTATCCATCCATTAGCATTCACTCCATATTTCCCTGTCACCTCTAGTCCCACTAATCTGCTTTCAGTATCTACAGATTTTTCCTAGTCTGGACATTTCATATTAGTGTAATTATACAATACTTGATCTTTCATGACTAGCTTTTTCACTTAGCATGTCTTCAAAAAACAAGTTGATGATGATGTATCAGTATTCTACTTTCATTGCTAAATAATATTCCATTGTATGGATAAAACACATTTTGTTTACCATTTTGTTAGTTGATGAATACATGTTATTTCCACTTTTTGAGTACTTTTTAAAAGATTCATTTACTTTAGAGAGAGTGAGAAAGAGAAAGGAGATGGGGGGAGGGGCAAAAGGAGAGGGAGAGAATGAAACTCTCAAGCAGACTCCCTACTGAGCACAGAGACCAAAGAGGGGCTTGATCCCACAACCCTGAGATCATGACCTGAGTCAAAATCAAGAGTCAGATGCCAACCTTCTAAGCCACCCAGGTGCCCCCACTTTTTGGGTATTTTGAATAATGTTGCTATTAACTTTCATGTACAAGTTCTTATGTAGACATATATTTCATTTTTCTTGGGTATATACCTAGAAAGGTAATTGCTGAGTCATATGGTAAGTTTATATTTGACATTTCAAAAAGCTGACAATTTTTCCAAGTGGCTATGTGATTTTACATTCTTATCAGCAATGTAGGAGGGTTCAAATTTCTCAACATCTTGACCAGCACTTCTTCTTAGTGGGTGTGATGGTATCACACTGTGGTTCTGACTTCCATTTGCCTGATGAATAAGGATGTTGAGCATCTGTTTCAGTACTTAATGGCCATTTATATATCTTCTTCAGAGAAATGTTAACCCAAGTTCTTTGGCCATTTTTTAAATGGGCTATTTGTCTTTTTATTATTGAGTTTCATAATGCTGCAACTTTTAATCACTAGGTAAAACTATTTTCAAACGAAAATCTTATAGCTACTTTTTATACTTTCTCCTCTCATTTAAATCATAATTAGTAAAATCAATTCAAATTTAATTTCCCGGGCAGCCAGGGTGGCTCAGAGGTTTAGCGCCACCTTCAGCCCAGGGTGTGATCCTGGAGGCCCAGGATTGGGTCCCACGTTGGGTTCCCTGCATGGAGCCTGCTTCTCCCTCTGCCTGTGTCTCTGCCTCTCTCTCCCTCTCTCTCCCTCTCTCTCTCTCACTCTCTCTCTGTCCCTCATAAGTAAATAAATAAAATCTTTAAAAAACACACACACACAAATTTAATTTCCCCAGTAAATCCAACACAACATCCTATGTTCCTGAACAATGACATAAAAGCAAGACCATTTAAAAAAAAGTAAATGAAATTTCAAAAATTAATAAAAAGACACTTAGTATCCTTTAAGCTTTTTCAGCAAAGCTAAAATCTCTCTTTTTGGGGAGAAAAGGCATGAAAGTAAACAGACCAACTGTCACACTCTGGGAGGCACCATTTATATAATCTATAGTCTGGATTGTGTCCACTGGAGTTATAAACACAAGACTCCAGTGGACACCACCACCAGGTTTCTAGGAAATCTACTGCTAAATATTGTTGATCAGCTGTGTTTCTTACTAAAGAAAACTGTTCACCAAAACAAATTCTACCCAAAGGATGAAAATAGCCATTCTCACTTTGATCTCAGTGATCAAAGAAGAGGGAAGGTGTGGGCTGCTGCAGCTGGTATGGCTGCAGAGCAAAAACAGCCCGGAAATCAACAGGTACCCCCAAATACACTGCACTGCCAACCTAAACCCTAGGTCTATCACCAGTGCTAGCTACAGAATCAAAGCAAAGGAATGTCACCACTTTTTCTTCACTCAAGTCCTGTTCCTTTAGAGAGAGATCTACAAAGCTAAAAAAAAAAAAAAAAAAAAAAAAAAAAAAAAAAAAAAGGACAGCACCAACAAAATATATAATTATTCTATTAAGTCAGATACATGCTTAGACTTATGACAAAGCCTTCCTCAACCAAAACTATAAACTTTCTTTCATATCATCTGTAGAGCTTGAGTGATTTTCTATTCTTTGTGCTTTTCTATGTTTTTTTCAAAACTTAAAAAGTGATCATGCACTATTTTTAGTAATTAGGGAAAAATATATATTTTGAGCAACTGAAGTTCAAATTCATGAAGGGAGTATTCAAATATTAATTTAAGGAAACACCCTCTGATTACCCCTCTTCCACCACACACACAGCTTACAATAGTTCCGTGGAATCATGCAAGAACAGTGTATTATTTTTAGTCCTTTCCATGTAAGGAAGTTAGAATACATCACTACGTAATGTGTTTCTAATGTAATTTTAGACCTTTTCGAACTCTTCCAAATTTTCACTACTTTGAAAAAGGCAATATTTAAATGCTGTAGTTGCTCTAATTTTATCTTTTCTATTTCTTACACTGACAACAAACTTCAAAGCTATTTTAAGTTTTGAACTTAAAATACCTGTAATAATATAATCCTGAATTGTTTTCAAACTTGTTATCTTATATATACATTTATGATCACAACCTGATTTTTAATATACCTACTTATTTGTTGAAAATAGGTTTATTCCTTTATTGAAAGGAATTGGCTCCCACAGGTGGAAACCAGTAGACACTATCATGAGTTCTTGATACTAGCCCCATTTCCATCTTTGGGGGATCTGAAAAATGCAGTACACAGGGCCCTTGTGCATGTCCAGCAAGCTATATGCCAAGTATTTCCTTAGCTTTATATGAAAGATGGAAAGTGGGATGCCCAGGTGGCTCAGTGGTTGAGTATCTGTCTTTGGCTCAGGTCATGGTCCTGAGGTCCTGGGATCAAGTTCTATATTGGGCTGCCACGGGGAGCCTGCTTCTCCCTCTGCCTATGTCTCTGCCTCTCATGAATAAAAATAAAATCTTTTTAAAAAAAAAGAAAGATGGAAAGTGAAGGTCCATTAAAATAAATGGATTCACTGGAAAGGTACTTCCTTTTACCCTAATTCTACATTGTAATTAGAAATTGGGATTAATGGGCACCTGGGTGGCTCAGTCGGTTAAGCGTTCTGTCTTGGGCTCACGTCATGATCCGGGAATCCCATGTGGGAGCCTGCTCAGTGGGGAACCTGCTTCTCCCTCTCCTCCCCGCTCATGCTCCCTCACTACCTCTCTCCCTCTCTCAAATAAATAAATAAAATCTTAAAAAACAAAAAAAGAAAAAATTAGGATTAAAATTTAAAAAGGTAACCAACTCTGCAAAAATAAATAAATAAAACTGGAAAAGGTAGCAAGGAATGGACTACAATCTAAAAAAGTAATCCACTAAATGAAAGGGTTAATTTAGTAAATTAAATTTTAATTTTCACTCACAAACATCTAGGAGCACGGTACTGTAGGCACTATTAGGAGTTAGACACATAAAGCCATACAATTTATTATCTCAAAGATGATATCTGAGACTAAATTATAGATTTTAAATAACTTACAACTGTTTACTACAATGTTGCTAAGTCACATCTTTTTTTTTTTTTTTTAAGATTTTATTTATTTATTCAGGAGTGACACAAAGAGAGAGGCAGAGACATAGGCAGAGAGAAAAGCAGGCTTCCCTCAGGGAGCCCGATGTGGGACTCGATCCCAGGACCCCAGGATCACGACCTGAGCTGAAGGCAGATGCTCAACCACTGAGCCACCCAGGTGCCCCACACATCTTTTTTTTTTTCTATTTATTTGTGAGAGCAAGCAAGAGACCACGAGTAGGGGTAGGAGGGGCTGTGGAAGAGGGAGAAGCAGACTTCCCTCTGAGCAGGGAGCCTGATGTGGGGCTTGATCCTAGGACTCTAGGATCATGACACGAGCCCAAGGCAGACTCTTAACTGAAACACCCAGGTGCCGCAAGTCACACCTTTTTTTATCCTGCTTATAAGTTCGTAAATTTGGATCAGAAGTCCAACTGGGGCACCTGTGTGGCTCAGTTGGTTGAACGTACAACTCTTGATTTCTGCTCAGGTCATGATCTCAGGGTCCTGGGATGGAGGCCCTGTAGAGCTCCATGCTCAATATGGAGTCTGCTTGAGGATTCTCTCTCCCTCTGCCTCTGTCCCTGCTCTCCTTCGTGTGCACATGTTCTCTTTCTCTAAAATCAATAAATAAATCTTAAAAAGTAAAAAAGTCCAGCCAAAGCTTGCATGCCTGTTCGCAAGCAGTACACCAAGCATTCTCCAGGCAGACCTGCCATGCAAGCTGGAGACACTGACTGCCTGAATAAATAGGCAAAGGAACAAATGGAGGTCAGCAGTACTCCCATCTGCTCCCAACAACCACACCTGATCTGAGAACCACGCTGTTCTAAGAGCACCAACAACTCGATATGCAACTAGGAGCCAACAGCAAGGGCCGAAAAGGACTCAAAGCCAGTTCAGCAGAAGGAAGTGTTCGAGACAGCAGAGAAACTAAGGAAAAAGGAGAGTTAGAGGAAAGTAGAGAAAAGGAAAGAACAAATATTCCCTCCCTTCCTCATTTGGGGAAGGTTCTAATGCCCTCTCCAGACCACTTTCTCTAGACAGCATCCTACTCCCAAATGACTCAAAAAAAACATAAAATAATGTGTATACAGAGAAAGAATAAGAAAACAAATGTGACAAAATGTTAAAAATGGATTAGAGATATACAAAAGTTCTATTATTCTTATACCCTTTGGCTAAGTTTGAAATTATTGCAAAATAAGAATGTTTTTAAAAGACAACTTAGATGACCCTGGAGCAAAGGGCAAAGAGAGGTCAAATGAGAGCAGCCACAGACCTCAGGCACCCATTGACCAGCCAGTGCCAATGGAGAATGCCAAGCCCTTGGGGTCATGGGCACATCAACAGATCCAGCATCGAAAGTGCTTTGGTGGCAGAGACAGTAGGACAGAAGTTAATGCAAAAACAAGTAGATGAGGCTGTCAACCAGAAGGCAATTCCCAGAGGAGGGCTCCATCTCCATGGAACTTTTTCCAGCACCTACATGCTGTTGGAAGGAGGGATGGGGTGACCTTTGAGAAGGAAAATGTAGGCCTGATACAGAGTTTAAATTTTTACTTGACTGGGCACTTACCCTTCCCACGAAAACCTGCGTCACTCCAAGAGAGACTATTGGAAATGTAAACAGATGATATGATCATTTATTGACCACTTAATGTTTTCTTCTGTCATCTTTGGGGATGAGAGTTCCAGAGCAAAGTGAGAACAGTTGAAAAGAACAGAACCTCATTTTCACATAAAACATAAAGCATGCCTCAAAACCTTCTCAGTAAGAAAATGAACAGTAGGACTTGCTGTATCTCCAGAAAAAAAAAAAGAAAGAAAGAAAAAAAAGAAACTACCCTAACAGATGCTGTTTTTCTTGCCCACAGACACAGCAAATCAGACAGCGCTGGAAACTAAAACCAAAGCCTGTATCTTCTCAAATTCTTTCCTTAAGCAAAGCAAATTGTACTTCTTCACGTTATTTAAAACAAACAACAATGGAATGTCAGATGGGCAAGAGATAGAGGCATCTCTTATTTCGTTTGCCAGTTTTCAATCTAAAAAAAAAAATCCTTTCCCTATTGAAGTGCTTTCCTATTTCCAACACAAAGCTTGTACCTGTTCTACTCATCACCCTTTCTCACTGCCCTATCTGTAGTATGATGTCGGAGAATGCATGGTGGCACACAAAGCAGAAGGCTGGGTTTCCATCCCAGGTGTACCTGTCACTTGCAAGCAGTGACACATCAGACCATTCACTCACTGCTGGGGATCTCAGTGTCCCCATGCACACAAACAGAGAAGGGATACAAATCATAGAAAGCAGAAAGTTGGTTGCCAGGGGGTGGGGAGAGAGGGCAGTGGGGAGTTATTGCTGAATAAGTCCAGAGTTTCCACTTTCCCAGATGAAAGAGTTCTGGAGACAGACGGTGGTAATGGTTGCACAACAGTGTGAATGTACTTAATGCTGCTAAAACGTATGCTGAAAAGTGGTTAAGGTGGTAACTTTCATGTTAGGTGTATTTATCACAATAAAAAGAAACGGGAGGAGGGAGGAAAAAAAAAAGCACACACACAGACAAAGAGCCAGAGGACAGGTAACCATACCTTCCCTGTCTACCTCACACGGAAGTTATGAGGAGGAAATGAGCTCCATTCTGTAAAATAACCTTTTTGGCTGAAGTACCACATAAATTTGGTGCTGATGTTAAGAGTTAAGTGATAGGGCCCAAGGACTTCCCATTAGACAGACCACTGCATTCCTGCTATTTGGCAGCTGGGTATGGTTTCAGTTTGTCTCTCAAAATAGGAATGCAGATATTTTCAAGATGCAGAGTAAACACAGGTTTTCGGTGTCACACTACATGGGGTAGGGGCAGGGAGGGGTGATTATCATGTCTTCTGGAACATTACCAACTACAACAAAGAGTAGACAAAAGAGGAATTTTTAAAAAGCAATGCTGAAAAAAAGTTTTCCTTACATTTGGCTCACCATCCATGAAGGAGAGAAAAAAAATAAAGGCTACCTGAAAGTCATTTTTGTGGGTTTTTTTTTTTTAAGTTACATAATGTGTTTCTCCTATCGGTTCCCTAGTCAGAATTTAAAAGTCATCATAGCATGATTATCGCTTTACTTTTAGTTGTGGTAAGTAGATATGAGCTTTTTAAGGTCAGGAATTCTGTGTCCTAGCACAGAGATGCTCAATGAGTTTTTGATGAATAAATGACATTGTATTTTTGCTTAAAGATTATTTATCCACTAGAGACACAGAGAGAGAGAGAAAGGCAGAGACACAAGCAGAGGGAGAAGCAGGCTCCATGCAGGAAGCCTGATATAGGACTCGATCCCGGGATTCTGGGATCCTGGGGTCATGACCTGAGCCAAAGGTAGATGCACAACCACTGAGCCACCCAGGTGCCCTGACATTTGTATTAATTCTGCATTAGTATCCTTGTGCCAAATACATTCTCAACACCTTACCTTTTATATCTTGTATGTAGATGGAAAATACTCATGAGTATGTTATCATGGGAGTCCTTCATTTATAAACAAGTAGCCCTCAGTAAATATTAGGTAAGACAAACCAGAAGGGGATGCATATAAGTACTCAAGTAATTAAAGTTTAATTTTCTTTAGCTCCTCAATGTGTGGCTGTTTTCAGAGTGTGCTGTATATACTCAGTCTATGATAGCAAGCAGGCACACAAAGTGGTTTTGCTATACAAGGATGCTATTGCTTTAAAAACAAAGAAACAAAAACCCCTAAGCTAACATTAAGGAGGGGGTAATGGCACATAAATGCTATATATTCAGACTCGGTTTGCTGGAGCACAGAAAGGCTCAAATTCTGGCCCGTCCAGTGCTCAAGAAGACAATGGGTATATAATCCCAAAGCACAAAAGAAATTCAAGTCTTATTCCCATACTTCCCTGTTTCCTAAAATACAGTCAGTCATCTATAAGGACTTGAAATAAGATATTCTATAATCCGCTGATAGAAAAACAATCACCAACAAAGAAATCCATTCATACTACTCACATGGTCACTAAAGACTTTCCACACCTGTGGACTGATGAACTATCAAAAGAAAAGTAAATCATGCAAGAAATTCATATCAAACTCATATCCACATAATCTGCCCCTATATGCAGTCTGCCCTTTTAAAATGAGCCAGGGGTGCCTGGCTGTCTCAGTCAGAGGAGTGTGTGATTCTTAATCTTGGGGTTGTGAGTTCAAGCCCCACGCTGGATTACTTAAAAAATAAAATAATTAAGATGAGCCAAAGACATCAGCATAAACGTGGTATAAAAAAGTGGAAAGCATGGGGTGCCTGGGTGGCTCAGTTGGTTGAGCGTCTGACTCTTGATTCCAGCTCAGGTCATGATCTCAGAGTCATAGAATCAAACCTGGTAGAAGGGAGTTTCATGCTCTCACAGAGTCTGCTTGTCCCTCCCCTCACCCCTCTAGTAAATAAGTAAATAAAATTTTTTTTAAAAAGTGGAAAGCAAGTACAAAATATTAGGAAGATCTCTGGGCATAAGCACCCCCCCAAAAAAAATCATTTTTCATGACACATGTATCCAGGAGTACACTGTAGCTTTATTTAAAAAAAAAAAAAAAGATGAGCAGAGGGCTGCCTATATCCCAAACAATCTATGGCCAATGGACATAATACAACAGCTTTTCAAGGGGTACTTCATCTTTTTCATCTATTATAGGAAAGACCAATTAGCACACTTTTCATTGAAAATGCAAAGACTGACCATGGATACTGGGACTCAGACATTTTTAAAGAATCCTAGTTCATTTCTTCCCCACTAAGATATGAAAATCTTAGTGGATGACATAGCAAAAAGAGAAACCACAGAGCCTCAAAATCCCCTACTTCATGACAGGCTTCAAGCTTTCTACTAATCAAATGAGAAGTTTGACACACACAAAAAAGGGAGAGGGGACATTAAAAAGTATACATTTAGTGGGTTATTTCCTATAAGTTTGTTTATAAGTCACTGCATTGGGAATCAAACATATTTTCTTTACAAGTAATGACTAATATTTCTCTATTTCTGTGCATAAACATACATACATACATAGGTACATATATATATACACATATATTAAATTCTCAGCCTCAGCTATAAACGCCTAGTAAGGGACAGCCCAGGTGGCTCAGCGGTTTAGCGCCACATTCAGCCTAGGGCGTGATCTTGGAGACCCAGGATGGAGTCCCACGTGGCGCTCCCTGCATGGAGCCTGCTTCTCCCTCTGCCTGTCTCTCTCTCTCTCTACTCTCTGTGTCTCTCATGAATAAATAAATAATCTTAAAAAAAAAAAAAAAGCCTAGTAAGCCCTAAATTATCAACAACTTTGGGCAGAGTATTAGAACGAGGAGCAAGGTATCATATAGGATTGAGCACACTCTCCTTGACCTCCCACCCAAGTCTCTATACTGTGTCAATGTCATCCTATTTATTTTTTATTTCTTAAAGAATTTATTTATTTATTCATGAGACACAGAGAGAGAGAGGCAGAGACACACAGGCAGAGGGAGAAGCAGGCTCCTCACAGGGAGCCCGATATCGGACTCAATCCCAGGACAGGAATCACACCCTCAGCCAAAGGCAGATGCTCAACCACTGAGCCACCCACGCGTTCCCCAGTCATCTTATTTAAACACAAGTCCACACAATCCTCACAATTTCTGAAAACACTTCAGTGGTCTGTCACCGCCCTTGCCACAGCTCCTTGTCAAGACACCCTTGGCATCTGTCTTCCTCTGACCAGCCTCCCCTCACTACAACTGCAGGACTCTCAAGCTTCTTGATGAACCCTGAAGAGAACATGGTGAAGGGGATCGGAGTATGTCACCCCCAAAGATGTCACTTTGACATAAAGACTGTTTTGAGCTGAAGTTGATTAGTTCTCACCCGACTCATTCTTGTGTAAAAGGAATAAATTTCTTTTTGTAAAGGTGTTTCCCTTTTCCACACCAGGAAGAGAAGTACTTCAAGGATAAATATCATCACCTGAGAGGACTCTTCTTTTATCTGCATAACAAAACTAAACAATAACATAAAAACTAAACAATCCTTACTTACCAGACATTTCCTGTGTTACCTTCCTACAATTTAACCTTCATCCAGAAGCCTAAAACCCCTTTTTGGGCCTAGCTGCTTCTCCACATTTTATCATTCCTCGTTTAAGATAGTATACAAAAAAGCAGGGTGCCTGGGTGCCTCAGTTATCCTGCGACTCTTGATTTCAGCTCAGGTCATGATTTCAGGGTCATTAGATCGAGCCTCGGGTCAGGCTCCATGCTGGGTATGGAGCCTGATTATCATTCTCCCTTTGGCCCTCCTCTCTCCCACTCTTAAAAAAAAAAAGTATATAAGCCCCAAATTCTAACCACCTTCTTAAGATATGTTTTTTGGGGGGGAACTCCCATGTGTATATGCAATTAAACATTTTTTTCTTCCTGCTAATCTTTTATCCATTTAATTTGCAGAGCCTAGGAGATAAGTTTAAGAGTGTAGAGGAGAAAGTTTTGCCTCTCCCTACAATGGCCTCTCATACCTCAGGGCCTTTGTACTTAATAACCCTCCTGCTACACCCAATTGATCATGCCCAGTATCTAGCAGTCTCTGCCTCAATTCAGACATGGCCTCTTTCAGAAAGCCCTGTCAAGTCAGCCTCTGCCCAGACTCCTGCCCATCACCCCAGGTTAGGTCAGTCACCCCTTCATCTTTGCTTCTCTAAACCACAGCATTTATCCCACTACATCCCAATGACTATTTGTTTTTGTTTTTGTTTTTATACAGTTTGTTATCTGTATCCCCCAATAAATTCTAAGTGCCTGAATGACTATTAGTAGGCCAAGAAGTTTTCTCTGTTAAAAGAAAAAAATCCACAGGGTGCCTGGGTGGCTCAGTTGGTTAAACATCTGCCTTCAGCTCAGATCATGATCCAGGGTCATGGGATAAAGCCCCACGTCCGGCTCCCTGCTCAGTGGGGAGTCTGCTTCTCCTTCTCCCTCTGCCCATCCTCCATCCCCACTCATGTTCACTCTCTCAAATAAATAAACTAAACCTTAGAAGAAAATATCCTAACTAGTTCACTCGCAAGCAACCCCGAGGCAGCACAGAAAGACCTCTGAATCAGAGCTGCCAGGGGAGGCAGGTCAGGTAGGCCAGGGATTCTTCTTCAAAGCCAAGGCCAACCAAACACCTTTACAGGTTAAGGCTCTTGCTGTTATTTTTGCTTTGTTTTGTTTTATTTGGATGGTTGGTTTGGGTCTGCTCTTTGCTTTTAATTCTGCTTTTGGTTTCTTAGTGTCTTCTAATACACTATGATGAAATCAACGGCAGCTAGGAAATTGGATAACTGGCCCCATTTCAACTTGTGTGACCTCTGTCCTCCCTCTCTACCTGTCTGTAAACTGAGGAAGTAGTATAAGAATGGCTCTTAAACCTAGCTGCCCACAGTCACCCAGGAAGCCTGTAATAACACTGTTCTCCCACTGGAACTCAGGTAACTGCTGAGCAGCCAGGTTTGGAGACGACCAGATGGGGCAGAGTTCTGGAATCAAGTCACACCTGGGATCCAGTTCTAATTCCTCCACATACTTCCTGTGTGACCTTCAGCAATTTAACCTCTCTGTGTACTTTGGTTTACATGCTTGTTACAGCAGAGATAGTTAAGCAGTTTCAATTCAAATGCACCAATTCAAATTTACAATTAATCGAAGGGAAGATTAAGGTACGCAAGGTATGCAGAATACCAACTAGTGGCTGGCCCACTATAGATGTTTACTAAATGATAGGGAAGTCCTCAACCTCCGTCCCGTGTATTCCTCATGGCACCCTAACATTTCTCCACTACAGCCCTTAAGAGTTTCCAGAGGGCAGGGCATCTCCACCATATTCTCCACCCATCCCCGGTGCCAACAGGGTTCCCATAACATCAGAACAGACACTCACTAAAATACACTAACATAACCAATTTCCCTTTCCCTCTCACTACACTTAACTGTGAGCTCCTCCAAAGCAGGGACCATTTCTTATTTACTGATCTGAAACCAGCACTTAATAGAGTGCCTATCACATGCTTGTTGAACTAATTATTTTCACAATCTCTTTCCAGTTCAAGTAAACCCAGGATCTGCACTTGAGAAGATCTGGGACAGAATTAGTTACAAGTATTCGTATGCCGTTCATATATCTGGCCACAAACTATCTGTACTTCTATGGTTGAAAAATTACCATTGTTGTAATGAAATAATGAGGTAATTTTGGAATGCTCCCCTCAACTGCTAAAAATATCTGCTCCATGAGGGCACCTATAATGTCTTCTTCAACATCATAGCCCCAGAGCCTGGCAAGAGCTTTGCAACAAATATAAACATTTAGTGAATGAACAAATGCACGCATGCATGTAAGTCCCTTACAAGTCTGGATAAGGCCGATTATCCTATTTTTAGGAATCGCTCCTAATTAAATTCAAAGTTGCTACATTTAGATCTAACAAAACGTTTAAAAATAAAAACAGCAGATGTTTGATCTCTGGGTGGCAGAGTTTCTTTTTTCAAATCCTTGATTTATTTCACATTGCAGGAAATCGACCAAAATACTGATACCCACAAAGCTCATACGTCACCCTCAGTCAGATATATTCTACATCCACAAAGATGACTATTCTGGTTGTTATTTACAAGTATTTTGACTCTTGATCTCTGAACAAATCAACTTTTAGGAATTGTTTTAGCTAATGTGATTTTTACAATAAAGGGATGAGATCAGTAACCAAATGATATGAATCACTGAAATCCTACGACTTTTCATTTAACAAAGGCAAATCAAGAACATACCCGGGTTTTGATGGGAACCAAAACTTAAACCTCTACCTTTACAAAATGTTCAAAGTTGATTCAATGATAATTCAGTAAGGATACAGTTGTAGCCTTGAGTGAATTTCAAAGGGGGAAAGTGGGACACAGTGACTCAGGACAGATGTTTAGGCTAAAGAATCTACGTCATCAGACAAAAATGGCACCAATTCAAATGCACAATTAGAAAAGGGGTGGTCATGCAAAGGTCACTTTTTTGGTAACTCCCGCTCCTTGTAAGGGGCGACAAGACACCGGGAGAGGCTAACCCAGGGCTTCACAGTGAGATGGAAAGTCCAGGACTATCAACCCACGCTATTCTGAGAGCCTGCCAGTGCACTTAACCTTTCTTTAAGGTTTTAATCACCCTAACAAAACAACACTCTATAATGAAGCCAGCAAAGGCCATATAACACACACAGTGGATCCACAGTGAGCCGTCATCACCCTTCCATTGTTCTGCAGCCCCATGCACACCTTGCAGCATCAGTATACCAGCCATGGCATCCTGAGAAGACCACAGCCTCTGCAGCAGCAAGATTCACTATTTTCTCGGCTTCCAGCACTCACCCTCAAGAAGCCTGAAAAAAGGGGGGATGGGGGAGAGCCCTGGCCAGCTTGACATGAAGCCTTTAATAAAGACAATGTCAACTAACAAACACGGCAGGTCTCCAATGAAATTTAACTCCTATTTTTAAAATTTTCATGGCTTTCCTTAAATTAAATCCTCACAGAGCTAAACAGAACATTGCAATCAGACCCTCAAGAACAGCTTTAAAAATGCAACATACTCACAGATTTAGAGCAGCTGTAACTTTGGAGGAATGAGTCTAGCCTCACTGCAGAGATGCCTTTCCCTCTCTTCTACCAGATTTTTTAAGGCAAACAAAAAGAAGACAGTCCTCAATTTAAAGGCCAACAAAAATCCTCAGCTTCTGCTTTGTTTCTTGGTCTCCAGTGAGACTCTCAATTAAAGGGGCATAAGAAGAGAAGTGGCGGAGGCTGCGGACAGGATCCCAGAGCTTCCCAGAGCAGAATTTAAGACATGTCAGTTAAAGTGGCAGCTACCCTCACTGCCGTGGCTGACGCTTCTGCGGGAAGGGATGCCGGGAGATTTTTTTCCCCAGTCCCTGCTGCAGCCTAATTCTGATCCATCACTGTTTAATATCCTAGGGAAACAGGCAAGACAAACAAATGGCCTGGATTTATCAATTCTCCAGGGTCTCTTAGCGATTTTTCACCTAATCCAAGGATTCATCTCCATCTAAAGAGGGCCAACTAAGGAATAAAATGACTTCTTTTTCATTTTAAGGGAAATGTAAGAGCAGGCAAATATTCCCAGGTTAGAGCTAACTTTTATATCACAGGGACTTCTTTAAAATACTAAAATAAGGGAAAATCAAGTCCTCTGAGGTTTTTAATCTAACAGGTTAAATGCACAAAAGTTAAATTAGCAAAGTGAAATACACGTATGACATTACACACCAATATATCTCTAAATGGCACTTTAAAATTAACATTAGAGGGGCATATGGGTGGCTCAGTGGTTGAGCATCTGCCTTCGGCTCAAGTACTGACCCCGGGGTCCTGGGATGGAATGCCCCATCAGGCTCCCTGCAGGAAGTCTGCTTCTCCCTCTGCCTGTGTCTCTGCCTCTCTCCCTGTATCTCTCATGAATAAATAAGTAAAATCTTTAGAATTAAATTAACATTAGATAAAACAATATTTGAACCGATTCTGAAGAAACTAAAAGTAGGCTTAGAGATGATCAGTGACTTTGCAACTTTCTTATCTTGCTTTGAGTACTCCTCCACATACTAGAGCTGAACCATTTTTATGATGGGGTTCACCATTTTACCTGATTATAAAAGTATAAGGTAATGTAGTCTGATTATTTCCTGGTTATAAAATAATAAACTTCTTGAAGAGAAACGGAAAATAAGAAATATTCACAGCCATAATCTCATAACCAGAGAAAACCATTGTTAATATTTTGCGATATTTATTTCTAGTCTTTTTCGTATACATATATACATACACATACACAGTTTTCTTTAATACTACTGTTTTACATGTTGTATACTACATTTTTCAAATGGCTTTATGACTATTTACCCATACAAGTGACCCATTTCTACAAGTGCTCAAAAGAAAAAATAAAAATAAAAAAGATTAAAAAATTAAAAAATAAAATAAAAGTGCTCAAAAGAATTAGCATATGCAATGACAGTCAGTCAACATATGCCTGTGTGCCCACTATGTGCCAGGCACAGGTCACACACTAGTGTCAATAATATACATGGTCCCCACTTCTTAGAGCTCACAGTCCAGCCGAGAAGCCAGATATTCAGCAAATGATGGCATATGTGATACCTACTGTAGTTCAAAGGAGAAAGAACTACAGACCCTTTAGAAATATGTTAGGGACCTGGTCTTCTGAAGGTCAGGGTTTCTTAAGGAATGGCAAGCCCAAATACACAATTATTAGTACAGTATATTTCACACTTACACTTTCCCATCAACATGAATATCTTTTTACCTTCTTCTAAAAAATTGTTTCTAAAGATTTTATTTATCTATATGACAGAGAGAGAAAGGAAGAAAGCATGAGCCAGGGGGAGCAGCAGAGGGAGAAGGAGAAGCAGACTCTGGGCTCAATCCAGGAACCCTGGGATTGTGACATGAGCCGAAGGCAGGAGCTTAACCAACTGAGCCACCCAGGTGCCCCAAAATTTATTTATTTATTTTGGGAGAGAGATGAGATGCCTGGGTGGCTCAGCGGTTGAGCATCTGCCTTTGGCTCAGGGCATGATCCTGAAATCTTCAATGTAAAATTAACTTAGCCATGTTCAGAATCTCATAGAGGCTAAAAGACTCCTTTGAGAAATATGACAATTTAACATGAATCTGACATGACCATAAGTGAATACATGTGAAGGAAAACAACAAAACACCACACACCCAAGTAAGTTATATACATGTTCCAAGTGATCAAGGTCAATACCAGTAGTGATAAATCATGTTGGTAGCCAGTACTCTTGAAATGATATGATAGTAATGGCACTCTATCTCTGTGGCCTTCCTCTCCAAAACCTACAACCCCAGTTTCACCATGAGAAAAGCATCAGACAAATTCCAATATGGGGCATCCTACAAAATATCTGACTAGTACTCCCCAAAGCTTCAAGGTTATCAAAAAGAAAGAAAAACCTGAGAACCATCATAGCTAATTAAGGAAAAACAATGTAAATCTGAATAAAGTATGCATTTTAGTGATAACATATTAACATTAGTTCATTGACTATAATAAATTATGTTACTAATATAAGATGTTAATAATGGAGGAAACTGGGTGTAGGGTATATGGAAACACTGTACTATCCTCTTGAACTTTCTGAAAATCTAAAACTGTTAAAAAAATAAAATCTATTTTTTAAAATTCTCTTTCCCAAATTGAAATTAACTTAATTTTTTTCTGATCATTAGTAAAATATATTCCATAAAAATTCTGACAATGCAAAAAGGTATAAGGGACTTTTTTGAAATTATAAATACCCTATACTCCTACCATGTTCAGATAACAAATCCCAAACAAAATAATTGTGTGTATGTGTGTATTGTTCTACCATACATGGTATTTTTAGCTGTGTTAAACTCAATAATGGTACCCAAACATGTCCAGGTCCTAATCCCTAATCCCTGTGAATGCTACCTTATGTAAGAAAAGAGCCTCTACAGGTGTAATGAAATTATGGATCTTGAGATGGAGAGATTATCCTGGGTTATCTGAGTATGCTCTAAACACAATCACAAGTGTCCTTCCTTATAAGAGGGAGGCAGAGAGATATCTGACACAGAAGCCAGAAGATGTTGTGACTGGGGCACCTTGGTTTCAGCTCAGGTCACAGACTCTCAGTTGTGAGATCAAGCCCCACATTGGGCTCCACTCTGAATGTGGAGCCTATTTGGGATTCTCTCTCCGGTCTCCCCCTACCCACCCACCATCACCCCCTGCCGTTCATGCTTGCTCTCTAAAAAAAAATTAAAAATAAAAGTTAAAAATGAAAGCTATTTTAAAAAAGAAGATGTTATGACCGTGGAAGCAGAGCAGTTTGAAAATACTTTGCTGCTGGCTTTAAAGTTGACAGAAAGGGCCATGAGCCAAGGTATACAAGAAATGCAGCCATAGAGGCTGGAAATGGGCAATAAAATGGATTCTCCCCTAGAGTCTCTCAAGGGAGCATAGTCATGACCACACCTTAGTTTTGATTCAGTGAAAAGTATTTCAGACTTCTGAACTCCAGAACTCTGAGAGAATAAATCTGTGTTATTCAAACTACCAAGTTTGTGGTAATTTGTTACAACAAAGGAAACAAATACAGTAAGTAGCCTTAAAGACCTATCTTTCTTCTTTTTCAGTTACCTGCACATACCCCTAGGATAATTCTTTCCATCAGCGTTCTCTTTCTGGATTTGCTTTTTGGGATTAACCCTCTTTCATATATGCTCAAAATATTCCCACTTAATTCTCTTTTAATCGGGTTTATTGATCAAAACCATCACTCTTTTTTTTCCTGTTGGTGTCAGGATTAAAATGTAACTTTCCAACACAAAGAATAGAATTCTTTAACTTCACTTGCTTTTAATATTTAAAAAATAAAATCTCCAACTTTTTTTCTTTACTATTAAGAACCATTTAATGTTATACATCTGCATACCCATATCCCTCCACATTTCAGTCCCTGGACTACCATCAATACCAAAACTTGGACACAGAACAAATGTCAAGGAGGAAAACTGGAAACTTCCTAGAGATCCCCACCCATACCCACATTCCCTATGTCAAGTCTATCCCCGCAAACTAGAGAGAATGTGTTTGGCAAACATTTGTCAAACTATAATAGCCAGGCGTGCTCACCTTATCCACGGTCTGATGAAGCAGATCTCAGAAATGGGAAAATAGGGAAATAGCCAAGGATAACAGTTACTTATCTCTCAAATATTTGTGATTTAACTAAGTGTCTTCTTTTTTACTTTTTTAAAAAATGTTTTTATATCTTGAGGTAGCCATTATGAGGCAGTATGAAAATAGTTCTATCTATCTAGACAATAAAATTGTACTGAGACTTTAGAATGTTCTTTCAAAATATATATGCTTCAAACAGTTGATCACGGAATTAATTCCTTGTAGTACGTGCACAGAATTATTTTAATCAAAGCAAACCAATATATTATTGATTAATTTCTTTTAGATTGTGGGCAAACTTTTTAAATGGCAAAGAATCTCCTAAATCAATGGAGATCTGATACACAGAACTTTACACACATACACACACACACACACACACAGAGAGATTTCGGTTTTTTTTTTTTTTTAACTGCATAGAAGTAAGGTCAAGCTACCCCTGCAGAAAATTTTCTTACTGCCAAAATAGAAACAAAAAGCTCATAACTGTATTGCCTACAACGGACACTAAAACTATGCCTATACCTCTAAAAATGTTAATTCATCAGAGTTACATGGAGCTTTAACACATTTGAGCTCTAGTTATAACATCCTGCTTACAGGTAATAAAAAATACTCCTTGCTAGCCTGAATACTTTCACTCTGTACAATAATAATTAAATAAATAACAGAAATTACTTTACACAATAAAAAAATCATACACAAATTCTCAAATACATCTTCAGGGATTTTTTTAAGATTTATTTATTTACATTAGAGAGAGGGAGCATGCAAGAGCACACAAGTGGGAGGGACAGAGGGAGAAAGAGAATCTCAAGTAAACTCCACGCTGAGTGTGGGGCTCAATCTCACAACCCTGAGGTCATGAACCTGAGATCACAACCTGAGCCAAAACCAAGAGTCTGAGGCTTAATCAATTGCACCAGCCAGGTGCCCCAAATGCTCTTTAATTTTAAGCTCTTTAATTTTAAGCAATATCAGAGTCCTTTAGATTTGTTAGAGGCTAAGTCTTCAGACTATTTATTAAATGTGTAGGATACATGATACTAAACTACACATTGTACACAAATGTACCCAATGCAAATATTACTCCCACTTTGAGGAGTTCTACTCATGATGTTCTACAAACACAATGACACTAAAGGGAGACAGTGGGAAGAAGTAGCCAGAGGGAGAACCATATAGAGTGATTAATTTTCAAAACATAAGCAATGGAGATGTTTGAAGCATTTCAAAAAGCAAAGTTCTCAAGTATCTGCTGTTGGGGGGTTTTATTAGTCATTTTAGGTTGCTATTTTTATTGAGATGGATGAAAGTATCCAAACAAGGCATGAAAGTATCCAAACAAGGCAGATAAAGATGGTAGAAAGTTAACAAAAAGCAGGCTAGCTCACTATATCCTCAAGGATTCTGATAACTCATTTACATACTTCTCAGATGAAAAGAGTGTCAGCCCCTATTTGAGAAACATGGCAGAGACACCAACAATCCTGGATAGTGTTTACTATGCCCAAACAATTGGACATTACCGAATTATGTATTTGCGTTGAGTAACCAAACAGCTGTAATTAATCATCATTTAAAAAATATACACCCCAAAAGCTCCCTTTATTCACTCTTCCTTCTGAATAGTCACAAGAATTATCATTGTTCCCTGTGCTTGATAAGTTTTCAATAAATGATGCCTGGATTTTTTTAATGCCCTGAAAATCCTTGCAGTCTTCTTTGAGTACTCATCTACATTTTCCGACTAGTACATTAATTCAACAAATTAATGAATCCGGGGCAGCCCAGGTGGCTCAGCGGTTTAGCGCCACCTTCAGCCCAGGGCGTGATCCTGGAGACCCAGGATCAAATCCCACATCAGGCTCCCTGCATGGAGCCTGCTTCTCACTCTGCCTGTGTCTCTGCCTCTCTCTCTCTCTCTCTCTCTCTCTCTCTCTGTACCTCTCATTAATAAATAAATAAAATCTTAAAAAAAAAAATTCATGAATCCGACAAATACAAATGGAGCATTTTTACCATATGCCAACCGCGGTGCTTGGGTGCAGGGCACACCATGATAAGCAGCACAGACCAGTCCCACCCTCATGGAATTTAGAGAACAAAGGAACAGATGGCCAAAAGCAAGCAACAACTAAGTACAAAATGACAAATGAAATGAGAAAAACAAACAGGATGGCAAGCTAGGGAAGTGGGAGAGGAGTAACCTATTTAGGGGGGCATCATTAAGAAAGGCAGGAAGACATTCAAGCTGGTAGGTAAGGATGATCAGTTAGAAGCCCTGGGAGGAGTGGGAAGAAGTCACTCTAGTCTCAGACACCAGCTCAAATCTAGGGCAGCAAAGGGCTAATTCAGTCAAAACCCTGAAGTAGGCTTGTGGCTGGAGAGCAGTGAATGAGAGTGGGGGTTGCCCTAGACTAGGTTTTATACCTGCATGTGGGGGCCTGGCCACCTGAGTCTTGTGGACCGTGGTAGATTGGGGGCTTTATCTGCAGATACACATAAACTCATGGACAGATGCTAGGTAAGGAAGTGACATCACACAATTTAATTTCTAAAAGGATCACTCTGTCCTAATTCAAATAAACACACGGTTAAAAAATAAATTATGAGACAACCGGGGAAATGTGAACACTGATAGTATCTTTGATGACTATTGTTAAATTTTTTTAGGTGTGGTAACAGCCTCATGATGCTTTTAAAAAGAGACCTAACTTTTACATTTGTGTACTAAATGATACCATAGAAGACATATAGATTAGATAATAGTTCTGTATCAATGCTAATTTCCTGATTTAATCACTTAAAGGTAATTCTGTAAGAGAACATCTTTGTCTTTAGGAAGTACATACTGAGATATTTAAAGGTAGAAATAAATTGTAACATCTAGAATAGGATTCCAAATAACCTGGGGGTGGATTGTAAATGAAATAAAATTGGCCTTGGGTTCACAATTGTTGAAGGTGAGTTCAGTTTACTCTCCACTTTTTGTACATGTTTGAAAGTTTTCATATTCAGTTCTCTTAAAAATAAGATAACATTGGCTGCTGTGTAGAGACTGAGTGGGGTGCCAGTGGGAAGGTGAAGGACGGAGAACAAAGGAAACAAGAAAACACACTAGGGGCGCCTGAGTGGCTCAGTGGTTGAGTGTCTGCCTTTGGGCTCAAGTACTGACCTGACCCCAGGGTCCTAGGATCGAGTCCCGCATCGGGCTCCCTGCAGGGAGCCTGCTTCTCCCTCAGCCTGTGTCTCTGCCTCTCTCTCTGTGTCTCTCATGAATAAATAAATTAAAAATCTGTTTAAAAAAGAAAAGAAGTCACTAGGCGGCTCTCAAAGAAATTCAGGCACACCTGAGACTGCTTTGAGCTAATGAAACAGAAAGGAGAGGAAAAAGTGAGCAGATGGGAAATAAATTCTGGAGGTAGACTTCATCACACGTGGTATCATGGAAGGTAGAGGAAAGAGAAAGAATCAAAGATGTCTCCCAGTTATCTGGCTTGAGTAAGTGAGTGAAGATGCGGAAACCCGGGAGAGGACAAGGTTCCAGACAAAGAAGGCAGATGAATATCATGAGTTCAAGTCTGTAATATGTACATGAAGGTGTCTGTGAAACATCCAAGTGAGTGATCACATAAGCAATGACTGGGTCAGTTTCTCAGTACAATTGTGGACATAGCCCCAGACAGAGCAGCACAGAGCAGCTGGCATGCCCAGAAGGGCACTGGTGGAGGAGGTGAGGAACTCAGCACTGGGCAGGGTCCTCTGGCTTTCAGACACAACCTGGACATTGCTAGCTGGGGTTGAGTGACAGAGAGGCTCCTGAGTCCACAGAAAGGGCAACCACAATGGTAAAGGCCATACCCAGAGGGGTTCACCAGTCATTCGTTTTGCCACCAGTAACACCAGTCTTCTTCATCCATAGGACTCCTTGGTAACACGAGACAGTTGGACCACAGGGATGCTTAAGGAGCTTTACTTTAAGCCTGAATCCTGTCAGTCCTCCTCAGAGTGAGCAAAAGAGAGCATTTATAGAATATATGTACCTTGACTAAAAATGTACATACAAGGATGCCTGGATAGCTCAGGCATTGAGCATCTGCCTTCTGCTCAGGTCATAATCCCAGGGTCCTGGGATTGAGTCCCCCACATCAGGATCCTTGAAGGGAGCCTGCTTCTCCCTCTGCCTAAGTCTCTGACTCTCTCTCCTTGTCTCTCATGAATAAATAAATAAAATCTTTTTAAAAAATCAAAATGTAGGGACATCTGGGTGGCTCAGTAGTTGGGCTTTTGCCTTTGGCTCAGGGTGTGGTCCTGGAGTCCCAGGAACGAGTCCCACATCAGGCTTCCTGCATGGAGCCTGCTTTTCCCTCTGCCTGTGTCTTGCTTCTGTGTGTTTTTCATGAATAAATAAATATTTTTTAAAAATTAAAATGTAGATATAGAGATATACATATACATATACATATACATATACATATAGTGTCTCCCAATCACCTTATATAAAGAACTTCCCATTTTGGAAGCTCCCAATACAATAACAAATCATTACAGGACATCTAACAGTACAAAAGGAAATGCAAAGAAGAACAATTCAGGTAATGATAATATAGGTAGAAGGCACTAGGGATACTGCTCAGTCTGGGCTTTTTCAGGGAACTTTATTTCCATTTATTGTATTCATTAACTCTGACCCAGGACTTTTCATCATATAATACCCCTGAAACCAGGATACATCTTCAAATTGACAGCAACTGGGGTGCCTGGGTGGCTCAGTAGGTTAATGTCTGCCTTTTGTTCAGGTCATGATCCTGGAGTCCGGGGATCAAGCCCACATCGCAGGGGGAGCAGGGTGAGGGAGGGTCCCTGCTTAGCAGGGAGTCTGCTTCTCCCTCTCCCTCTGCCCTTCCCCCTGCTCCTTCCCTCTTCTCTCTCTCTCCCTTTCTCAAATAAATAAATAAATAATATCTTTTAAAAAACTGACAGCAACTTTGGCCTAGTTCAAAATTCTTTTTTTTAAACACTTTTTTTTTTAATTTTTATTTATTTATTTATGATAGTCACAGAGAGAGAGAGAGAGAGAGGCAGAGACACAGGCAGAGGGAGAAGCAGGCTCCATGCACCGGGAGCCCGATGTGGGATTCGATCCCGGGTCTCCAGGATTGCGCCCCGGGCCAAACGCAGGCGCCAAACCGCTGCGCCACCCAGGGATCCCCGGCCTAGTTCAAAATTCTTAAGGAGAGGATCTACATTTGCTTCTGCCAACTACCTAAGGGCACCACCAATCTGACCCACTTAAAATTAAATTACCTGCTTGGAGTTATTTGGGCCACTCTGATAACTAATATTCAGACTGCAAACCAGTTTGTTATTCAAATTCTTAAGAGTGTTAAAAAGGTAAACATAGGACCCATCAATTGCGTTCCTAGGTATGTATGCCAGAAAATTGCAAACGTATGTCCACAAAAGACTTGTACTCAGTTATTACTTAATGGAAACTGGAAACTGGAAACAATCTGAATGTCCATCAACTGGTGAATGGATAAAGAAAATGTGGTATGCATACATTTGAATAGTATTCAGCCATAAAAAAGAATGAAGTACTCATACATGGTACAAAATGGATGAATTTCAGAAGCCAAACACACAAGAACACATATTGTGTGATTCTATTTATATGAAATGTCTATAGAAACAAATCTAGAGACAGAAATTAGTGATTGCCTAGAGGTGGGGACAGGAATGGGGAGTGACAGTAAAGGGGCACAAGTTGTCTATTTCAGGTTATATAAAATGCTTTAGAATTATAGTGATGGCTGTATAATTCTGTAAATATACTGCACTTAATTGAATTGTACACTTGAAATGGGAATTGTTTGGGATATAAGTCAGCATTGTAATAGGGCTGTTTAAAAAGAAATGATCAGGGCAGAGAATCTCATGAGAGGTTTTTTTCCCCCTCCCTACCTAGTACCAAGACTGAAATACACAAGTTTCCTTCCCATGTCCTGCATGACAGTTTTATTTTTCATTCCCTTATGCAAGGTCTCCTATGAAATTCTTGTGTTTTTTTCCTCAGTGGTCTATAAGATAATGATGTAAATGCCATCACAGGGGCACCTGGGTGGCTCAGTTGGTTAAGCGTCCAACTCTTGATTTCAGCTCAGGTCATGATCTCAGAGTGTTGTGATAGAGCCCTGAATAGGTCTCTGTACCGAGCACGGAGCCTGCTTAAGATTCTCTCTCTCTCCCTTTCCCTTTCTCCCCTCCCCCAGCTCATGATCTCTCTCTCTCTCAAAAAAAAAAAAAATTGTTTAACTTAAAAAACATAAATGCCGGGATCCCTGGGTGGCGCAGCGGTTTGGCGCCTGCCTTTGGCCCAGGGCGCGATCCTGGAGACCCGGGATCGAATCCCACATCGGGCTCCCGGTGCATGGAGCCCGCTTCTCCCTCTGCCTGTGTCTCTGCCTCTCTCTCTCTCTCTCTCTCTGTGACTATCATAAATAAATAAAAATTAAAAAAAAACATAAATGCCATGTTAGATCTAATAAAATAATTGTCAACCTGGTTGAGAAAAGGCAGGTGGGATGGGGGAGGAGTTCCTCTCTAGATTTGGGCAATAATTGTATCACCTAGGAGGGGAGAGTTGGGACAAACAAAATCAGAGAAAAATGAAAGTAAATCCAAATCTGCCTGGAGTTACTATTTATAATTTAACCTCTATGAAGAGAAACATTAACTAGATGTTTTCCAACTAGCATTCACTGACTTTCACCCTAAATAACCTTAAAAGAGGGCAAACTAGTTGATTATAATTAGTCTACTAATAAGAAAAACAAAATGGCCTTGAAAACTTTATCTCATTGTAATCTACAATTTATAGTTCAAAAGAGAGGTGTAAAGAAGGAAAAAGCCCATAAGAAATGCTAGGCTACAAAATATTTTTATTTCCATCATAAGCTTCTTATCACTTGGTTTAAAATGTCTACCCATTTCAATTTCTAGAAGCAAAGATAAATTCACAGTAGTTTTTGCACATAAACACATTCATCCCCCACTGCATTCATACTGCCTCGGGACTCGACTCAACACATACACATTTCTAGGTAAGGATAAATTCAAAAACTTAATAAGATGCAATGGAATATAAGAGATCATTGCTGACAACATACTAAACCTGCATCTGTTCTAACAGTCTTTGAATAAAAAAGAAAATCCTAATTAACTAGTACCCAACCAGGGCCCTCTAGTTAATTAGATTTTTGTTCCATTGCCCCCTTTGGTTTTTACGAGAAAGAGATTAATCAAAAACACTACCAAGCCACTGGGGTGCCTAGGTGGCTCAGCCAGTTGAGGGTCCAGCTCTTGGTTTTGGCCCAGGTCATGATTGCATGGGTCCTGGGATTGAGCCCCAAGTCAGGCTCCACACTCAGTGAGGAGTCTGCATGAAGATTCTCTCTCTCTGCCTCTCTCATACTCGCTCTCCCTCTCTCCCAAATAAATAAATAAAATCTTAAAAAAAAAAAAAAAGAAAGAAAGAAATGAAACAAAACTACTAAGTCACAATGATTCCAAGTGGTTAATCCAAGCTCTCCACTCAACAGAGGCCAGGGATCCTCTGTGACCTATCTTCACTGGCGTCCACAGATGTCTCAGGTCATTCCCATATACCTCAAAACCCAAAGCCAGTGCCAGGCTCCTATCTCCTAGCTCTTGTTTGGAACCCCTGAAACATTTCATTTATTCTTTGTGTGTCATATCACAGTGAATTTATAAACAGACTTTTTAAAAGATTATTTATTTATTTATTCATGAGAGACACCGAGAGAGAGGTAGAGACACAGGCAGAGGGAGTAGCAGGCTCCATGCAGGGAACCCGATGTGACTTGATCCCAGGAACCCAGAATCACACCCCGAGCCAAAAGAATATACCTAACCGCTGAGCCACCCAGGCATCCCTTACAAACAGACTCTTTTTATACACACCACTATACTGTCAGAGATGGTAGTTGTGCAAAGAAGGATACCGGTCATCACAGAACCAAGAAGTCCATGCCAGCAAGGAACTTGTTAAATCAGGAAATAAGTCTCTAAGGCACTACTAGTCCTCTGTCAAATTTCTATAGATCATAGCAGGGGTCTAATTTACAGTCCCTCCCTAAGGTCATCTCCTCATACTGAGCAGGAAAGTTCTCAAACAATTTTAATTCTTTTTAAAGATTTTATTTATTTATTTATTCATTCATTCATTCATTCATTCATGAGAGACAGAGAGAGAGGGGCAGAGACATAGGCAGAGGGAGAAGTGGGCCCCCTGAGGGGAGCCTGATGCGGGACTTGATCCCAGGACCCCAGGATCACACCCTGAGCCAAAGACAGATGCTCAACCACTGAGCCACCCAGGTGCCCCAAAGATTTTAATTTTTAAAAAGGACCTGTTCAATGTGCCACTAACAGTTAAAGAAAAAGTATCTTGGGCAGCCCCGGTGGAACAGCGGTTTAGTGCCGCCTGCAGCCTAGGGTGTGATCCTGGAAATCCAGGATCGAGTCCCACATCGGGCTCCTTGCATGGAGCCTGCTTCTCCCTCTGCCTGTGTCTCTGTCTCTCTCTGTCTCTGTCTCTCTCTGTCTCTCTCTCTCTCTCTGTGTGTGTCTCCCATGAATAAATAAATAAAATCTTAAAAAAAAGAAAAAAGAAAAATTATCTTTTTTCCCCTTCAGTTCTAAATGGTAGAGATGTCCATATGATCTAGCAGTTTGCAAACCTAGCAACTTCCCAAAAATAGTCAGTTAAAATAACACAGTTGTTACCACAAAGATTCAGAAGTAGGAAATATGTCTGCAGTGGTAAATCCATTAAGCAGAAAAGGAGAATGGGAAATAGTTTTTTGTGGAAACAATTCAGGGCCTCCCTCATCTGCTAGCTTTTCATCTTTTCATTAGAAATTCAGGCAGAAATATTCACAGCAATTAATTAATCATCAGGTTGGCATGGGGACCATCTCTTGCAGCAGAGAAGTTGAAACATCCCTACCAGCACTAGAAACATTAAACCAAAATGCGTGGTTCAATCAGCATGAGGAAAAAGAGCTCTACTGAGCTTAGCACTAACCGGTCATGAAAGGAATGTCACGGCATCACAGATTTAAGAGGAAACAAGAGAAAAATACTGACAAGCTGAAATAAGGATAAACTAAAAGGTCACACAGAAAAATAATTCAATAATTGTTTACAATTAAATGTATTTGTAATCACAGGGAAAACAATTTGTTAAAAGAAAAAGATTGAATATTGGATTACCTCTGCAATATTTTTAATTTCAAAAAGGGTCAGTAAACATAGGAGACTAAAGTATAGAAACACCACACTCTGTGTTGAAGAAATAAAAGGAACCATCCAAATGAGGTTTCCCTGTGAATGAAGTGTATCCTATTAACTTTCAAAATATCATCTTAAAACATTTCTGGTTATTCTAAAATTTCCTTAACATATGTGACACAAGTTTCTACTTTCTTAAATAGAATATATTAGATATCATTTAACCTTTTTCCAAAGTCTCAGAGACAGAATTATGAACATGATTTTCTCATGGGAGACTGAAGAGCAATCAAGGTTTGGGGGATGGGGGGAATAGGAAGGTAACCAATATTTACAGAGCACCTACTATGTGCTTTAGTCCCATTACCACATTTAAATTAAATTTCATTCTAACTTCCCAATAAATTTATGCAAGGATGAAGAAGCTGCGACTTGGAGAAATTAGTCCCAGGCCTCCTAGCCAGTAAATGGTGCAATGGAACTGAAGCTCAAGTTAGCCTGTCAAATCCATAGGCTGGTCTCTCCAGGAAGGAGCATCTAGATTGTGTACACCATGTGGCTGTGCTTTGGAATGCCATGACTGTATGTCACAATTACTTTCTTCTTTCACTGCCATTTTTGGACCTGACCTCTAAAGCTACCCCCTCACCATACCTTCCAGAACTCCAGCAAAATTAGGCCAAAAAGCAAAGTTTATTAGAATCCGGTCAAAACTAATCGTAGACACACTCTGGATGGAAGCCACTCCTGCAGGTAAAGGGCAAAAGTTTTAGAGGATGAACTCTGATATCTACTTTGGCCACCTATTCTGGCTTTGAACTCTATTTCAAAGAGGTGAGGTTCTCTCTTAGGTGATATATCACTATAATGTATCTGGTGATATAGTTACTATAATGTGTTGCGACATATAAGAACATATACCAGAGGGATCCCTGGGTGGCGCAGTGGTTTGGCGCCTGCCTTTGGCCCAGGGCGCGATCCTGGAGACCTGGGATCGAATCCCACGTCGGGCTCCCGGTGCATGGAGCCTGCTTCTCCCTCTGCCTGTGTCTCTGCCTCTCTCTCTCTCTCTCTCTGTGACTATCATAAATAAATAATAAAAAATATATATATTAAAAAAAAAAAAAGAACATATACCAGAGACACTTTGGCAACACTGAAAAGGAAACAAAAAACTGTTTAAGAGATAGTCTTGAGGGACACAAGCAATAATGCAAACCAGAAATCTAAAAGAGCAAGATAAATTTTAGAATGGGTAAACCTTTGGGTTTGCTAACCTGAGCAGGACAGGGAAATAAAAATTAAAAGAAGAAAATGCTGGCAGATACATACAGCTGAAGAGGGGCTGAAAGAGGCAATTAATGGAAAATAAAATGTTATTTAGCAAGTGAGGTAGTGTTAAAAAATTATTGTTTTAAGAATGAGAAAAATTATAACATACTTGACAGTAGAATAAAAAAGGCCAAGATATACAAGGCCTCCATCATTCCACATTTTAAAAGTACACAAAATGTGTCTGATAGGAGGGAATCTAAAGTATCACCATCACAGGAGTCACTGTTGGATACTGTTCTTCTAAGAACCAGTCATACTAACATTGAAACACCTAAAACAGTTGACCAAAGAGTAATTTTTATGCAAACAGACATACAGATGAAAGGAACAAACAGAAAGCCCAAAAACAGAGCACCATTAACTTTAATGAATTTATTACTTGATAAAGGGGGCATTATAAATTTTCCTTACTTCACAGACAGCAAATGGTGTTGGAATAGCAGACTAGCAATTTCAGGGTTGGTAGGAGATAGGGATCTAAATTAAATCCAGTTGAGTTAAGTTCAGGGGTTTTATGTTTGGTTGGTTTTTGTTTTGAGTTCAACTGTGCCCTTACTGATTTTCTGCCAACTGGATCTGTTCATTTCTGAGAAGTGCGTTGAAGCCATCAAGTATGATAAGAGAGTCATCTATTAGTTTTTGCCTCGTACTCTGATGCACTCATTAGACACATACACATTAAGAACTGCTATGTCGTCCTGGAGAATTGATCCTTCTATCGTTATTTAATGATAACTTTCCTTCTTTATCGCTGATAACTTTCCTCACTTTGAAGTCTGTTCTCCCTGAAATTAATATAGCTACTCCTGCTTTCTTTTGATTAGAGTTAGCATGGTATATTTTTCTCCATCCATTTACTTTTAATCTATATGTCTTTATATTTAAAGTGAATTTCTTATGGACAACATATGGTTAGGTCATTTTTTTTTTTATCCATGCTGACAATCCCTGTCTTTTAATTGGTACATATAGACTGCTGATACTCAGTGATTATTAATATATAGTTGGATTAATATATACCATATTTATTACTGTTTTCTATTTGTTGCCTTTGTTCTTTGTTCCTATTTTTCTCTTCTACTCTCCTTCTGCCTTCTGATTTTAACTGAGTATTTTATATGATTTCATTTTCTCTCCTATTTTACATTATCAGTTATATTTTTCCCCCTTTTTTTAGGGGTTGCCCTAGCATTTGCAATATCCATTTACAACTAATTCAAGTCCATTTCCAAATACTCTCTGCACTATCTTTGCAATAATCCTATAAATCTAAAACTTTTCCAAAATGAAGAGCTTATTTTTTTGTCTTAGTCACAATTAAGTTCTTTTTCTCTTTAAATTACAAAAACAAACATTGAACAATATAAACATTAAAACTTCTAGACAACACAAAAAAAGTATAACTAACATGAAGAAAAACAATGATTAGGGAAAATAGCTGAAGCAAACAAAAGATTACACTGTATAACTGTTTTAAAGTTTGTAAGTATGTAAGAGAAACAGTGAGTAGAAGTTAAGCATGTAAAAGAAGACTAGAATTTATATAAAAGGAACTGCAATGTGGTAAACAATGGTACTAAAGAAAAAATTTTAAAACTTAAGCAATTAATTATTATTTGAGTAGCAAAACCATGTCAAATAGTACCTAGTGGCAGGGGCACCTGGGTGGCTCAGTGGTAGGAGCACCTGGGTGGCTCAGCTCAGGTCATGATCCTGGGGCCTCAGGGTCCCGGGATTTGAGTCCCAAATCGGGCTCCTCGTGGGAAGCCTGCTTCTCCCTCTGCCTATGTCTCTGCCTCTCTCTCTGTGTCTCTCATGAATAAGTAAATTAAAAAAAAAAAAAAAAACCTAATGATGCTATGCTTTATTTCACTTACATGCCACTTACTTACACGGGATTAGTAACCACATAAACTGATAAAACTCTTTTGAAAGTGCTATGGACTGAATTGTGTACCTGAGAATTCATGTGTGGTAGCCCTAACCTCCTCTGTGATGGTGCTTGGAAATGAGGCCCCTGGGAGATAATTAGGTTTAGATTAAGTCCTGAGAGTGGGACTCCCATGACTGGATCTGGGCCTCTGTAAGAAGAGGCCCCGTCTGTCTGTTGGTCTATCTGTCTGTCATGTGAAGACCTAAGAGAAGGCAGCCATCTATAAACCAGGAAGAGTGCTCTCACCAGAACCTGTCCATGCTGGCACCCTGATTTCAGACATCTAGCCTTTGGCTCTATGAGAAAATAAATTTCTATTGTTTAAGCTATTCAGTCTGTGGAACTTTGTTATGACCCAAGCTAATTCAGAAAGTGCAGAGGCTGCTTCAGATTCTCTCTCCCTCTCTCTCTGTCCCTCCCACTAATTCTCTCTCTCTCTCTCTCTCAAACAAATAATCTTTTTTTAAAAGAGAAATATATCATATAAAGAGCAATAAAAATCTCCATCCTTTTTAATCCAGTAATCCTACATGTGTGAAATTAATCTTTGGAGATAATTTAAAAATATGACAAATCTATATACATGAAAATACTCATTACTTAGTTTCAAGGTAACTGGTTAACAGTAAACTGGTTAACAACCTAAACGTTTAATAAAGGAGAAATGGACAATTGTGGTGTTCCACTTGATCTAATAGGATAGCATGTAAAATCAGTACAAAAACTATGTAGAGGCAGGAAACCACAAATGTTGGAAAGGATGTGGAGAAAAGGGAACACTCTTGTACTGTTGGTGGGAATGTGAACTGGTACAGCCACTCTGGAAAACTGTGTGGAGGTTCCTCAAAGAGTTAAAAATAGATCTGCCCTACGACCCAGCAATTGAACTGCTGGGGATTTACCCAAAAGATACAGATGCAGTGAAACGCCAGACACCTGCACCCCGATGTTTATAGCAGCAATGTCCACAATAGCCAAACTGTGGAAGGAGCCTCGGTGTCCACTGAAAGATGAATGGATAAAGAAGATGTGGTCTATGTATACAATGGAATATTACTCAGCCATTAGAAACAACAAATACCCACCATTTGCTTCGATGTGGATGGAACTGGAGGGTATTATGCTGAGTGAAATAAGTCAATCGGAGAAGGACAAACATTATATGGTCTCATTCATTTGGGGAATATAAAAAATAGTGAAAGGGAATAAAGGGGAAAGGAGAAAAAATGAGTGGGAAATATCAGAAAGGGAGACAGAACATGAGAGACTCCTAACTCTGGGAAACGAACAAGGAGTGGTAGAAAGAGAGGTGGGCGGGGGTGGGGGTGATTGGGTGACGGGCACTGAGGGGGGCACTTGATGGGATGAGCACTGGGTGTTATGCTATATGTTGGCAAATTGAACACCAATAAAAAATAAATTTAAAAAAACTATGTAGACTTACAGGAAATGCTTAATAAAATTAAACAAAAGCAAAATTCTGCAATATGAGATTACTCATGTAAAAACACATAAACAAGATGTAATAGGGTTAGGTACAAACAAAATTAAATTTGTTGGAAAACATTTCTTCTTTTATTTTAGTTTAATTAAGGTTGTAAAAAATAATACTCAAAAATATATTTGCTAGTAACTTTAGATACATCCTTTGCTTAAGCATCATCACAGCCTAATTCTTGAATTATAGAAAAGTGATTTCTTTCTGGCAGTATTCACAACTCTCAAAAAGTAAGAATGAAATATTTACACATTTCATATAAAAGAATCATTTTTCTTTACTATATACTTTTCATGTTACTACTTACATAGAGATGGTTTCCAATGCATCTTCAAATATGTCCTAGAGGGAAACAAAAAAATACAATGAGTTTCTCAAGAATTAAAAACTCCAGATGTAGAGAAAATGAGTGTGTATACATATGTGCAGGGGTAAGGGTCAGGGGACAGTCTGGGTGTAGTAGATTCACTAAACTCTTACTAATGGACTGCCTTCCTGAGAAATCAAGCAAATGAATTTTAGTGGTTTATTTTTTTTAATAATTAAGACTGATAAATCTAGCAATCACACTGGGCTAATTTGAAAAGTGTGATTCTTTAATGGAATTATCTTTCACTCCTCAGTCTCATTCATCCATATACAGAGTAAAACAACTGGATTTGCCCAATTTAGTCTTCTCTTGCTCCCTGGCCAAGCATTCTCTGGGACTTCATTTCACATCCAGCTCCACTAACTTCCTAGCTAGTCTTCCTACCACCAACTTTCCCCCAGTTAAATAGTCCCATATAAGTCAGGCCTTTCCTTCGTCCCACTGGTCTGCCCGTTTAAAAGAAATAACAGGAAAAAAAACCCAAGTGTGTGCACATACACGCACTCATATGTGTGCACTCTACACAGGCACCTCACACTGATGCATACTAACACACACTCATAAACTCACAGTCATACACACACATTCACAAATACACATCCATGACCAAACTTACATACACACAAAGCTCCCCCATAACTGCAAAACTCAAATCCATGCTCCTCATTCATATATTTCGGACTCATCATAACTTAGTCCAATTTTCAAAGCATCTTTCTCTCTACATGTGCCACCACCACCATACCCAAGCACAAGGACCTCACTGGTTTCCCCCACTCCTGCACTTGACACCCTCCATCTGAGTCTTCACACAACAGCTGTATTCTTTTCTTTCCCTTCTTTCCGTAAGTCTGTGCCATTCCACTGCCCTAGACCTCTTTACAAGCTTTCCATTGCACTTACAATAAACCCGAGTTCCTTCCCATGATCTACAGAGCACTAACCAGCTGTCCCACCCTCTGACCACCTCTCCATCCACCTGTACCCTAGCTCACTCCATTGGATGTGCATGTCTGTCTTTCTGTTCCTTGAACAAGCCAAACTCATCCCACACCTCTCTTCATCATTCCCTCCTTCCTAGAATGCTTTTTTGCTCAACTCTTCTAATGCATGGCTGACTTATTCTCATCCTTCCATTTCCAGCTCAGAAAGAGACTATCTCTAATAACCTCAATTAAAATTACTAAGAAGGGGGATCCCTGGGTGGCACAGCGGTTTAGCACCTGCCTTTGGCCCAGGGCGCAATCCTGGAGACCCGGGATCGAATCCCATGTCGGGCTCCCGGTGCATGAAGCTTGCTTCTCCCTCTACCTATGTCTCTGCCTCTCTCTCTCTCTCTCACTCTGTGTGACTATCATAAATAAATAAAAATTTTAAAAAATAATAAAATAAAATAAAAATAAAAAAATAAAATTACTAAGAAGGGAATCTCTGGGTGGCTCAGCAGTTTAGCACCTGCCTTTGGCCCAGGACATGATCCTGGAGTCCCGGGATCGAGTCCCACATCGGGCTCCCAGCACGGAGCCTGCTTCTCCCTCTGCCTGTGTCTCTGCCTCTCTCTGTGAGTGTCTCTCATGAATAAATAAATAAAATCTTTAAATAAAAAAATAAAATAAAATAAAATTACTAAGAATAGAAGTCTATAGTTTCTCATCATCTGATTTATTTCATTTATAAAATTTATAATCTATAATCATCTTGTTTACTTACTTGGTTACAGTCTGTCTCCATCAGGGCAGGTTCTTATTTATCATACCTACAGAAAAATCACTAAGGCTTGGCACAACAGTTGCTCAATAAATATGTGTTGCCTAATGAATGAGCAAATTGAGCTGAGGCTGTCAAGACACTGATTATATCACATCATTTATAGCTATAATACAGAAATGAGGAAAGAGGGCTACAGAACTTTTCTTTCATATGACCATTGATACTGAACAATGTTTAGACTACATCAAGCTCTATATTTAGGCAGGAAAGGGGGGAAATGTATAAATTGTAAGAAGAAACAACACTATAAGAAGTGCTAGAAGTTCAGACTTTGGGATCTCTAACCCATTAACCTACTACATTGGGAGGCAGGTAGAGTCAAGGGCAATTCAATTTTTTTTTTTAAGATTTTATTTATTTATTCATGAGAGACACAGAGAGAGAGAAGCAGAGACACAGGCAGAGGGAGAAGCAGGCTCCATGCAGGGACCCTGATGTGGGACTCAATCCCAGACTCCAGGATCGCACTCTGGGCTGAAGGCAGGCACTAAACCGCTGAGCCACCCAGGGATCCCCAAGGGCAATTAAATCTTAATTGCAGGGCAGCCCTGGTGGCTCAGCAGTTTAGCGCTGCCTTCAGCCCAGGGTGTGATCCTGAAGGCCCGAGATCAAGTCCCACGTTGGGCTCCCTGCATGGAGCCTGCTTCTCCCTCTGCCTATGTCTCTGCCTCTCTGTGTATGTCTCTCATGAATAAATAAATAAAATCTTTAAAAATAATGATAATAAAATAAAATAAATCTTAATTGCACTCTCCTGCAGCAAAAGTAGAAGTTCATAAACCAACTAGTAGAAGAGAAATGAGCTAGTCCTAAAGCAAAAGTACCTAGGCCAAAAGTAAAAAGATGCTTCTCTGGCCTCTATTAAAAATGACCAATTAGAGGTACCTGGATGGCTTTGTCAGTTAAGCGTCTGACTCTTGGTTTCTGCTCAGGTCATGATCTCATGGTTATAAGATCAAGCCCCGTGTCGGGCTCCGTGATCAGCTTAAGACTCTCTCTCCCTCTCCCTCTGCTCTGCCTCTGCCCCACCTCCATGCATGCTCACACATCCTCTCCCTCTCTCAAATAAATAAATCGATCTTTAAAAAAACAAAATTACAAATTGACTTTTTTTCCAAATCAAAACTCTGTTGAGGCTGTTGGTATCACAGATTTTGTCATTTTTTGTTGTTGCTGTTATTTTTAAAGATTTTATTTATTTACTCATGAGAGACACAGAGAGAGAGGCAGAGACATGGGCAGAGGGAGAAGCAGGCTCCCTGCAGGAAGCCTGATGTGGGACTCTGGGATACCGGGACTCTGGGATCATGCCCTGGGCCAAAGGCAGATGCTCAACTGCTGAGCCACCCAGGCATCCCAGATTTTGTCATTTTGAATCACAGCACAATGTCTCACATGCCAGCATGCAGGTTATCTTGAAAGAGGCTGTGGATAAGGGAGTAAAATCTGCTCTCCAGGAACCCCAATCTGGCTGTGATCATCCACTTCCTATACAAGACATCAACTCACAGTCCCTCTGGCGCCACCATTAACCCTACCTGGGCTGACCTTTACCAAGTAAGGGGAATGTAAAGATAATACCCTGGGAAGGCTACTGGGCATCTGGGTCTTGATCCCAGAACCCCAGGGATCTGAGCCAAAGGCAGATGCTCAACTGCTGAGCCACCAAGCCGTCCCAAGGCTTTTTTATTCTTAAGCAAGAACTACTTCCTCAGAAAATAAAAAACTAAAGTATATCAAATAATCAAATAAGAAATCATCTTCACTTAAGTAACATCCTCCATTTTGTCATATGCAGAGAATTCTCTAAATAAGCATGCCGTACAACATGGTGACCATAGTTGACAATATTGCCTTGTATATCTGGAAGTTGCTGAGAGAGTAGATCTGAAAAGCTCTCACCACACACAGAGAAAAGTGTAACTATGTGAAGTGATGGATGTGTTAGCTAACCTTATTATGGGACTCATATTACAATATGTACATATATCAAATCATTACATTGTACACATCAAACTGACACAATGCTAAATATTCATTACATCTCAAGATAGAGGCTAGGGAAATTTTTAATTAAAAAAAGAATATGAAAAGTCTTTTTTTTTTCCATTTAGGTGAAAATGAAAGTTGAATAGAATACCACCATTAGGAATGGAGAAAATGCACTAGAGTTCTAGGATATTATTCTAATAAACTAGAGATGAGAAAGAGAGGGATGGAAGGAGGGAGAGAGAGAACTTCATCTCTGAAGGCCAGACAAAAGGTGAAATTTTTTTCATTTGAAAAGAGGAAAGGCAGGGTACCTGGTGGCTCAGTCAGTTGAGTGTCTGTCTCTTGGTTTCAGGTGCAATTGTGATCTCAGGGTCATGGGATCGAGCCTGGCCCCAGGCTCTGCATCCATTGAGGAGTCTGCTTGAAATTCTCCCCCCCTCCCTCAGCCTCTGCCTCCTCCCCCGTTCACATGCTCTCTCGCTCTCTTTCTAAAATGAATAAATGAATAAAATCTTAGGGGAAAAAAAAAGGAAAGGTAAAGAGAAGAACTAAGATTGATTGAGTACCTCTCATGTGCCAGGCATTTTACAAAAGTTATCTCACTTGTTCCTCCCAATTCACAGCAAGTAAATCCAGGTAAATCATACGTAATTATCTGACCCACATTACACAGCTGGTAAGTGAAGGAACTGGAATTCAATCTCAGATCTTTAACTCCCAGGTATTTTTTTTAAATGTCAAAATTATCCACAACTTGGAACTCAGGCAGTTGGGTGGCATATCTTCTCAAGGTCATATAGCAGCATTGTTGAACAACTTCTCCCAGGGATTATCTCATTCTCTAGGAGAATATCCTTGTGTTTGACTTTACTATTTACTTTCTGATTAGAGTGCAGACACTGTGAGGTTATATGTTAACTTCTAGATTTCTGAATGGCAGGAAAACCTTAATCTGGTTTTATCACTCTGTAGGACATTACCCAGTTTTACATATAACCTAGCAATCTTAATCTAACATTGTTTTTTAAGCCTGTAAATACCCGGTTCCTCAAATACTCTTTGAATCAGTTTACCATCTCACTGGTTTCCACCACTGATGGTCAAATAAAACTTTGACATGTTCATTTTCTATCTTTATGGGAATTCTATTTGTAATTTGTGGAAATTACACTTTGACATTAACAGTGATGACACACTCTCACCCTAGGTCTCTGCAAATACAGCTTCCCAATCTGTGAGAAAACTGTTATGGATTCCACCCAGGGGTAAGAAACACCAGCAGTCAGAGCCGTCTGCTCAGACCTCCCACAGCACATACACAAGGGCCAATGGCTTCCTTTTCCTTCTGTTTGTCTAGGTTCCCACACCCAGCTCAAAATCTATCCTCTTCCTGCCGCTGCCTCAGGAGCTCCATTCCTCTGTGGATTTCCATCAAGACCCCTAGGTCTGGCACTAGATCCACAGCAGACTGCTAGTCAACAGCCTCCCACCCAGCACTAAGTATTCCCACATATAATTTCCATGGAGCATAACCAGCTTTCTGGTACTGTGGTCTCTTTGCCTTCCACTCACTAATTTCTCAGTGCTTCTCCAGTGCTGGTTTTTATTTCCCCAGTGATCACCACAAACCGTCTCCCTTAAACTTCCCAGGCCTGGGTCCACAGAGGCTCAACATGTGGACTTCAGTTGAAACACATACAGTCAGAGAAGCATCCAGAGTCCTTCCAGTTTAATGACAGTAAGAGAGGGGATGTCTGGGTGGCTCAGCAGCTGGGTGTCTGTCTTTGGCTCAGGGTGTGATCCTGGGTCTGGGGATCGAGTCTCATATCGGGCTCCCTGTGAGGAGCCTGCTAGTCTCTGCCTGTGTCTCTGCCTCTCTCTCATGAATAAATAAATAAATATTTTTTTAAAAAATGACAGTAAGAGAGAAAATATCATGCTGCTGACAAATATGACGTGCTCCTAGGAAAGTCCCTGTGTTTAGTTTCTTCCTGGAAGCCTGCTCCATTTGCCTCCACCACTCCCACGCTGATTTGAGCCACACTTGGCTCCTAATCATGCTTTGCCTCAAAATGGCACCTGAGGGCAGCCCAGGTAGCTCAGTGGTTTAGCGCCACCTTTGGCCCAGGGCGTGATCCTGGAGACCCAGGATTGAGTCCCTTGTCGGGCTCCCCTGCATGGGGCCTGCTTCTCTCTCTGCCTCTCTCTATTCCTCTCTGTGTTTCTCATGGATAAATAAATAAAATCTTTAAAAAAAAATTTTTTTTTAAATGGCACCTTTTTCCAGAGCCTATCTTGACTGCTTGGCTGGAGTCAAGGGCCATCATACTCCTTTTGAATCCACTTTATAACCCAGCATAGTACTTGCACTTCATAGACTCAGCAAATAGTCGTTAGCTGACTGGCTGGTTGAGTACCCTTGTCTTGAGAGGAAAGGTCCTTACCTTGAGCGGTTTCATTTTGCAATTTAGCAAATGGGCTAACCCTGTATGTGAAAGATTCCCCAGAGGACATTCTGGATGCAAAGCTGGCACTCCAGGGCCTGCTCCTGCTGGGTGGGGAGCCTGAAACCCCGCCCCCTGCCCCCAGATGGATGGAAAACCCTGGTCATGGAAACAGAGAAGTGAGGAAGGGGGATAGGGGTATTGCATCAACTACTAAGGCTTTGTAAGCAATTTTCATCTTAATTTGTTAAATTCATCATATTCTGTGTGGCACAAATGCATGCAACTGCACTTAAGTGATGGCAAGTTCTTAGCAAATGTCTGTTAAAGAATCTTTTTTTTTTAATTTTCATTTATTTATGATAGTCACACACAGATAGAGAGAGAGAGAGAGAGACAGAGACACAGGCAGAGGGAGAAGCAGGCTCCATGCACCGGGAGCCCGACGCGGGACTCGATCCCGGGTCTCCAGGATCGCGCCCTGGGCCAAAGGCAGGCGCCAAACCGCTGTGCCACCCAGGGATTCCTCTGTTAAAGAATCTTAAACAATGAAGATACCAATGATGAAAATGTTTACATTCTGTTTATCTCTAGTGGAGCACAACAAAGAATAAAGATGAAAAATATGCTATTACTAGTAGTAATTTTAATACTCTGAATGGAGCACCTGGGTGACTCAATCAATTAAGTATCTGACTCTTGATCAGGTCATGATCTCAGGGTCATGAGATCAAGCCCCACCTGGGCTCTACTGAGCATGAAGCCTGCTTGGGATCTTCTTTTCCTCTCCCTCTGTCCCTCCCCCCATCACAGGTGCACGCACACACTCTGTCTTAAATAAGTAAGTAAATAAATAATCTGTATTAACTTCCAAAGAAACCCAATGGATTTACAACTTTTTTAAGCCTCTCCATCTGAATTTTACTTCATTTTGCGGTAGGAAAAGGAGTAGTGGCAAATGTCACTCCAAGAAAAAGCAGGAAGAAACATGATGAAAATTAAAGCTAGATACCACAAATCCAAAAGGCTGATTTGGTTCACTTCTCTTGGACTCTTCTTTTCTCCCTTTACCTCCTCTTCCTCTTCTTCTTCCACTTCCTCCTCTGCCTCCATTTTTCCCCCTCTCTCATATGGATGATTTCCGGGGTCTGCTAGCTGATGCTACCTTGTTCTCATTGAATTGTTGTTCTTTAGGAAGAGATGACAAGGTGTGATGGGGCTCCTCAGTGAGAGACCTCTACCCCCACCCCATAGCTCCAGACCCTCTTTGCTGGAGCTTTCACCCAACATTCCATTCTACTTACAAATGAAGCTGTGTGTTTGGTACCATGGACTCAAAGAACCCTAGAGCTGCCAAGAACTCTGACAAGTCACAGATTCTAAAATCTTAAGTCACAGATTCTATCCTGGCTCTGGGGCACATCTGGACCATTCCCAGGGACATGAGACGTGAAGAGGATGCTGAAACCTCCCCCAAAACTAGGGCAGGGATTAATAGCCATAGATATTGGGGTCCTATGGACTGCAAACATTCCTCTGCATGACATTCACCCCTGCTGAATCAAGATGCTCAAAACAGTTGTCAAACCACTATATTGCACATCTAATACAACATACAACACTGTATGTTAACTATATTGGAATTAATATAAAATTTAATTTAAAAAAAAAAAAAAGATGTTCAGGGCAGTCCAAGTGGCTCAGCAGTTTAGTGCCACCTTCAGCCCAGGGCGTGATCCTAGAGACCCAGGATCGAGTCCCGCGTTGGGCTCCCTGCATGGAGCCTGCTTCAGCCTCTCTCTCTCTCTCTCTCTCTCTCTCTGTGTGTGTGTCTCTAATGAATAAATAAATAAAAATATAAAAATCTTAAAAAAAAAAAGATGTTCAAAATGGGAAACCAGAATGACATCTGTTATAGTTTATCATTATCATAGTGACATACTAGAAGAGTTTTTCAGATATTAGATGAAAATCTTTTCACACACAAAAAGAAAGAGCACGTTGCTAGTTAGAGTAATCATATGAAAAATACATAAATTTAAGTGACATCATTCCCCACTATAATGTCAACAAAGTACTGATTTTTCTAAATCAAGGTTAACTCATTTAAAATACATCTTAAGGTCACCCGGGTGGCTCAGTGGTTGAGCGTCTGCCTTTGGCTCAAGTCATGATCCTGGGTCCTGGGATCAAGTCCCACATCAGGCTCTCTGCAGGGAGTCTGCTTCTCCCTCTGCCTATGTCTCTGCCTCTCTCTGTGTGTCTCTCAAGAATAAGTAAATAAAATCTTTAAAAACATAAAACAAAATACATCTTTATTGTGTGGCCATGAAGTAATTTTCAGAGCAATGAACTTTTTTAAAATTATGTGCAGGGGATCCCTGGGTGGCTTAGCGGTTTAGCACCTGCCTTCAGGCCAGGGCGTGATCCTGGAGTCCTGGAATCAGGTCCCATGTCAGGCTCTTTGCAGGGGGCCTGCTTCTCCCTATGCCTGTGTCTCTCCCTCCCTCTGTGTGTGTGTGTGTGTGTGTGTGTGTGTGTGTCTTATGAATAAATAAATAAAATCTTAAAAAAAAATTATGTGCACCCTGGGTGCCTGGGTGGCTCAGTTGCTTAAGGGTCTGCCTTCAACTCAGGTCATGATCCCAGGGTCTTGGGATCGAGCCCCGGGTCAGGCTCCCTGCTCAGCAGGGCAAGATCTGCTTCTCCCTATGCTCTTCCCTCTGCTCAAGTTCACTCTCTCTTCCTCTCAAATAAATAAACAGAATCTTAAATAAATAAATGTTTTTTAAAAATAAAATAAAATATAAGCACCCTAAGCTCATCTCTCAGGAATAATTTTTCATTCTGCCCACACCTGCCACCCATTTCTCTGTAATCTCTTTGTCAAGCTCAAAGAGAAGCCCACAGCCTTCTGGAGCTAATTTAAACTCCCCAACTGGATCCCAAGGGTTTCCACCAGCTGTGTCTTATATGCAATGATACTTTTTTTTTTTTAATTTCACACTGTATGGAGCAGCAAGGCCCTGAAACTCTCTGAAGCCAAACATAGAGCCCAGCTTCAGCATCCCAGCTCCTGGGTATGAAAGGTGCAAACACCACTCCCACTCCCATTAGAGGATTAACATCAAAGCACGTTCTCTGTGAAAACTTAACTGACCCACTGGGCTCTTAATCAAAGAGAAGGAAAGCAGCCAGGGCCCATACACTAGACACTAATATTCCGAATTCCTATCTGGTCTTTGCAGTGAAAAAAATGTGACCTTCCCAAAATTTAAAAAGATCAGACTACGAGCATAATTCTCAAATATAGCAGATAAAAAAGAAAAAAAAAATTGATAGAGTTCATCTTCTGAACCTGCCCAAGTTTGTAAAACCTGATTTGGGGGGATACACAAAGTAAAAAACTGGAGGTTTTCAAACATTATTCAAAAATAGTTTTTTAGAGGCACCTGGCTGGCTCGGTTGGAAGAGCATACAACTCTTGATCTCAAGGTCATGAGTTTGAGCCCTACACTGGGTATAGAGATTACTAAATAAACTTTATTTTTAAATCGAGGGTTTTTTTATTGTAATAATACAAACAATAATCAGCTGCCAGAAGAAAAAAAAATGTGCCTTAGAAATTATTTTAAACACTCTTCACTTGAGATAGAAAATGTGAAAATTTCACATACTGAATATAGCATTAATATAGTTCTCTAATTCCTCTCATGTCAGGAAATTACTCCAATATTATCCCACAACTTCTGTCCTTTTTTTTTAAGTTTTACATTACCAAAAATCACACATCTGATAGTGAAAATTGGGGATACAGAGTAACAGTTCTATAGGAAGGATTACTTTGAACATAAAAATAAATTAAGCACATTTTTACTAAGCAACCATTACATGTTGGTGAGTGAGGTTTTATTAAATGATTAACTCAAGCATTACAGTGGTAATGTAGTACATTTTCACCACAGTAGAGTAGAAAACACAAGTTCAGGCCTGGAAGTTATATTTAGACCTGCCTGGGTCAGCAACTCAGCCCTTTTAATCCTCCACTTCCCCACCTATAGAATGGGGATTCCAACCACCTCCCCAGATTATTGCAAGGATGCTAGCCAGATAATACAGGTCAATAAGTCCGACTCAAAACAGAATCAAACACAAAGCCATAGGATACTAAATGCTCAGCTATGGGACAAATCAGTGGACTCATAGAGACAGACCCAGGATTCCTCACGATTTCCTCCATAACTCTTTCACACTACAGATTCTTCATCCTGTTTCAGAAGAGAGACAAAAAACTACAATGGGAATATTTATAACAAATAGGTGCTCAAAAATGTTAACTGCCTTTACTTCTACCATTTTCAAATGTCCTTCACCTTGTATTCTTTAATAACCAGACCTTCCTATTCGGTGCTTTACCCAGCATGATAAACATAACTTACAGGCACAGAGCTCAGGACCTCAGCTCACTGGGAAGCAGAGTGACCTTGGCCAACAGTGTGACTTTAGCCAATAAAGTCAACCTCTCAGGGTTCAAGCCTCCTCATGAGTAAAGCAAAGAGGATGGCACAGATAACCACCCCTTATTCAACATCCTAAATTCTCTGAATTAAACAAAAATCTCACATCAATAAGGCAGCTATTTGTCCATTATACATGTTACAATAAAATCCCTCAGGGAAGGCTGGCATTCAGAGGAACCCTATCTAAAAGGAATGCTGTGCTCTTCAATGATTGAGCCAACTCAATGGCACTAACTTGATCCTCAAAAGCTAGTGAGTATGTTAACTATCAAGCAAAGCAGCTCACACAATAATTCTCTGGAATTTCTGAGAACTTTAGCCAAGCACAGAGAAATCATGAGAATTAAGAAGAAACCACCAGATGTCACTCTCACAAAAAACAGCATTGCTTTAGTTTCTAACATAGATGAGTGAGTTACAAAAAGAAGAGAAAGAAAGGAAAGGAAGGAAGGAAGGAAGGAAGGAAGGAAGGAAGGAAGAAAGAAAGAAAGAAAGAAAGAAAGAAAGAAGAAAGAAAGAAAGAAAGAAAGAAAGAAAGAAAGAAAGAAAGAAAGAAAGAAGAAAAAAGAAAGAAATTAACTTTACAAAGGGGGAGAAGAATTTCCCTTTCTGCATTTTACTATAAATATGGAACTGAGGGGATCCCTGGGTGGCGCAGCGGTTTGGCGCCTGCCTTTGGCCCAGGGCGTGATCCTGGAGACCCGGGATCGAATCCCACGTCGGGCTCCCGGTGCATGGAGCCTGCTTCTCCCTCTGCCCGTGTCTCTGCCTCTCTCTCTCTCTCTCTCTCTCTGTGACTATCATAAATAAATAAAGATTTAAAAAAAAAAAAATATGGAACTGAGCTACAGCTCTGCTATGCTCAGGTGAGCACTTACAGATTTTATTTATTTATTTGAGAAAGAGAGGGGTAAGGAGAAGGAGAAAGACTCTGAAGTGACTACACACTGAGCACAGAGCTTGGGGCTGGGACTGGGAGATCATGCCAAGAACAGAAAGCAAAAGTAGGATGCTTAACCAACTGAGTCACCCAGGTGCCCCTAAAGTGAGCATTTAAAAGGAAAATTGTGTATAGTCAAAATTAACATTGAACAAATCCATAAATTACCATTATTTAATAGAGTACACATGGCTTTGGATATAATCTAATAGAGGAATGGTTAGGTGACAAATATAGTATGTGCATAGTGATATATGGTATGTAATGAAGAGTACATATGCAAAACATTTTTTACAATTGTATGTTACTGAATTTAACACAAATGACTAAATTAGGGGTGCCTGGGTGCCTCAATTAAGCATCTGCCTTTAACTCAGGTCATGACCTCAAGGTCCTGGGATCCAGCCTGGGCATTGGGCTCCCTGCTCAGCAGAGTCTGCTTCTCCCTCTTCCTCTTCCCTCTTCCTCTTCCCTTCCCTTTGCCCTTCCCCACCCCCACTCATGCATGCTCTCTCTCTCTCAAATAAATAAATAAAATCTTTAAAAATAAATAAATGACAGAATTATTTTATTCACCTCAGCTACACAGTCCTCAGCTACTATTTTTCTAGTTGTAAAATGAACCTTGCTAATCACTTACCATCTCAAATACTCCAGTCCTCTGGTGCCAACCCCACCTAATCTATTATAAACAATAATATCTAGGACATACCATTTTTGCAAAGGAATAATTTTACACAAAATGAACAAACAGCAACAAACAGAACCAATAGGCTGAGTTCTAACATTTTAAACTACCTAATTTTGAAACCATCACAAGTAGAGGTATTTTAAAATTAAAAGGAACATAGTTTGTTGCCTTTTCTTATGAATAAACTATTGTAAAGGCTATTTAACAACATCCAGACACTATGCTGGACTCTTGGATGCTTATTTCTAATTGATAGACAATTATAAAAAGTGAGATTCTCACCTCTGCTACTACTGTGTTCTGATAATAATAGTGATGGTAACACCTCTGAGTCCCAATCCTTAGCATGTATTAATTAACTCATTTAATTTTCATAATGACCCTATGAAATAAGACTATTATTATGTACAAATTAGAAACTAAGACTCAGAGATTTAATTAGCATATCTAGGATCCTATAGCTGAGCCTCAGTTTCCCCATCTGTACAATTGCTTTAATACTACTGAATTTATAGCATTGCGGGGTTTACCCAAGATAATGTATTTAATGCACCTAGCACAGTGTTGGCATAGTAGACACTAATAAACAATTTTTTCTGTTATCATTGAAGTGTTCCTATATCCATTCCTATAGTGCAGCCTAGGGATGAGCAAAACAAAACCTCTTGCATCATCTTGCTGGACCCTCAAATTTTTCAACTATTACAGAAAAATGACAGAGTTAGCATTCCCTTTGGTCGCTCTGCTACAAAGTAAATGCCCTAAAAATAGACCACAGAATCTTGTTACTTAGTGCTCAGAAGAGGCAGTTCCTGTAGAGTACAGCTTCAAAGAAGACCCCAAACTGAGAAAACCCAAAAGTCAAGAGAGATGAAGAAGGAAGACTTGAGTTCAAGTGTGTTCAAATCCCAGTTTCACCACTCACTAGCTCTGTGATCTGCGATGAACTACTGTTCTTCTCTGTTGTTTCCCATCTCACTGGGTTGTCCATGGATTAAATGACACAGTGAAAAGCACGTAGAACAAATAATGAGTACAAGACATTAGCTTTTACCCTATTATTGTTGGGACTTATATCTCCTAAAGGCACTGGTTGAGTGGTACTGTGTGCTACAGCCTGGACAGCTGGGGAGTGAACAAGGCGCAACACTTGGCACTAAGTGTCCTGGTTCTGCCTCCCTCTGGTTGACATGTCCTGGTGTCCCCAAATAGATCAGTCCACCACAGCAAACCCATGCACCAAATACAGCCTGCTGGCTGTTTTTGTAAATAAAGTTTTATTGGAACACTACCACACTCAATCATTTATTTACATATTGCCTATGGCTGTTTTCCTTATACAACCACATAGTGGAGTGGTTGCAAATGATACCACATGATCTAAAAAGCTGAAATTACTTACTCTCTGGCCTTTTACCAAAAAAGCTTGCCTATACTTACACAAATGGATAAATTTTCTTCCCTACTGCAATGGATGTTTTGAGGATAAAGTAAGAAATAGATGTGAAAAATCTATAAAATATAAGGATTATTTACCAAAAGCCCAGAGTCTTCAAGCGTTAAATTCAAAAGGGAAATAATGCTAAGAACATGGGCTGTAGAGTCCCACCATCATCTCTATCACTTATTATATGTGGCCATGCGGAAGTTACTTAGAGTCTCTGATATTGGGCAGCTGGGTGGCGCAGCGGTTTAGCACGCCTTCAGCCCAGGGTGTGATCCTGGAGACCCGGTATCAAGTCCCACGTCGGGTTCCCTGCATGGAGCCTGCTTCTCCCTCTGCCTGTGTCTCTGCCTCTCTCTCTCTCTCTCTTCTTATGTCTCTCATGAATAGATAAATAAAATCTTTAAAAAAAAAAAGCCTCTGATATTCATATTCATCATTGTAAAATGGGAATGGCAAAAATACCAAACTTCTGGGGCTGAAAGAAGTACCCAAGATGTATGTAAGGTTTAGCTTGCTGTCTGGTCTATAAGTACTCAATAATGTCACCTCTTATTAAATTATTACTTTTGTTGTTAACACTGCAGGGAAAAGTTATGTGTCCAAATACTGGACCACCCGGATAGTACCTTCCCTCTCAGGGTATCTACTCTCATGAAAATTAAAGCTGCTAAGCAAAGATGTTGCAGACAGTAATCTGTTCTTTTGGGTTATTCTAAGGGAAAAAAGGCTAAGACTCAACATACTCATTTCTCTCAAGACTAAATTCTCCTCAGAGGCACCTGGTGGCTCAGTTGGTTAAGTGTCTGATTCCTGATTTTGGCTCAGGTCATGATTTCAGGGTCACAGGATGGACCTCCAGGCTGGGTGGAGCCTGCCTGGGATTCTCTCTCTCCCTCTCCCTCTGCCTCTCCCCTGCTCGCATTCTCTTGTGCGCTCTCTCTCTCTCTCTCTCTCTCTTAAAAAAAAAAAAGAAGAAGAAATTCTCCTTCCCTCTCACCATTTCCCTCTCAACATCAAGAAATTTTCAGCAAGGAGCTGAATGCCTACCTACATATTCAATGCAGATAAATAAACTTTATATTGTAAGACAATAACTGTATCAATCCCATCACAAGTGAAATGCTGACATGTTGGTTTCTAACAAGAAGCAGTTAAATATGGAAACTTACTCAAAACTAGCAGAAAGAAGAGGCTGCCACAAGGGATTAGCAATAGTAGATCATATAATTAGTATCTTGAATATGCACTATACATCAAAAAAATTTAAGAATTTAACATTCCTTAGAGAATCCAGAAGTGGACCCTCAACTTTATGGCCAACTAATATTCGACAAAGGAGGAAAGACTATCCACTGGAAAAAAAAGACAGTCTCTTCAATAAATGGTGCTGGGAAAATTGAACAGCCACATGCAGAAGAATGAAACTGGACCATTCTCTTACACCATACACAAAGATAAACTCAAAATGGATGAAAGATCTAACTGTGAGACAAGATTCCATCAAAATCCTAGAAGAGAACACAGGCAACACCCTTTTTGAACTTGGCCACAGTAACTTCTTGCAAGATACATCTATGAAGGCAGGAGAAACAAAAGCAAAAATGAACTATTGGGACTTCATCAAGATAAGAAGCTTTTGCACAGCAAAGGATACAGTCAACAAAACTAAAAGACAACTACAGAATGGGAGAAGATATTTGCAAATGACATATCAGATAAAGGGCTAGTTTCCAAGATCTATAAAGAACTTATTAAACTCAACAGCAAAGAAACAAACAATCCAATCATGAAATGGGCAAAGACATGAAGAGAAATCTCACAGAGGAAGACATAGACATGGCCAACAAGCACATGAGAAAATGCTCTGCATCATTTGCCATCAGGGAAATACAAATCAAAACCACCATGAGATACCTCACACCAGTGAGAATGGGGAAAATTAACAAGGCAGGAAACAACAGATGTTGGAGAAGATGTGGAGAAAGGGGAACCCTCTTGTACTGTTGGTGGGAATGTGAAATGGTGCAGCCACTCTGGAAAACTGTGTGGAGGTTCCTCAAAGAGTTAAAAATAGATCTGCCCTACAACCCAGCAATTGCACTGCTGGGGATTTACCCAAAAGATACAGATGCAGTGAAACGCCGGGACACCTGCACCCCAATGTTTCTAGCAGCAATGTCCACAATAGCCAAACTGTGGAAGGAGCCTCAGTGTCCATCGAAAGATGAATGGATAAAGAAGATGTGGTTTATGTGTACAATGGAATATTACTCAGCCATTAGAAACAACAAATACCCGCCATTTGCTTCGACGTGGATGGAACTGGAGGGTATTATGCTGAGTGAAGTAAGTCAATCGGAGAAGGACAAACATTATATGGTCTCATTCATTTGGGGAATATAAAAAATAGTGAGAGAATAAAGGGGAAAGGAGAAAAAATGAGTGGGAAATATCAGAAAGGGAGACAGAACATGAGAGACTCCTAACTCTGGGTAACGAACAAGGAGTGGTAGAAAGGGAGGTGGGCAGGAGGTTGGGGTGACTGTGTGACAGGCACTGAGGGGGGCACTTGATGAGATGAGCACTAGGTGTTATGCTATATGTTGGCAAATTGAACTCCAATTAAAAATAAATTTAAAAATAAATAAAAAATAAAATCTAGTTTATCTGAAAAAAAAAAGAATTTAACATTCTTTAAAAAAATTAAAATTCTAAACATGTAAAAGACAAATACTAAAAATCTGGTAAAACTAATGCATTAAAAAGAATTTGAGGGACACCTCGGTGGCTCAGTGGTTGAGCATCTGCCTTTGGCTCAGATCGTGATCCCAGAGTCCTGGAATCCACTCCTGCATCAGGCTCCCCGCAAGGAGCTTGCTTCTACTTTTGCCTATGTCTCTGCCTCTGTCTCTGTGTCTCTCATGAATAATTAAATACATAAATAATCTTCAAAAAAGGAATTTGAAATAACTGCAAAAGAGTACCAGGGAGCAGATGCATTTGAGGCTGATGTAAAAGCTCAAGATCTCAATTATAGTGGTGGTTAAATGGGTATACACAATTAAGAAATTTAACCTGTACATTTACTATGGATGCATCTTACTGCATGCAGATTATACCTCCATAGAGTTTTTTTTTTTAATTTGGGAAGGAGCACCTGGGTGTCTCAATGATTGAGTATCTGCCTTCAGCTCAGGTTTTAATCTCAGGGTCCTGGGTTCGAGTGCCACATCAGGCTCCTCGCAGGAAGCCTGCTTCTGCCTCTGCCTATGCCTCTGTGTATCTCTCATGAATAAATAAATAAAATATTTTTTAAAAGAATTTGGGAAAAAGCTAATATAAAAAAACTTCCATATGAAGTGTTAGAAATGTGGATGCCAATATCATAAGGATATCATCATAATAATGGTGTCAGTTCCACAATACTTTTAACATGCCAGGCACCTTTGCATATGTTAACCCATTTGTTCTTCTTAACAACCCTCTGAAATGGCTTAGTATTATCTCCACTTTACAAATGATGAAACTGGGACATAGAAGGTTTAAATAAGTCTCCCAAGGTCACAAAGCACCTAAGTGACAGAACTGGGATTTGAACCCACAAAGCTCAATTTCGGAATCTGTGACTTTTATTCACTGCCATTAAAGCCTTTAAAACTGCCTTTGACAAACAAATTTTGTAGATTCAACAAACTGAGCTATTTGACAAAATGACCCTCATCAAACCACACCAGAGCTTTGGAGATACAACTTCTCCCACCAGACAGCTCACTTGCAAACTTAGGTACAGGGTATCTCAGCTCTGAGTTCCTTTCAATACAACTTCTCCCACCAGACAGCTCACTTGCAAACTTAGGTACAGGGTATCTCAGCTCTGTGTTCCTTTCTGCACAAGTGTGTATACATACACACTGGTTACTTAAGTCAATGAAAAGATTATTCTGATTAGTAAACTATAAAACTGTTATCGAGGGGATCCCTGGGTGGCTCAGCGGTTAAGCGCCTGCCTTCAGCCAGGGCATGATGCTGGAGTTCCGGGATCGAGTCCCATGGAGCCTGCTTCTCCCTCTGTGTCTCTGCCTCCCTCTCTCCGTGTCTCTCATGAATAAATAAAATCTTAAAAAAAAAAAAAACTGTAATTGAACATATCAAATCTCTGTCACTACCAGAGTCTGTAAAGTATTTGGCATGTTTATACACCTAGCATTATGCTTTGTCTTTTAATATATTGCCTCACATAAAACAGGTAGCATTTCTCTAAGAGTGTAATTATCATCCTAGAGCAAATAAATGGTTTACACACAGGCCTGACTCCATAGCTTGAGCTCCTATCCATCATGCCAAGAAACCCAATAAGTAGTTCTAAAGTTATCTGAAAGGAAAATGGAACTTTCCTTGCCAAATTAAAGCTGTAGAATTGGCACGGGAATGTATGTATGCATCAATAGAACACAATAAAGTATATAAATACAAATTCCTGTACATACAGGAATTTATTTTATGATTCAGTTAAATTTTTCAACTGGAAAACAAAGAATAAATTATTTAATAAATGATGCCAAGGAAATTGATTCATCTGTTGGGACAAAAATAAAATTAAACCCATACACAAATTTCCATATAGATTAAATATACGCACATGCACACACACAGAAGAGATGAATGTATAGAGAATATTTTTTTTAATAATTTTGAAATAGGAACAATCCTCCTAAGACAAAACCCAGAAATGATAAAGAAAAGAGTGAAAGATTTGCCTACATGAAATTTTTAAGCTTCCACAGCAAGTATATGGCTAGGAGAAAATATTTAAGGCACCTTTACCAGACAAAAAATTACTTTCCATTTGAAATAAAGAACTCTTACAAGGCAATAAGAAAGAGACAATCAAAAAGCTCAATAAAGGATGTGAAAATACAGTTCACCGAAGAAGAAACCCAATAGCCAAAAACTCAGAAATATGTATCTAAAAATGGGTGCCTGGGTGACCCAGATACTTAAGTGTCTAACTTTTAACTTCAGCTCAGGTCTTGATTTCAGGATCATGAATTCAAGCCCTGTGCTAGGTACCATGCTGGGTGTGGAGTTTACTTTAAAATAAAAAATGCACCTAAAAAGTAGTATTATTTTGTCAACATGACTGACAAAAATGTACAAGATTGATAATATCCACACTTGGCAGAGATGCTGAAAAGTGAACATATAACTTTGCTATGGTCTGTTTAGAACTTTGCTATGGGGTCTGCAATGGTCAGCCTTACAGGATCTATTTTTTAAATTAATGCATATACATTGACACAGCAATACTACTTCTAGGATTCTATGCTATTACAATATTCTTAAACATGCACAAGGGTCCATCTGTTATGGAGCATATTACATTGGGAAAAAATTAGAAACTACCTAAATGATCTTCTATACAAAAAAAGTAAATAAATAATGGTACAGTAACATTACTCAATTTCCTCCAGTCATTATATAAAGAATAAACCAAACAGTGGAAATATTGGTAAAATATATTAAAGGAAAAGCCTAACCCCAGTAAAGGTGTATGGTATATATTTATAAAAACTCTTAATGCTGATTTCTTCTGAGAAGGAAAAAGGAAGGAGTGGTAAAGGGAAAGATCACGTTTTGACCTCAGCATCATTTAGATCTTTTATAACAAGAATGCTTTTATGTATTATTTGTATAATGTGAAAATGAACAATTAGAACAAAATAAAAAAAGGTTAAAATACTTCAAGATAAGCAGATTAAACACACCTACAAAAAGACTCCTGCACAATAAAGTAACATATTTCAGCTGAATTTGTTTTATAACCCAGTTGCCTCCATGCCCAGGATAAGTAAACAGCACTTCCAGTCCCTAGATAACTTTTTTAAAAAACCTTTTTATTTAGAAATAATTTTAAACTTAAAAAAGTTACCAGAATAAGAATAGTAAAAAGAACACCTGTGTGCCATTTATACAGATTCGTCTATTATCTACACTTTGCCTGTTTGCTTTATAGTTTGCTCTCCCCTCCCACCTCCCTTCTCCTTCTTTTCTACTTACTACTATTTTTTCTGAACCATTTGAGAGTAAATTACAAATATCGTGGCCCCTTGCCTGTAAATACTTTCGTATGTATTTCCTAAAAATAAGGTAGTCTCTTATGTAACCACCGTACAGTTATCCACTTCAATAAATTTAACTACCTGAAACTACTGTCCAGATTCCAATTTTGTCAATTGACCCAACAATTTTCCTTTTTGGCACTTTTCCCTTACAATACAGGGTCTATCAAGCTGTCATGTTTTCTTTACCCCTTTTAATCTGGAATATTCTCACAGTCTTTATCTTTTATGACTTTACTATTTTTAGAGAGTACAGCACTCCTCTCTTTTTTTTTGTAAACAGAACCTTCCTTATTTAAAGTTTCTCTGATGTTTCCCCATGATTAGGTCCAGGTTAGGCTACTTCAGAAGGGACACTGTGTCCTTGTCCGGTCATTTATATCCAGAGCCATAGATGTTCATCTGCCAGCACTGGTGATATTAATTTTGATCACCTGGCCAAGGTGTTGTCTGATTTCTCCATTGCACAGTTACTATTTTTGTCTTGTAAAATAAGGAGTTTGTGGTTGAGACAGTGTAAGATCATGTAAATAGGTTGAGCATCCGACTCTTGGTTTCAGCTCAGATCATGATCTCAGGGTCGTGAGATCGAGCCCCACATTAGGCTCCATGTTTGGCAGGGTGACTTCTTGAGATACGCTCTCTTCCCTCCTTCTGTCCTTCCCCTACTTATGCACGCAAACTCTCTCTCTTAAATAAATAAATATTCTTTTAAAATGTAAACATTCTCCTCAACCAAATTTGCCCTTAGATTCAGCACCTATGGTGATTTTTATTCATTTACTCATGAGCGACACAGAGAAAGAGGCAGAGACACAGGCAGAGGGAGAAGCAGGCTCCATGCAAGGAGCCCAAAGCAGGACTTGATCCAGCAACTCCAGGAGCATGCCCTGGGCCAAAGGCAGATGCTCAACTGCTGAACCACCCAGGCATCTCTTCAGTTATTTTTCTAATTCTCCTAATAAAAACTGAGGTATATAGCCTCTGACTTACACACCAACGTACCTTACAAAATGGACTTTATTACAATGAGAATATTAAAGGTCTACTGGTTTGCTGCCACCTGAAGCTGATAACCAATTCTTAGCTGTTTACTCATTGCTCTAAATACCTGGAAGGGAACTTAAAGGATTGTTGGCATTTATATCAGATTAATAGACCTCGAAACTCTAAAACTAGGTCTCTTTAAATCACTTCTAGGGCAGCCCGGGTGGCTCAGCGGTTTAGCGCTGCCTTCAGCTCAGGGTGTGATCCTGGAGACCAGGGATCAAGTCCCACTTCGGACTCCCTGCATGGAGCCAGCCTCTCCCTCTGCCTGTGTCTCTGCCTCTCTCTCTCTGTCTCTCATGAATAAATAAGTAAAATCTTAAAAAAAAAAATCACTTCTAAGAGAGAGCTATTTATAGTAAAAGCTGCAAAAAAATGCACAGCCAATCTGAAAACAAAGAACTGCCAAAATTAAGAGACTGAGAAGCAGCTAGAGACAACAGGAGAAATCAATCGTAATAAAGTTTTACTCAAGTCATAACAGACATTTGAGGAACTTCAGTACACTTCACAGACACAGAAGCTCCAGAGAGCCTTGCAGATTTGCAGCTGTAGAGGAAGTGAACTGACTCTGGGGAAAGATGAAGCTATTCCAACTAAGATACACCTGTACAAGAGCCAGAAGCTTGAAGGCCATTTTACTGCCCCTTTCTGGCTTTTTCTGCTGTCAAAATTAAAGCGAGGAAGCTGAGATAGTTTCATATGCTTTTTTTGTTGTTTTTTTTTTTTTTGGTTTGTTTGTTTGTTTGTTTGTTTTTAGTATGTTCCACATTCGGCATGGAGCCGAATATGGGGCTTGAACTCATGACCCGAAGATCAACACTTGAGCTGAGATCAAGAATGGGATGCTCAACTGACTGAGCCAGCCAGGCATCCTGGAAGCTGAGGTACTTTCAAAAGCACTGCTCCAGCGTCCATTTTCCAGCTTCCTGTGTCTAAAAAGGAGTGGCAATCGAAGTTACTGGATTCTGGCTTCTTGATCCATGAATGACAGCTACAGTATTATGTAGCTATGAACATTTAGCTCTAGAACAGACAGCCAAGGAGAATGAGCACCTCCCCTAGTGAGTCAGCTCCAGAGGAGACCGAAGGTCATTCCTACAGGCTCAGCCTAGAGCTGCTCCTTCAGCGGCTCTGTGCAGTCTGTAAACACCTACTTCCCTTCTTCGTATTTCTTCAAAACCCCACAGCAGCTTCTGCTTCCTGCGCTGAAACCTGACAGAGTGAGACAGATGACCCAGAAGAAAATAAACAAGATAATACAGACTATGATCATATCAAAGAAGAAATACACAGGATGCATAATAGAGTTAAGAGAAAGGCTGCTCTGAAGACAGAACCACAGGGAAGCCGCACTTGGAACCTGATCTTTCCAGAGAGGGCGGAAAGTTAGAAGGAGCAGGTCACGTGAAGGCCTGGCTGAAGTCTGCCAGGCTGGGGAAATGTGCAAGAACACCACAGCGGGAAAGAATGGGGTGTGTTCAGGAGATCTACTGGAAGCCAGGGTGTATAAAACAGCAGCAGCAGATGAGGAAGAGGAAGGCAAAGGCCTGATCATGGAGACCACAGGAGGGAGCATGCATTTTATTATAAACACTCTAGAAAGCCACTAAAGCTTTAAGCAGGGAAGTAACATGTATCAATGTTTATGAATGAGCATGTGGGCCGCAGAGTTAGAGTGGACTGCAGAAAGGCAGAGGCAGCAGGCAGACCAGTTAGGATGCTGTCCAAGAGGTGAGGGCATGAGAAGACACTGGTGTGTATGGAGAGAAGGGCCGGGCTGCAATAAGGAGCCATGCTCTGGAGCTAGAGTCCAGAGGACTAGCTGATGACACAAATGTAGAAGTAAAAGAAGGGGAAAGTGAGGGTAGCAGAGACAGGGAATCTGGAGGAGGCACAGGGAGGGCTGTTTGGATTGAACAATGCTGTTTTAAATTATTTCCCCAAAGCCTTGAATTTGCTCTTGAAATAATTATAGAAAGGACGATTGCCTCCAAATTGTCACAACTGAAATGGAATGCTTTGTGGTCTTAAATAGAGTGGCAGGAGTTGGGCACCTAGGTGGCTCAGTGGTTGAGTGTCTGCCTTCAGCTCAGGTCACGATCCTGGGGTCCTGGGATTCAGTCCCACATCAGGCTCCCCCTGAGGATCCTGCTTCTTCCTCTGCCTGTGTCTCTGCCTCTCTCTGTGTTTGTCTCTCACGAATAAATAAATAAAATCTTTAAAAAAGAGAGAGAGAGAGAGACAGGACTTCCTTTAAGCCTGTCACATGTCCCTGAGAGGAGCTTAATCTACTGTCCTGTGAAACCTGCTTTCCCAGGCAAGCAGACCCCAAATGCTGACTGGGACTGGGCTTGTGTAGATCAGAAAGCAGGACATTAAGTTCAAATGCAACCTCCTCCTCCGCAAACTACAAAGGGAGATGAAAAACAGGAAAGCCTTTAGAAGAAGAAAAGGATTTTTTCTAGGCCAGTAGCTTTACTTTTTAAATGCCAAATATAATTAGATACATTTTTTTTAAGATTTTTATTTATTTACTCATGAGAGACACAGAAAGAGAGAGTGAGAGGCAGAGACACAGGCAGAGGAAGAAGCAGGCTCCATGCAGGGAGCCCGACATGGGACTCGATCCTGGGTCTCCAGGATCACGCCCTGGGCCAAAAGCAGGCACTAAACCCCTGAGCCACCCAGGGATCCCCAATACATTTTGATTTATGGAGCCTCACATTTTAGTGAAGTCTTCTCAACTATTTATGAAATTGGAGTAGATGTGCTTTATGTGTGATGAAAAAGACTTCCATGAATCTCTTCCATGTCTTCTATTTGAAAAAACTGGGAGAAATACCACATATACGCATATGCTATTATTACTAAATAAGCAAATTGTCAGAAATGTGAACAGCTCAAGCTTCTAAAAACAATGTAAGAATAAGTTCTTTTTTTTTAATTTTTTTTTTATTTATGATAGTCACAGAGAGAGAAAAAGAGAGAGGCAGAGACATAGGCAGAGGGAGAAGCAGGCTCCATGTACCCGGAGCCCGATGTGGGATTCGATCCCGGGTCTCCAGGATTGCACCCTGGGCCAAAGCAAGGCGCCAAACCGCTGCGCCACCCAGGGATCCCCGTAAGAATAAGTTCTGGTGTATGAATAAGTTATGTGTATGAATAAGTTTTGGTCATCCTACGTTTGTGAACACTCCCTACCCAGCCAGACTACAAGCTATATCTCGCTTACCCTCACTGTGGGAGCAGAGACACTATGGCTCCAAGTGCCTTGCCCTTGATTACCCAGCTTGAGCCAGTTCTCCAAAAGGATATTAACCACTGTTTGCATTTTATTTTTTTTAAGATTTTTTATGTATTTATTCATGAGAGGCACAGAGAGAGAGAAAGAGAGGCAGGGACACAGGCAGAGGGAGAAGCAGGCTCCATGTAGGGAGCCTGACGCGGGACTCGATCCCAGGATTCCAGGATCACACCCTGGGCTGCAGGCAGCGCTAAACCGCTGTGCCACCGGGGCTGCCCCCACTGTTTGCATTTTAAAATAAAAACAAAACAAAACCTTCTCTCCAGAAACTGAACCTTCAAACTAATATCGGCAAGTGAATATTTAACATCAAGATGTTCAGCATAGCTAGTTGCTGTATTTGATACCATCTTACCATGATTCTCTCCTGCTCTATAAAATTCTAGCCATCCGAAAGTACTGATAAAAAATGAAATCCATACATAGTTGCTATTCAAATTAATGGCTGCAATTAAGTATTTATAGTATGGCCAGCACTCAGTATGGTGCCAGGACCACACATAGCACCTCTAGGAGGTAGGCATTAGAATCCCCATTTGATTCTCACAGAGAATCAGATTATGTAACTCGCCCAAGTAACTACCAGCAAATTGCAGAACCTTGATGGGTGATGCCTGCAAGCCCACCCATGTTCTTTCCCTCTCTTTCACGTGCCTTCCTAAGAAGAGACACAACAAATCTGAAATTCAGGGACACCTAAAAAGAGGCTGACTTCATTAGACTCTGTCCCACTTGAGACTTCCGCTCTGGAGACAGTCCCTTTTATTCAACTGCTAATGGCTTAGAAATGGAACTGCATGCTTATTTCTCTAGCAGGAGCTAAACATATTGAATAAATAGGATCTGCCTTGGGGAATGAACTAGGAAATCAGGAAAAACCCTTTATCCATGTACACTACACGTCTGCTTTCCTGCAAACGGGACAAATTCTTCATTTGGACAGGGGTAATTCATGCAACCCTCGAACCTCTCTTCTGGTGAAGTTACAGTGTAAGAGCCAAGTCAAGCGCTGACCAAAATGCACCTTGTTGTCCAGTCCTGTTTTTTGATACCTAACACTATTGTATTATCCCTATCATATATAATGGCATCTCATTTTTATATCTGCCTGAGAAATTTTATTTTCTTCTTGTGATTTTAAATTGTTCAATTATTTTAAGAGTTAAAAGTGTACTGAGGTGAGAGCAAATGGGTACAAGGAATCTTTATGGGGTGATGGAAATGTTCTTAAATTGGATTGTGGTGGGGAGAGAGAGGTGGGCAAAATGGATGAAGGGGGTCAAAAGGTACAAACTTCCAGTTAAAAAATAAAAAAGTCCTGAGGAGATGAGGTATAGCATGGTGACTATGGCTAATAACAATACATTACACATTTGCAAGTTGCAAGAGAGTAGATCTTAAAAGTTCTCTTACCATAAGAAAAAAAATGTAACTAATGTATGGTGACAAATGTTAACTATCCTTGTGGTGATCAGTCTGCAATATGTATAAATATCAAATCATTATGTCATATACCTAAAACGAATATAAAGTATTATGTTAATCATACCTCAATTTCAAAAAAACTGGATTGTGGTGATCTGTGCACAATTCTGTAAATTTACTAACAATCACTGAACTGTACACTTAAAAGGAATCAATTTTATGATATGTATTCACACGTCAATAAAGCTGTTTTGTTTTTCAAGTGTATTGAAATAAGGCCAACAGATTGCAAAGGCAAATTCTCCTTCCTGGTTGAGTAGATAAAAATATCATATTGTTAGAAACCCCTTTAGGGGTTTAGGGAGTTCCTTTTCTGCTGTCTCCTGGAAAAAACCACCCTTTCCTTTTGGAACAACGGGAACCTCTGTCTTATCCCCACCAGGTGTGGTGGCATGTATGCAGAAAGAGAGATACTTCTCCTTCCTGCCAGCCAAGAATGCTACATAGTTATTGAGCACCTTCTGAAGGGGAGAAAGGGAGGGAATACCTAGAAGGGCTGGAGGAGAAGTGCCCACAAGTCTTAACGTATGAAGAGGAACTGGCCAGGTGGGGGAACAGCATATTAAAAGCTGGGACTAAACTTTTGGGAGCTGGAGGGTGGAAGGGAAACTATAAGCACTTCAGCACTATTAGTCCTGTTAGGAATGAAAACTTCTGGGAGTGACCCTAGACCTACTGAGTCGGAATGGTTCTGTGGAAGGCCTAGGAATGTGCATCTTAACAAGTCATCCACTCCCCTAACGTGGTGATCTATGGACACCGAAGTATGAGAACCAGTGAGCTAAGTCCCAGGGAAGGCCTTATATGCCGTGCTAATGTGCACAATACCTCCAAGGCAATGAGAAGCTGTGAACATATTTTAAACAGGGCTTGAACTTAAGGAAGAGCAGTCTGGCATGGCGCATTGCTTTGGGGTTAACCAAGAACCCTAGAACCCCCTCCAGGTCCAAGAGTGCACACGCACGCATACTGTCACTTCCTTTACCTTTTAATCTCTTACACTAAGTAACGAAACACAAACACAACTTTTACAGGTCACAGTCTCCTGTTAGCATCGAGGTGCTACATAAAAAAGCTATAAAGAATGTTACAACATTTGCCAATGTTAAAGAGGCACATTTTGCACAGCAAAATGTTTGGAAAAACCAAAGGTTACATACCATTTATGTGTCAACGGGGAATGTCATTTTCAAAATATAACTGCTACTGCCAAATGCCTTCCTGACAAATACTAACACAGTTCTGCACTGAACCCCTGTTTACCACTCTCTTTCGCGGTAAGTGGTTTCCCCTCCGGTCCTCAGGGAAGGAAAGTGTGAGGACTGGAAGCTTGCAGAATTCACCTGAATGGATTAATCTGAGAGCTAACTGCATCTATTCTAAAGGGGTCCTCCTGCTGAACAGGAGTTGCACTGGAGCCTGGAGTGGCCAACTTTCACACAGCCGGCTCCTCATCTGGTTGGGAAAACAATGTCAAGCATCCACATGTGCAGTCTCAACAATAAATAGAGCTAAGTGCCAACATTTGCACCCCATTAGCTAAGCATTTTACAGGGTTCTCATCCCCACCATAACCCACTGAAGCAGGTTCTATTCTCTTCACTTTACGGATGAAACTGAAGCTTAATTCATCCAAGGTTGTACATGGAAGAGTAAGAATTCCAACCCATGTCTAACTTCATTACTTGTAACATGCCATTTCATGGGATGCGTCAAACAGAGTTATATTTTTTCCTGGGTTTTGATGCTTATATGAGTTTTAAGGCAATAGGCAAATTTAATTCATAAGGCTTGTAAGATATTATAAACAAATTTACACATATCCATGAAATTACTTAGTACAGGGGTCAGCAAATGTTTTCCATAAAGAATTGATAAATATTTAAGTCATGTGGGCCATATAGTCCCTGTCCCAACTATTCAATTCTGTGGTTGCAGTGTGAACATAATCACAGGCAACACCTAAACAATCAGGTATGGCTGTGTTCCAAAAAACTTTATTTTCGGGGCCCCTGGGTAGCTTAGTTGGTTAAGTGTCCAGCTGGTTAAGTCTCAGGGATGTGAGATCAGAGGGGAGTCTGCTTAAGGATTCTCTCTGCCTCTCCCCATTCTCTCTCCCCTCTCTGAATCTCTCTTTCTCCCTCTAAAACAAATAAACAAATAAACAACCTTTGCTTACAAAAACAGGCAGGAAAAAGGCAGAGTGCATTTGTCCTTCTGACAAAGTCTGCCATCCTCTGACCTAATGGGAAGGGCACTAAGTGTAAAGTTAGAGCACTTAGTTTCTAACGCCACATCTGTGCCTAAGTAAGTCCAGGCCTGGGCCACTCACTTTCTGTTTCTCAGATGTGTGCTAACACAGAATCTCCTTCTCAGTTGGCTACAAAAATAAAGTAAAACTATAATCTGAACACACTAAAACATTTGCTGCAGATTCTTCAACAAACCCACAAATAATAAACAGTAGCAGCAATATCTTAAGGTAAAAGTATATAGAAAAAGAGAACCACCATTTCTGGAGTAATCCTATATGCCAAATGCTTTGTTAAGTAGACTCTTATTTCATCCTCATCCACAACCTTATAGGGTAGGTATCATTATTCCCATTTTATAAATGAAGAGCATCAGGCAGGTTAAATAGCATGCCCAAGGTTGCAACTGGGAAGACAGGATATGAGCCCAAGCTGGCCCTCTTCAGAAGCTCAATACTACTCTGCATAGGGAGTAGCTGCTCTTTGGCAATGAGCACTCCATCAATGATCCTGAACCGATGATGACACAGGAGTGCTTCTGGGAGAGGTTTTGGAGTCAGGCCCCATTCCCCTGTCTTCAGGAATCTCCCACTCTGTCATCTGTCTTGCTCACCACCTTTTGAAAAGATCACACTCCATTTGGCATGAAAAATGATGTGGCAATCTGAGGTTTGTTTCCTTTAGGTCTGAATGGAAGGACGGTGCCTCATGAGTTGAAAAAAGACCACAAACCCCAGAACTCTAGGACAAAGTTGTCTAAGGAAGCATGGGGGAAGAAAAGGACTAAGGGGACCCCCAGAGAAACCTGGACTGGTCCTGATGACCACACCAGAGTGTGGGTCATATGGTTCTGCATGTTGGAACTTAGTAAGAGGCTATGTGATGAAACATAAGCCTATGGAATTACTCAGGCATGTCTGACTTGTCTGCCTTCTTAATCATTGCAATGAAGTTGACAGTCATTAGCATAAAATTTCAGATACTAGTTGGGAAAGAAGAAAGGGAAACTAAAATAGAATCATAGATTCATCACTGCTTCCTTTATCGGAAGGAAGGGAGCGAGGGAGGGGGAGGGGGAGAGGGAGAGAGAGAGAGAACAAGAGAGCAAGAGAGAAAGAGGAAGGAAGGCAGACCTTCCCTAGATACAGAAAAATAGATGTGTCTCCCCACTGTCAAAAAAATAAATTAGGAAAAAAACAAACCCAAGCTCCTTAGCTGAGCACTGAAGGTCTATCAGAATCTACTACAACACACGGTACAGCTCTGCTGCCTCAGCCCATAGCCCTCGCACACCCTCTGCTTCAGCACGATGGCCTCCGTGATGCTTCATCCATGCCTGAGCATGTTTCCTCTGCTGCTCCCTCTGCTTGAAGAAATGAAAGTGTGACCCATTCCACTGTTTCCTGCTAAAATGCACCCCTCACCATCCAAGTCAAATGCCACTGTCTACATCGCAGATGTCAAAGCTGAAAAGAACTTTAGAAACAGAGGGTCAAAGTCAATTCTTTCCCTGTTACCTATGAGGAAACCGAAGCCCAAAAGGGTTAAGGGTCTTCCTCTAAGTCACACAGCTGGCAGCTGGGTAGTTCTAAGTCACACAAAGACATAGTCAGGAAACCAAATCAGCTGACTTATGGTTGGGGGCATGTCATTGCTATGATGTCCTGATGGCTGCCCTGTGAAAAAGTCCTCTCCTCTTTCTAGGAGCACCAGAGTATTTACACTCTGTCTGGAATCTCCACTACTTTATGTCAGAGCTGTGTGTTTGTGTCTATATTCCTAAGTACCCGCTCTGTATCCTACCCATCATGTTATCCCAGTGCTCAGTTACCACTGCATATAGTCAGCCTTCAGTGGGCTGTAACAGTCATTGGACAAACAAAAGAAAACACCAGAAAAATCACCTGCTTCCCCACCTTGGATCCTGTCTCCCTCCCATCAGCTTCCATGCAGTGCCAGAGAGAGCTGCCAACCACCTGCTGGTCTCTCCATACTTCTCTTCAGCTTGAACCCTTAAATGCATACAATAACATCCACAATTTGGCAAGAAAGTCTTGGACAGCCCAGCCCTTCTTACCCTTCCAGACTGGTTCCCTGCCACCCAGAGCACCACCAACTCTCCCTCACCTCTTTATTTTATGCCTGCTGTTCCCTCTCCCTGGGACACACTTCAAGAGTTCCCTTCATTCCCAATTCTCTCCTACACAGCTAACCCCAATTCACCCTGTAAGATCCAAATTTTCTAAGAAGTAGCCTCCTCCAAGTAACCATTCTTGATGACCCACCTCTTCCTTCAGATGAGGTGCCTCCCTCTCTGTTCCCAAAGCACCATGGCATCCCTCCTGTGGTTCTCAGCACAGAGTATTACGTCTGCTTGTCTATGCACCTGCTCCTGTTCCCCACTAGATCATAACAGAGAGCCAGAGCTGTGTTTGCCCCTACAGCACCTAATGCAATATTCAACACATTAAATTGGACTGAAAAATTCTTATTTACTAGGTGCAACTAGACCCAGCAAATACATATATGTGGCATTATTTCATTAAAATATTTAAAAATATGTAGACCTTATGTACATGTCAGCATAATATCAGCAATACTAAGGGGACATGTCCAGAGATCTCGGCTTCTTTGCACTTACTATAAATCCAGTCTTTAAATAAAGAGCATAACATATTTAATGGCGTTATGAATGAACTGCCAGGCATTCAACAATTTGAGGAGTTCCTTTAGTATGGTGACCCAACCAATATAGCGAACCGGCCAGGGTGTATAATCAATATCCAGTAAGCACATGAGTGGAAGAAGAAAGTTCTGATACGGTTGGGGACAGAGCAGAAAGCTCTCCCCAGGAAGCCTCACAAGCACCAGGGCAGTCTCCATGGATTCATCTTCTAAAAAGTGCACACAAAGTGACTTCAGGAGACCCACTGGAGATGGCCACTGGGGTCCCCAAGACTTGGGGCTGGGCAGTTGTCAACAGATGGTTAGATGGAAACCCTGAGCCTCAGAGAATTCGCAGTATTAGATTCACACTGTGAAGAATTAGTGACAGCATCCTTGGGCAGGGAACTAAGATAAAGCCAACAGCTAACCCCAGGAAGATCTGACAGCTGCCTCAAGAGGACATACCTGTGCTACTGGACTTGAAAAGAAGGAAGGGAGTATCCAAGTACAAAGGGAAGGGGAAGAGAAACTCCAAGTTTCCCTGAGAAGGTGGCATTCCAAGAAGAGATGGCATTTCAAGAGACTCAAGATTGAACATTCCAGGAAAATTGCCTGTTGGTTAACCTGAGCAGGAGTTAGAGGCTGATGGTATAATCTGATGCTATTTTTTCCTCCCACTGACCTGCAGAACCAATTTACAAACATGCTTTCTTAAGCTGGCCTAAATTCATGCCCTCATAAACAACCGGTTCATGCTCCCTTGGTAAGAGAAGTCACAGTGAGCCACAAAGATGAGTATATTCTATGTAAGATCCTCCCCATCCTCTACACCCACTCCTCCTGTGTTAAAAGCACACAAGGAACCCAGAATTATCACCGAACAGCTCCCCGCCTCTCCCCATTTACTGACCCTCAAACTGGGGAAAAGGCCCCCAAGCCAATTCCTCCTCCAGGCTCTTCCTCTCAACTGGCCTCTTCTCTCTAAGCCTGCAGCCTCTCCTCCCATTCAGGTCTCACCTCCTCCCACATTAAATGTTGCAAGAGCCACTCGCCCTTCCTGCTGCCACCTCCACAATCTGGCTGCATCAACTTGACCACATTTATCTTCCTAAAACAAATAACCTTATTACACTTGCCCAGCTAAAAAACCTTCTAGATTCCCATTTGTTAGGAGATTTGGCCCAAACTCCACTCCTGCATGATGTGATAATGCACCACATGATCCAAGCTGGACTTTCCTGTCTCAGCCCTCACCGGCTCTCCCTCCCTCGCACTGAGTGCCCTGCTAAACCCATGTGTGCTCTCATTCTCGCCCCTCTCAACTTCTACCAGGCTTGGTAGTTCACTTGCTCTGCACAGCACAAGCCTGCTCACATTCATGACCCAGTTCAAATACTACCTCTTTCTTAAAGTCCCTGCCAACCCCTAAACCAGGGTGTTATTCCTGCATTGCACCTGTTGTCCTAGGGTAATTACTGAGAGCATGCACTTACTCTCATACTGCCTTGCTATGGATGATAAATTACATGGCCCTTCTATGTAAAACCTACCTTGAGCCAAAGATAGAACTAGTTACTCATGTAACTGTGTCTTTTGCTAGAGTGCCTATTCCTCAAGGACAATAATACTGTTCTTATCTTAGCGGGCACTTAGTGTGTACTTCCAGTATCTACGGACTGTTAGGACCTGAGAGGTGCTCCACGAGCACTAGTGGAATGAAAGAATGAATCTGATTCTTAAAAAATATTGTAGCAATCAACTTTCTCTAAACTTCATCTAAAATTCCAATGGATAGGGATCCCTGGGTGGCGCAGCGGTTTGGCGCCTGCCTTTGGCCCAGGGCGCGATCCTGGAGACCCGGGATCGAATCCCACATCAGGCTCCCGGTGCATGGAGCCTGCTTCTTCCTCCGCCTGTGTCTCTGCCTCTCTCTCTCTCTCTGTGACTATCATAAATAAATAAAAAAATAATAATAATAATAAAATAAAAATAAATAAATAAATAAAATTCCAATGGATAAATTTTCTAAATTAGAATTAAATCTGGAGCACCTGGGTGGCTCAGTCGGTTAAGCATCTGACTTTTGATTTCAGCTCAGGGCATGATCTCAGGGTCCTGGGATTGAGTCCAAGTCAAGTTCCACACTCAGCAGGGAGTCTGCTTGTCCCTCTTCCTCTCCCTCTAACCACCCCACTCCACTATGTGTGCTTGCACATGCTCACTCTCTCTCTCTCGCAAATAAATAAAATCTTAAAAAAAAAAAATAGATCTAAAAAGAATCCTGAGCCAAAAAAAACTTAAAATTAAATTTAAAATACTTAACTTTAAAAAATTTTAAAACCCTGGGCCAAAAGGCAGACCATGAAAGCACCTGCCAAATGAGCCCTTTCTCCAACTCAGTGTTTCTCAACTTTTTTTCATTATTTCCCTCTTCAGGAGCCATTAGATATTTTTTCCTAATCATACCCACCATGATTTTTTTTTTTAAATTTTTATTTATTTATGATAGTCACAGAGAGAGAGAGATAGGGGCAGAGACACAGGTAGAGGGAGAAGCAGGCTCCATGCACCGGGAGCCCGACGTGGGATTCGATCCCGGGTCTCCAGGATCGCGCCCTGGGCCAAAGGCAGGCGCCAAACCGCTGCGCCACCCAGGGATCCCCACCATGATTTTTTAATAGCACTGATATATATATATAATAAATACATATATATATATATGTATTATACATTAAAAGAGCAAGTATAGGGCAGCCCGGGTGGCTCAGCGGTTTAGCGCCACCATCAGCCCAGGGCCTGATCCTGGAGACCCTGGACTGAGTCCCACGTGGGGCTCCCTGCATGGAGCCTGCTTCTCCCTCTGCCTGTGTCTCTGCCTCTCTCTCTCTCTCTCTCTCTCCTCTCTGTGTATTCTCATGAATAAATAAATAAAATCTTAAAAAAAAAGAGCAAGTATAAAGTTTATTCTTTTTATTCAATAATGAATTTGGAATAACTGAATATTTTAAGTTAAATTAAAATTTCTAATGCTAACATTTAAATTTATAACTACATTTGTTAAGTAGCTTTTAATGTAATGTATCAAATTACATATGCCAATTTCCAATTTCTACATAATAGCAATGTAACCAAATTTTTTATTTATTTTTTATTTTTTGTAACCAATTTTTTTAAAAAGACATTCAGTAGTGCTATTTCTCTAGCAAAAATAAGACAATTGAAAAATTATCTTCTCAAAAGTTATTTTTTAGGGACACCTGGGCAGCTCAGTTGGTTAAGTATCCAACTCTTGACCTCAGCTCAGGTCTTGATCTCAGGGTCATGAGTTCAGGCCTTGTGTTGGGCTAAAAAAAAAAAAAAAAATTTTAAGTTATTTTTTAGGATGCCTGACTGGCTCAGTCAGAAGAGCATGTGACTCTTGATCTCATGGTTGTGAGCTCAAGCCCCATCTGGTGTGTAGAAATTACTTAAATAAATAAAAATGAAAACTTTAAAAAGCTATTTTTAGTGAAGTTAACTTTTTTTACATGAGAAAATAATTTTTAACTTAAGTAGCTACTAGATATTCAGATACATTGAATATTTTCTCCTTTCATTACTTGACAACTATTGGTGGACTGAATAACTTTAGTAGGATTAAATAATAAAACATAAACTATTCCTATTTAATCCTCAAACACCAAGTCATGCACGAAAACACTCAAGGCCAAACATGAACAACATCCACAAGACAGCCAATGGGCAGTCTGCACATATGAGGAGGTCACCAAGAGAGAGATGACTTCAAGATCAAGTAAATGGTAGAAAGTCCTCCACTCCTAGCCATCTATTTGCCATAGGTTTATAGTATTGACCTTGCATACATTCTGTGTATCTCCCAAGAACCTGATGTCAACATAATACCCAAGAGAAATTTTAATGAAAATAAGATATTGTTGACCAAGCTCTGAAGGGCTACAAAACCACTCCAATATCTAAGATGTTTCTGCCTCCCTGCAGAAATAATTTTTGCCACCCTTGAGGTTGCAAGCCCTAACTTCTATGTTCCCCCATTTATCCTCCTAGCAACTAAACAGAAAAAAAACAAAACTTCCAGCTACCATGACAGCTTCTCTATTACTATCATTTCCTTAGAAACTTTGAAAGAAAAGGAATTCCCATATTATTAGCTCTTCTCCCAAAAAGGAGCCTCCCTCCAAAAAAGCACAGACTTCTGTGGAAGAACACTTAGGACTCATCCAGCTCTGCTTCTTCAGATGAGGAAAAAGATGAGAGAATGAAAGACTTGCTCAATGAAATCACTAGTTACAGACAATGAGACCCCATCAGTCTGGCTCACTGCTCTATCTGCAGACAGATGTTTCCACACGCAATTAATAAATGGCTACTGGACAAATTAGTGACAGAGAGCCTGGTTCCTCTAATCCCTAGCCTACTACTTTTCCAACTACACCACTTTGTCCCCTTCTACTACCCTAGAAGATAAAACAATGGCCACATAGACTATCAAACATATATTGTTTAAAAAGCTCCCCAACTGAAATAAGCCACCTTAGTTTCACATGCCAAGTAAAACTGACCAAGAAGGTCTTGTTCACTTGTGGTACAGTGCTTGCTTCAGCCCCCTGAAAGATAGGGACTTTTTACAAATAAGTCAAGTGTACCCAGTCCACAATGCAATACTTCTTACTTGCTTACCCTGCCTGGAGCTCTATTCTAGAGTTCCTGCACACATGTCATATATCCATCCTTACCTAGCCAGAGAATCCTTGAGAGCTAAAACTATGTCTTCTCTTTCTAAGGCACCTACCAAGTTTGAGAACAGAGCAAATGTTCAATAAAACTCTGCAAAATCTCTACCAATAGAAATGATGTATCGTGAGGGACAAAAGTGAATTTGGCATGAACAAAAAAAATTGTTTGTACTCTGCTCATCTCCTAGGACCCATATAGTGCCTTACATGTAACAAGAATCTAATAATTATTGAATTTTAAAAATGAAAGATACAGCAAACACTGAGAAATTATTAAGCAACATCATCTCTGCTCCTTTTCATTCATTCAACATATGTATATTTACCAAGAATCTGTGTGCCAAGCTGTCTGCTGTTCAACACCTAACTTATTCCACAGAACTAGAGTCCTCCTCCCTAGTCAATGCATTTCAACGCTTCAATTCATATTGTAGATAGTGGGTATGGCTAGGCTGGCTAAAGTTCTCTATATGCCCAGGACAGTCCCAGTTTACACCTATTGTCCAAGTATTAATTATTAATAATATCTCCTTTCTCTCCCAACAACACCCTGGTCTTGACAATTATATTGCCCTAAGAGCACCAAATCTTTTTAGACAAAGCAGACTAGGGATTCAAAATTTTCAATCCACATTTACTGTGTACCGCCAGTCTTCTTTCCTCATTTATAATAGCAGCGTAACACGGACAAAAGTAACTGGTTATACAGAGGGAAGTAGCTGGGGATCGGATGGAACACGAAATTGAGATCACACCGTAGAGGGCCTTGCATGCCAGACTTATGAATATTTAATTTAACATACAATAGACAGCCATAAAAACTTTTAAGGGAGTGTATGTATAGTCAAAGCACCATGAAAATTTAACTACCTCGATTATAGAAAAGGACTAAGACAGGAGGAAAGAAAAACAGAAGGCTCCAGGTCATACCAAAAGACAGTCTAAGGCTATAAATAAAGAAAGGTTGTCATGGATGAAAATAGCAACAAATACGCTATTTCATCATTTGCCTTTAGGTGTACTCTAAAAGTTTCGACAATAAAAAGATGCAACTTGGCAAGCTTCGGTACCTTGGTCTGTGGTCTCGGGGGTCCTCGCTGCAAGGGGCTGGCTGTAAGGAAGGTTTTTAACAGCTAACAGCCTGGCTTGCCCTATTGCCTGTCAACCGCGTAAAGGAGTTGTAGTTTGGTTTTTGTTTCGTTTTTATTTCAAGGACTACACTGAAAACACTGCACTCGTTGTCAGGAGTTTCCCGACATTAAAGAGATGCACAGGAATCTTAACCTGCCTCCTCCAGATCTTCCACTATTGCATCATTTGAAACCAAACCTCGGGCAGCGACTTGTAAAATTCAAGTCAGGTAAGATGGCAGCAGCAGCAGCAGCAGCAGCAGCAGCAGCCGCCGCGGCAGCACCCCGATCCGCCCGGCCTCCACTTCCAGCGCGAGAGGGGGCGCGTCCCCGAGGCTGCCAAGCGCTGCAAGTGCGCCAAAGCGCAGGTCCGGCGCGCGCCCCCGGGTGCGCAGACCCCCGCGCGCCCGCCCCAGGAGGAAGTGGCTCGTGACTCAGTGACTTAAGCGCAGTCGAGCAGTCGGGAGGCGGGAGTCGGTCCTCGAAGCCACAAGCCGCGGACCCGACGGGAAAGGCCTGTGCCCTGGGGACGGAGCAGAAAGCACCAATTCCCGGGCTGCTGCTCCGGTCCCCCAGCCCTCCGGCCCCCCGCAGCCCCCGCCCTGGGGCCCGCTCGTGCGGACGCCCCTGGGGCTCCTTCTTCCCGCGGTGTCCTCCTCCTGTCACTGCCTGGAAGCCTTTCGGTCCCGCCGCCTGGAAACTTCCACAGAAGTGAGAGTCCCACAAAACCCAGAGGGCGGCCGTCGGGACTTCAGGGTCAGAGCCCACACGAGCCCAGGCGCTGCGGGAGCGGCTCAGACCCGCGCAGGGCTGCGGGCCCGGCGCCCCCGCGCGCTCGCACCCATCCACGCGCGGCCCCAACGCGCTGTCCCCCCCACGACCCCGCGGGGCCCGCGCCCAGGCGGTGCCCCCCGCAGCCCCCGCCCCCGCCCCCGCCCCCGGGCTGGAGGTTGCCGGGCCCGGCCTGGGGACCAAGGGGGCGGGACCCTGGCTGTCCCTCCGGCTCGCTCATCCCTCGCGGACTCGGGAGGCAGCGCCTGCACCCCCACCAGCCGGTACCTCGTCCGCCTCGAGCTCGGCTCCGTTGCCCACCAACGCCATGTCCCTCCTCAGGCCGCCGCCACCCAAAAACCGAACAGGGAGCTCGGGGCCGACTCGGTTTCTGGGCTCCCGGCTCAGCCCAGCGCCGGCGAGGGAGGAAGGGGGCGGCCCCGCGCTCCGGCCGGTCCCGGGCGGGGCCAGCGCGCAGCGGAGCCGGCGCTTTCCCCGCCCCCGGCGCCCGCGGACCTGCGGAGCATCCATTCCCCCCGCGGGCGCCGAGCCGGCAGCCCGGCCTCGCCCCGCCCCCCGCGGCCTCGCCCCCGCCCCCCGCGGCCTCGCCCCGCCCCCCGCGGCCTCGCCCCGCCCCCCACGCGGCTCACACTGAGGAGCCAACCACGTTCCCGCAAAGCGTCTCAGGCCCCAGGCTCCGGACCCCTCGGGGGCGGGGTCTCCGGGGGCGGGGCCCTCGGGGGGCGGGGCATCTCGCAGAAGGTGACTTTGGCCTTTGGCCCCTCTTCGCCCAGGGTACTGGAGCGGCCCGGCGTCCTGCGCTGGGCCGGGGGCTGGTGCCAAACTGCAGCCCAGAGGACGCCAGGCTGACCGGGTCGAGGCCAAGGCCGCTACCCTTGAGGCAGGTGGAAGTGTCCACCTGGCCCTTGGGCCAGTGCCAGCCCGCCTCCCTCATCAAGTGGACACCCCGTCTCCCAGGTAGTGGGGACCAGAGGGACACGATCCCCCGTCACCCAGAAACTTCTGTCACACCGCGTTTCCAGACACTATGTCAGATAGAGGCACGCTGTGTTTGCTTCTGTGTATGTTTGAAAAATAAAATCCATGAGACAGGTTGGAGCTCCTCTACCTCTCCTCCCGTTCCCCTATCATGTTATGTCCCCATTACATCCTACACTGACCCCTTTTGTAACCCCAAATATATGTATCTAATTCGTGCGTGAACTGTAAGCTCCATGAGGGTAGAGATGCTGTCCTCTTCCAGGCTGTGTCCCCAGAACCTAGAACAATGTCTTACACATAGCAGATACTCAACAAATATTTGTTGGCTGAATTTAGAAATTTATTCTTGGGGCATCTAGGTAGTTCTGTGGTTGAGCTGCCACCTTTGGCTGAGGTCGTGATCCTGGGGTCCTGGAACCAAGTCCTGCATCAGGCTCCCCACAGGGAGCCTGCTTCTCACTCTGCCTATGTCTCTCTGCCTCTCTCTGTGTGTCTCATAAATAAATAAATGCAATCTTTAAAAAGAAAAAAGTTTATTCTTTTTTAAAATTTTTTTTTGAGAGGGAGAAGGTGGGAGACAGAGAATCTTAAGCAAGCTCAACCCCCAGCAGGATGGGGGCAGGGCTCGATGTCATGACCCAAGCTCAAATCAAGAGCCTCCACTTATCTGACTGAGTCACTCAGGCACCCTTAGAAATGTATTCTTGCTTCTAACATGTAAAATAATTAAACTATCCAACTAGAAAGTTAAAAGCTGTATTTTTTAGGGCTGGGGGCATATTTTGTCTGCTTTATTCTACACACGAAAAAATTCACCAAATTTAAGTATGTAATTCTATGACATGTTTACAAAACGCCATCCCAATCATAATATAGAGCACCTTAAAAAGTTCCCTGTGCTCCTTTGCTATCAATTTCCTACCCCCACTCCCTTGCCTCTGACAACCACTGATCTTCTACTTTCTATCCCCATTGTTTTGCCTTTTCTAGAATTTCACATAAATTGAATCAGAGAGTATGTGGTCTTTTGCATCTGGCTCATGAAAAGCTACTTAATCACCATTTAGTGATAATGATAAAAATAGCTAGTATTTATTGAGTACTTACTAAGTATCAGGACTATGAGCACCACCTATACATATTATCTCTCTCTCTTTTTTTTTTTTTTTTTTTTTTTTAATGATAGTCACACAGAGAGAAAGAGAGAGAGGCAGACATAGGCAGAGGGAGAAGCAGGCTCCATGCACCGGGAGCCTGACGTGGGATTCAATCCCGGGTCTCCAGGATCGCGCCCTGGGCCAAAGGCAGGCGCTAAACCCTGGGTCAGGGATCCCCATATTATCTCATTTATACTTCATAACCCCATTAAGTAGGTACTATTATCAGTAAGCTGAGGCTAAGAGAGTTCAAGTGACTTGTTTCAGCTCAGACAGCTATGAATCAAATAAGGATGCCTAAATCTGAACTCCAGCAGTCTGACCATAATGGGTACCTGGTAACCACTGTTCTGTACTGCCTCCAGCCACTCTGCTTCTCTTATTTGTTTCTGTACACCAACTGCCTACAGATGTCTATTACACACATTTTCAAAGAGTCCCCTCTGCATCTTTGAAACTTCTCTAAGATTTTAACAATTCATTATGTAACTTTATAAAAGAAAAATAAAATGGTTTCTATCCCATATACAACATGAAAAAATATGATTGTGGTGATGGTTGCAGAACTCTGAATTTTCTACAAATCATTGAATTGTATGCTTATGGGTGAATATTATGGTTATCTACAAAATATCTCAATAAGGACATTTTTTTCACTGGTTGACACATTTCTTTAGATGCTCTTAGGATCAAATGTATGGGACTAGGAGGGAACTAAAGGTCTTTTAATTCCAATACTCCTGAAAATTTCCATTCCTCCTCCCCACTTCCTCCCTTTTCTGTTTATGCTTCACTTTCTGAGGCTAGATTTCCTGTCTCGATCCAGATTCTACTCTGTATTACTCACACATGATTCTGCTTTCATTGGTTTTCATTGGTTCCTAAATTAATATCACATCTTTTTTACGTGAAACCATCTATCTCATTGGTGGCTTCTTCCTTTCCTGTATGCTTTGTTACTGTCTCACAAATTTCATCTCAAATTTTGAAGAAATACAAAAGAAGTTGGCTCTAATTAGTGACATGATGATGTTGTAATGAGAAGTCTGATTTTTCAGGAATCTATTCTTATAAAGTTCAGGGTTTGTTTTTGTTTTTTTAATATCCGATATCAAATCTGAAGATCTGTATGTCTTAAATTCACATCACTAGATAAAGCAACACTCTAGATCAGCAACACTCGTTATTTCTAAGAAAGCCAATTGTAAATATTGAATGAATACGTTCTAGCCACTGGAACATCTAATCAAATTTGCTTTGCTCCTGGCAGATGCCAACTTTCTCTGCACACGTATGATTTTGCGGGGTCATGAATCACAAATATAATACAACCTTTTTCAAAAAAGTATTCGAATGGATTCATTTTTGCAACAGAATTCATTGCCAGTTTGCTGATAACATTGTACTCTTAACAGTCAAGTGAGAGTACTCAAATATTTAATTTCCCAAAAGTAACTAACAGAGTGATGAAGCAAGAGTGAGTGTCGTATTTGTTTTTTACTTTGAAAGCACACCTACTGGGATCTGTTTGGAATTCAAAATAATTCTAATATTGCTCACAATCTTATCTTTAGTATTCCTGAACCTGTTACCCTTAGTTGACCTAGGGTTTTCTGTGCATGCTTGATTTAAATAAAAGTTGCATCTTCATCATTTGTGTAGTGGGAAAGAGAGTGGTTGTCCATTTAGGAGAGAATAATTTTAGATGTTCGTATCCATGAAATAAGTGTTCATTGTAAATTAAGCATTTGTCAATGGCTTTGTCTCACATTCCTCAAGGAGAATTTTCCCCTCCAACATAGCCTTTCCCTCCCAATTACAAGCTCCCATGCCCTCCTACTGCCTTCATAGCACTTTTTCCTACCTGAACCATCTTGTCCATTTGTTTACATGTTCATGGTCTACCTCCCTCGACAACACCCCCTCACACACCCTATAATGTAAACTCCATCTGGGAAGGCACCCTGTGTTTCATGTTTCTAACAGAGAACCCCAGTACCCAAAACTTATCAGATATTTAATAAATGGTTATTGAGTGAACAAATGAAAGTATCAAAAGTTCATAATACACAAAGAATTTTGTTTAGACCAAATGCCAATACTATAGAATAGTACATTTTTTTTAAAAGCAGATAACCAATAATAATGAGGGAGATTAAAGATGGCAAATTGGGCACCTGGATGGCTCTGTGGTTGAGCATCTGCCTTTGGCTCAGGGCATGATCCCAGGGTCCTAGGATCAAGTCCCACATCAAGATCCCTGCAGGGAGCCTGCTTTTTCCTCTGCCTATGTCTCTGCCTCTCTCTCTCTGTATCTCTCATGAATTAATAAATAAAAGCTTTCAAAAAATAAAGATGGCAAATTACATGAAACCCAAAAAGTAAAAAAAAAAAAAAAAAAAAGAAACCCAAAAAGTACATACTGTTTTTCTTAGGATAATGTGCAAGGTATGATAACTGTCCTTTTTTTTAAGATTTTATTTATTTATTCATGAGAAACACAGAGAGCGAGAGAGGCAGAGACACAGGCAGAGGGAGAAGCAGGTTCCATGCAGGGAGCCCGATGTGGGACTCGATCCTGGGACTCCAGGATCACGTCCTGGGTCGAAGGCTGGCGCTAAACCACTGAGCCACCCAGGGATCCCCTGATAACTGTCTTTAATGTCAACTCATTTTTTCAAAATTATACAAGAGCTAAGCACTTAGAGTTCTCTCAGTGACCTAAAAGGGATTAATTCATGTTTCTGGGAGAGGCTTAAATGCTAGGGGGAAAAAAACCGCATTATTTAGTGGAGGCTGAAATCCTCCCTTAAGAATATCCCTATTCTAGGCATCTGGAGCTGGGTAAACATTCATTTTGCCCTATTTGTCAGTTCTTTGTTATAAATATATATTTGTATGTAAATATATGTTTATAAATTATGTATATATATATATATATATATAATCTTTCCAGTCACCTTCCTATTTATTTTCCCTATATCTCTTTAAATTACATTAATCTCATTTTTTCAGGTGAGGAAAGTGAGGTCCAGAGAAGAGAAAAGCAACACAAAGACTAACTTTGACAAATGAGACCTCTGAGTAGTGTTGAAGATTTAAAACCAAGAATACATATAGAATCTGTGGCAGAGACTGCTCATTGCCACCTGCTGTTCAATCTCCCTTTGTTCCATCAGTAAGAGAACCTAATTTTTCTTAAAGAATTTATTTATTTATCTGACAGAGAGAGAGAGAGTACAAACAGGGTAGGGGCAGAAGGAGAGAAGCAGGTGCCCCACTGAGCAGGGGGACCCCCCCTGACTTGGGGCTCTATCCCAGAACCCTGAAATCATGACCTGAGCCAAAGGCAGATGCTTAACCATTGACTGAGCCACCCAGGCGCCACAGAACCTGATTTTATATAAGGTAGCCCGGTACCCAGCTAAAAGACTACATTTTCAAGTACTTCTTTACAACTAGGAATGGCTCATATAATGAAATTCTGGCCAATGAAATATATTATATTTGACTTCCAGGAAAGTTATTTAAAGGGAAATATGACTCACCAAGACATGTGCCTTTTCCCCCTTCTGCCTCTTCTCCTTCCCACAGCCTAGAAGAGATGTCATAGTTGGAGCTCCTGCCATCCTACTAGACCATGAATTAATACCTTGACAACGGAAGCCATGAGCTAGAATAGTGGATCAAAGGAATCTGGATTCCTGATAACAGTGGAGCTGCCTCACAAGTACTTGACTACCAATCCCATATTTATATTACATGAACAATAAATCAATTGTTACTTTGTTTAAGCCACCATTATACTGAGTTTTCTGTTAGATGCCAACAAACCTAAATCTAAATATACACGTATCTAATTCAAAGTGTTATTAGATGTCCTGGGTTTCCACATACCTTCCCACTTACTCAGCGGAAGCTTCTGTAGAGCTTCCCGTTAGTGTTGGACTAGCATAGGTGACTTGGAGCAGTCTGGCAGCCCATGTATACCTCTCCTGAGGGCATTTCCTGCAAGTCCTCCTTCCCTGGCAATGCTGGGCCCTTTTTTCTGGTATGTATCCCTTCACATTGCTAGAGGTTTTTCTTGTCTTACAAGTCCAAATATTTTCCACATTCCAAAGGATACTAGCATCTTTTTTTCAGTGATCTTCTCACTGTATTTCATGCATAAGTTTAGTAAACCAATAATTATCTCTGACCATCTTCAATTCTATTCTCACAGCCTCCTTTAGGTCCTGTATTTACAACACTATTGATTTGGCACCTTGGCTTAAACAGGCAATTCCTGCACTCACCTAGAGGAGGAGTCACAGACACAAACCTTCTTGGTAAGACTTACAGGTAGTAACATCCATATTCTGAAACCAGTTTTGACTTTTGACTTGTAATAACTCGCTCTAAGTGTCTCAAAGTGATGATTCTCAAACTTGAGGATGCATCGGAATCATCTAGAAGGCTTGTTAAAACACAGATTTCTGGCCCAACCCCCAGTTTCCCATTAGGTAGACATGAAGTGGAACCCACTTGTTACTATAGCTGTTGGCTGCTGCTGGGGCTCCTAATTCAAGAACCATGCCTTAACAACCACTGTTCTAAATTATGGCAAGCACGTGAGTCCTTCGGGCACAAGCAGCCTACCTGCCAGATGTAGCCCACCAAGAGCTCAGGATGAGAAACGAGATAAGTGCTTTTGTGTTGCTACTTAGCACACAAGGTTTCACATGAACATTCCATCTCAATGAAAGGCTGTGACAGTTTTCTCCTTGATATTCTTTCAACAACAGTAAAATCCAAGTGGTAAGAATATATCTTTACTTTTCCATGTGACTCAATAAAACCACCTTCGTTTCATTTTCATAAATTTTAATTTTTGTTTGGTTGATTGATGTGGAAAAAAAAAAGGTAGGTCTTCACTGCTCCAAGTGAGCCTGACTTCCAGGCAGATATCAGACCACCAGGAGTAAAGTCTCACCTCCTGGCTCCTTGAAACCTGGATTTGTGACCTTTGAACAATGCACTTTAATTTTTTCACGTTTTGGGCGTGTGTCAAATATAGAATACAGGATTAAAGTACATAAATGCTTGGATTCTAATTGTCGGGCTGAAAAAAGCCTCCGAGGGGCGCCTGGATGGCTCAGTTGGTTAAGCATCCAACTCCTGATTTTAGCTCAAGTCATGATCTCAGCCTCATGAGACTGAGCCACATGTTGGGCTCAGCACTCAGCAGGGAGTCTTCTCTCTCTCTCTCTCCCTCTGTTCCTTCCCCAACTGCCACCTCATATGCATATGCTCACTCTCTCTAAAAGAATAAAATAAAAATTAAAAATAAAAGAAAGACACCCTCCTTCACTTACAGTTATGATGGCATGTGGGTGATGAGTGGAAATAGCCAAATAGGTAATTTTTCATGTTCCCAAATTCCCAGATATCTCAAGTAATTTCCCCCACAATGCCATATTAGCTAATGTGCTTAAGGGGAAAAAAAGACTTGTAAGGTAAAACCATTTTTGCTATTTGATATACTTTGTACTACCTATATACCATCTCTTCTCTTTGATGCTTTCAACTGGCTTGGAATTCCCCATTGGTTTCCCAAAGGACAGCTTTATCTGGAAACATATATAAATATTGAAAATTAGGCTCATATAGTCAATAATATTGTAATAACTTTGTGTGGCAATAGATGGTAACTAGGCTTACAGTGGGGATCACTTCATTATATATAAAAAATACTGAATCAAGGATCCCTGGGCGGCTCAGTGGTTTAGTGTCTGCCTTCGGCCCAAGGTGCGATCCTGGAGACCCAGGATCGAGTTCCACATCAGGCTCCCTGCATGGAGCCTGCTTCTCCCTCTGCCTATGTCTCTGCCTCTCCTTCTCTGTGTCTGTCATGAATAAATAAATAAAATCTTTAAAAAAAATACTGAATCACTACGAGGTACACTTGAAACTAGTAGGATATTATATGTCTGCTATACTTCAAATAGATAGAAGGAGAGGAAGAAGTAAGGAAGAAAAGAAAGAAAGAAATTATAAGAAAATAAAGTAGGCTCCAGGGTGACAGCCCTCAGGTGCAGCATGGGGGCCTCTGACTGGCTCAACAGTGCATCTGGGGGGAGGGTCAGCACAATATTATTTCTGCATGTCTGGACTGTTCACTTGTCTCCTAAGCATTTCCACAACAGCTCTGTGAGGGAGGCAGGGCTCACATTACACATGAGAACACCAAGGCTCTCAGATGACTTGCCCAAAGTCACTACTGAGTACATTTCGTCAAGGCCCTTTACCAAAAGGTTTTTGTTTTTGTTTTAAGATTTTATTTATTTATTCATGAGAGACACAGAGAGAGAAGCAGAGACATAGACAGAAAGAGAGTCAGGTTCCCCACAGGGAGCCTGATGTGAGACTCGATCCCAGAACCCAAGGATCACGCCCTGAGCCAAAGGCAGATGCTCAACCACTGAGCCACCCAGACATCCCATCTAAAAGGCATTTTTAAGAGATATAACCATCACCTGGAGGCCATTTCTGGAGAGATTAGAAAAGACTTAAATATCCCAAATCTGCCCCAGTACCACAAATATATCCCAGAAATTTGTTAACTCCTCTACACCTATCTGCCACCCCACTGGCTGTTAGTTTTGGCATTAGCAGGCAATTCCAGGCCTTGGAGGACATAGACCCTTGAGAGACTCAAAATGTGTTTTGATGGTGCTATTCATGCACAAGGGATCGATAAAAATCAGAGTTGTCAAACTATGAAGTATGTCAAAGTAAGTCCAAAGGAGTGCCTCCTGTAGCTAACAAGTCTTGACCCAAAAAATCTGTCCAAAGGCACCAAAGAGACCCAAAGAAAGTAGATTCTGAAGACAGTTGGGGGTCTCACAGCTGAGAGAGAATTTACTAACTTACTCTGTGACTTTCTTGTTTTTTATATTAGCCAGAGGACGTTCTGTGCAGTTAGGTTGATTCAAAGAATCTGAGGACAGAGTGCGGGGTAACCAGCACAGCTGGAAGTAGAGAAGAGATACCCAGGAAAGGGAAGAGGTAGAGGGGAAAGCTCGAACTTCTTGGAGCATATACTCTTGCCCAGATCTCTGACTAACCCCCAAGCCATGTATATGGGAGGCCCACTGGAAGCAGCTCAGCTAGGCTTAAAAGAACCGAAATAAAATTTCAGCAGCCCCTCATCAAAGGGGAAAGAGTGTTTATGTTTCCGTTCAACCAAGTTAACCGATTAAAAGAGAGTGACCATGGAGATCACTTCATAATGTATATAAATGTTGAATCACTATGTTGTACACCTGAAACAAGTATAATACTGCGTATCAACTATACTTCATTAAATAATAATAATTCAATCCTCTGAAGATGATCTAAAAGAATCCAATTCAAACTCTGGCCTACTTGATTCCAAAAACTATCTTCCTGGCTGCTGCACTTTCTCTCCTTACACTCTGCTTAAGGGATCTCTTTTCAAGCATTGTAGGTGACAAATGGCAAAATTAGCACATCCTCCTTAAGAAGTTTGGCCACAAGGGTTAAGAGTTTAAAATTTTGAATAACTTTGGATTCAATAATTCTTCTCCAGGATCTTACCTTTTAGAAACAAGCAGGTAAGAGTGCAAAGATATATGAAAGAAAGATATATGGAAAAAAATTGTAATCGTAACACTGTTTTTAAATTTTAAAATTGCTTATTAACTATCAGATTGCCAAAGATCAAAAAGTTTGATAAAATGCCATGTTGAAAATGGTTATTATTGATAATGGGACTCTCATGTTACAACTCTGATAATTTGGCAATAACCTACAAAAACTACAAAATCTCAACAACCCTACATCTGGGAATTTATCTTACAGATACACTCACATATACCTAAAACTACCTATGTACTAGGTTACTCACTGCAACAATATTTGCAATAATGTAAGTTTGACATCTAACTACCCATCAACAGGAGATTACCTAAATAACTCGTGATACTTCCAAATAATGAAGTGTTATTGAGCCTTAAAAAATAAAATACATAAGAATAAGGAAGTACTGTAAGTACTGACACAAAATCACCTCCAAGATATATTATTCAGTGAAGTAAGAGAGGCACTAAATGGTGGTAATTGTTCCCCAATATTCTTTCACTCTTCTTCCAAAATTTTTAGCCAGATATTTAGTAATCTGGAATGCATTGTTTTTCCCAGTGTCCCTTGCAGCTGGCCATAGCCATGTGCTTGAGGTCTCCTCAATGAGTTATAAATAAGACAATTACTTCCCAGCTTTCAGGATCCTTCCGTAGGCACAGTGTTCTGTAGCCCTGCCCCTTTCTCTTCATCGGACACATCCTTCATTGGATATACTCCATCCTGCTGCCTGGAACATGATTGTCTCACGCCAGTTCATAAATGTGCTGGAAAGAACCTGAATCCTTCTTGGAGCTTAAGGAAGTACCAGCTCTAGACCACGTTCTCTTGGAATTTTACACAAGGGAGAAATAAGCTTACATCTTGTTTAAATCCTAGCTACTGTGGTTTGGATATTATGTGAAGCTGACTCTAATCCTAACTCCTCCGCAGGTATAAACATGCAAGGCTTCTGTTAGATATGGCTAAACTGCCCTCCAGAAAGGCTGTGCCAAGCTGTACTGCACTGAGTACTAGACGAACAGGTAGAGGGCTCTCTTTGCTGCACTGTGCTACCTCTCAAATACCACCTCCCAAATGCCAGGTGCCAGCTGTCTTCTGGATCCAGAGACAGATAGAAAGGACCCACAAACGTGACCTCAATGCCAGAACACTACCACCAGTATGAAGGGACTTCAAAGGTTCAAAGGTCCAGGCTTTCCTTACTGACACTGGTTTCACCTAACCCTTTCTCTTCCACTTTCTGTAGATGCTAGAGCTCTTCGTCTCTTCCCTTCTTTTGTTGTTGTTCTTTTTTTTTTTTAAGATTTTTATTTATTTATTTATTCATGACAGACACAGAGGGAGAGAGAGGCAGAGACATAGGCAGAGGGAGGAGCAGGGTCCCTGAGGAGACCCCAATGAGGGACTCGATCCCAGGACCGTCAAAGGCAGAGGCTCAACCACTGAGCCACCAGGTGCCCTGCTGTTGTTCTATTCTGAGTCTCCTGTGTCACCTGACATGGTCCCATTTCCCAGTGGGAAACTAAGAATTTGGATGTCTGCCCCTCAAATAGAGCAGGAAAGAGCAGCAATCCCGCCCTCTGTCTGCTTCCTGTCCACTGAGTGGAGGGTAGCACTGGCTAGGAGGATGGGGCTCCCCATCCAGTCCTGACCCCGAACATCAAACTAGCAGAAAACGACAAGCAAGAAGCAATTTATTTCTTTCTCCAACTGCCCCTTCTTTCTGGTTATGTTATTTTCTGCTCCTGGGTGGAATTGGGCAGGTGCCATAGCTTGTTGCATCACTCAGAGATATTCTAGAGTCCAACCAAATAATCATAATACTCCAAATGTCATTCAATTTAAATCTTCCTTCCACCCTGTTTCAAGCTTTTGCAGCAGAGAAAGAGTAAACAGCCTGTTTTTTTCTCCTGTCTTATGCTTCCTCCCGACTTCTGTCACTAGCTATGGTTTTGGGACCCTCATAGGACAGCTGTTGGAGGGTGCACACTGGTAAGTCCTGGAAAGCTAATGCACAGGGTAGTGAATATAAACAACCTTATATTGCAGTCCTCAAATTTGCTAAGAGATTAGAACCTAATTATTCCAACCACTAAAAAAAATGATAATTATATAACGTGAATAAGGCATTAATTATCAACTGCTACAATGGCAATCATATTATAATGCATACATGTATCAAACTAATATGTTGTACACCTTCAATGTATATGATATTATATTTTAAATTCATTTCCATTAAAAATAAAAATAAGTAAAAATTTAAAATTGGGGTGGGGGGAACCCTCCAGGGTTGGAATAACAGAAATAAAGAGCATAAAAGCTCTTACTTGGGCAGCCCAGGTGGCTCAGCGGTTTAGCACCGCCTTCAGCCCAGGGCATGATCCTGGAGCCCCGGGATCAAGTCCCATGTCGGGCTTCCTACATGGAGCCTGCTTCTCCCTCTGCCTGTGTCTCTGCCTCTCTGTGTGTGTGTGTGTCTTTCATGAATAAATAAATAAAATCTTTTTAAAAATTTTTTTTAAAAAGCTCTTACTTGACTAGTGCTGGTGCACTCTTTGTGTGGTAGATTGCAAACGTCGATCCTTCCTCTCACAGAGGGCCTTTGCAGATTCTTTGGAAACTTCTGTGTGAAAAAAAAAAAAAAAAGAAAAGAAACTTCTGTGTGTATGGGTTTTAGTTTTCCCCATCCCCAGTGCTTCCTACAGAAGATGCTTCTTTTGGGGATGGAGCGGGTAAGGAGGCAGGACCCTTCACCTCTCCAGGTGATCTTGGAAAATGTCCAAGGGTCCCATTAATGACAACCTACAATCAGTCCATTGTGAAGGCCTTATCTAATGGTATCTGAGAAATACACACTTGTCCCTAATGTCAGAAGACCTCCAGCTTGCCCTTCCTTCCTGCTCTGTCCTCAGCCAGCCTTCACCTAGAGCTCCCCCAGCATCGGCAGAGAACAATGCCTATGCTCCCAAGCTCCAGTGATGTCTATCACATTTTCTGAGTGGTCCTAACTGAAAACTGCTTTGCTAGAGTAGAAGAGAAGGAACCGTCCCCAGCTGCCTCTTCTCTTCTACGAGAGTTGGGCAGAGGGAGAACTTGCTTCCTTTGCGTGTGCCCCAGAGTTGGTCTAGTCTCTGCCTTGCCTGTAAGTGTGCCTTTGGCACACATTGTTTTATAGGCCTTTGGGGCTTCCCAAGCCTAAAGGCAACAAGTTTCACATTCAGCATCCTTTATTACTTATATATGCAGACAATAATCTGGAAGGATACAGAAGAAACAGGTAACATTGTTTACCTCCGGGGGCTCCTGGCTGGCTCAGTTGGGTTAAGCATCTGTCTTTGGATCAGGTCATGATCCTGGCTGGGTCCTGAGATAGAGCCCAACTCAGGCTCCCTGCACAGCGTGGAGTCTGCTTCTCCCTCTGCGCTCCCCCTACTCTCCCTTTGTCCTTACCCTGTGCTCTCTCTCCCTCAAATAAATAAATAAAATCCTAAACCAACAACACTATTTGCCTTTGGGCAGAAAAACTGTTAGGTCCACAGGGGCAGACCAAAGAATTTTCAGAATACGCTAGAGAGATACCCTGCCAAAATGTCTCCATTGCTTTTCTCGTAGACTATCTCTTAGTTTTAAATAACCAAACTTATTAGAACACACCTATTTCTCAATACATTAACCAAACTTATCAGAACACACCTATTTCTCTGATAAGTTCGGTTATCAGGAAAAGTCTTGAGTTATATTCTGAATACAATGGGTAGACTATCAGTATCTCATTTAGAGGCTTTTGTAAAGTCCACTGAGTGTCAACAACAGGGTCCTTCCTCAAAGATGTTGCTGATGCAGAGACATTACCTGTTAAGTAATTATTGTTCAGAGCTATACTGTTTAGTGAGATGGAGCCCTTTCCAGGCTAACAAAATTGTTTAACTGTGTTTTGATGACATTTTAAGAAACTTAGGACAGTTGGGGTCGATATTTAATGCATTATAATTTTTCTCACTTAATGTATTTACTAGAGTATTGTCCCTTAATACTGCCAAAGTAGGGGCACCTGGGTGGCTCAGTGGTTGAGCATCTGCCTTTGGCTCAGGGCGTGATCCCAGGGTCCTGCGATACAGTCCCGCATTAGGCTCCCCACAGGGAGCCTGCTTCTCCCTCTGCCTGTGTCTCTGGCTCTCTCTATGTCTCTCATGAATAAATAAATACAATCTTAAAAAATATATATGCCAAAGTAGGATTAAGCTCTCTGTATCTTTTATTTGACTAATTTGGCTTATTTTATTTGACTTTACTCAACTTATTTGAGTAATGATATGTCCCCAGACTCTGAAAAGTTAGATGTTGGCTTGTAAGTGTTTGATAAGTTCTGTTCAGAAAAAAAAGTTTTCCCCAAAGGCTAAAGTTTTACTGCCCTGTAGTACCTTAAGCAGTTTTTGCATTCCAGTTACCAACCTTATTTTATATTCTTTCTTTCAATGGCTATAGGAACATACATTTTTCTTATGTTCCTCTGAACCAGTGTTACTCTCCTACTGGTTCCCTTTTTAATGAATTAGATTCATTTTCTTAGCATATGCTCTCCAATGTTTATACAAGTCATGTTTTTAACTTTCTGAAAATTCTAAAATTATAATTTACAAGCTGAATGAAGAAATTATATAATCACAATCATATCGTTACATTTATATAAAATGATGTGTGCATATGAATATGTAAAAAGAAATATTTGAAATAATTTTATAGAAATAGTAACATTCATGGTTTTCTTTGAATGGTAGGATTCAGAGTTTTTTACTTTCTTTTTCATACATTCCTCTATTGTTTACATTATTTTACAATGAACTTGTATGACTTAAAATTAGAAAAAATCAAAAAAAAAAAAAATTAGAAAAAATCGTAATACAACTCATCCTCATTATTCATGGTAGTTGTGTTCTATAAAGTTGACAAACAACACATTAGCAAATACTGAACCATTGCTCCTTGGAGAAATATGGGGGTAGTTTCCTGCAAGCTCTGGCCACACATTTTTGCCAACTGATGAATATATAACCTTGTTTTATGTGTGTTTTCTGTCCAAAGACATGTATTTATTTGATATACATTGTTTACTAATTGTATTGATTCATGATCAATAGCACTATAACTTATGCTCAGACAAAGCTTATCCACACATGTATTTTCTCTGGAAGGTACATCACAGTCTTCTTGCACTTAGGAACTAAGCAGCACTTCAGCACGGTTTGGGGACCATTTTAAGCAGTAAATTCAGCAACAAAAAGTACAATACAATAAAACATGGCACTAAATGGACTACAAAAAGGATACGGTTTATAGCAGGAGAATGAAACAGGAGGCAGAGCATTGCCATGTTTGACATCTCCTGGGAACGTGAGCATTGGATGACTCAAATGTTCCACTGCTTTGCACGTCATGATTTAGAACATATAACAATTCTAAAATTCTAATTTTAGAATGTCAGAAAGTTAAAAACCTGACTGTGATACAAACATATCATGAACACATGCTCAAAATCTACTAGTTCGTTAATAAGGGAAGCAACAGAATAGTACTGCTGATTCAAAAGAGCATAGGAGAGACTTTAAAAGCACCATGAGTGTTGATTTAAGGGTTAGAAATAAATTTTAGTGAGTAGGTCAATCAAAATAGCAAGTCCATAAATAATAAAGATTGACTATAGAGTTATTTTCACCATCTGAAACTACAATACAAAAAGTGTTTTGTATTCCCGTACATAAGTTTTGCATCAGGTACTGGACTCTGAGCTTTAGAAGATGGAGCCCATTCCTTATTCACCACTAAAGCCCCAACAGCTCCCGGAGTGCCTATAGCATGTGCTTAATAAATGTCTTTTTCTCACCATCACTCCTTCCCTGAATGATAAACTTTTTTTTTTTTAAAGATTTTATTTATGTATTCATAGAGACACAGAGAGAGAGGCAGAGACACAAGCAGAGGGAGAAGCAGGCTCCATGCAGGGAGCCTGACGTGGGACTCGATCCCGGGTCTCCAGGATCAGGCCTTGGGCTGCAGGCGGCACTAAACCGCTGAGCCACCCAGGCTGCCCCCTGAATGATAAACTTAAGGACATAACAAGGTTTATCTTCAATCCTATAATGAAGTTCTGCTGTTTGGAGATCAGTGGGTGGAAGCATGAACCCCTAGAGGAGACATCTGTCATTGTTTTTAGCTACCCAGCATTTAAAACTCTGACTGGGTTTCTGAGAACTCCGATCCATCAGGCAAAGCTTACCTCCTATTTTAAAAAGCTAAAATGCCAGTGGCTTGCATTCCCAGCCTCCTCTAGAGCTAGGATACCATCAATTACAAGTGTCCAAACTGGGCATTGAATTCAAAGCTTGTACATGAACCAGCAGCATCCTTCAGAATCTATCTTGAAGAGGGGCAGTGACTCTGGAAGCCACTACAAGCCATTTCCAGAATCAGCTGTAGCCACAGTCCTAGTGGAGGTGGTGGGTATCTATTCACTGCCACTAGCATTGGCAACACCAGGTGCAGCATCTGTGCATGGTGACACATGCACCGGAGCATGATAGAGTATTCTTTCTCATTGTGGACAAGCAGACTGCACGTGGAGCATGGATCTGGACATGGGGCTTGATGCCAGGACCCTGATATCATGACCTGAGATGAAACCAAGAGTCAGAGGCTTAACCGACTGAGCCACTCAGGCGCCCCATCCACAGCTTTGGCAGAGTACAAATTACAGTATATTAAATAGTATGGAAGGTTTACTACTTTCTGACAAAAGGTCAAGGTTGAAAGGTGGTCTGGCAAATGTGAGAGACACAGATCCTCAAGATCACTTAGGGGTCCAGGTGCCTTCCATTTTGTTCTTCCCTCTAGTCCACGGTTAAAGCCAGGTTAGCACTATCAAACATATTTCAGCCTGCAGGATTGGAACAGAGGAAGTAGAAAGCAAACAGTAACCTTCTAAGTACATGAACCTACAATGTACACATCGGTTCTCACTTCTCATTAGCCGTAATTTAGTCACATACAAGACAAAATGAAAAATGTAGCCTCTAGCTGGGTAGCAGTATACACAGCAAAACTCAGAGGGTTGTATAACTAAAAGGATGAAGTTGGGGATTAATACTAGGGGGCAATTTGCAGTTTTGATTATATATTTGTATTCCACAAACAACTGCTAGCATTTGGTGAGCATGCCCAATGTGCCAGGCACTTCACTTACATTGTCTGACCGATTCTATGTGGGAGATTCTGTTTTGATTCCCACTTAACAGAAAAGGAAACTGAAGCTTAAAGATATAGGGTAAAAAATGTGGTTACCTATAGTCATTCTCTCCTTCCTCCATAGCAAGAGAAAATCCAGTTTTTAGCTGTCCATAAGTACCCAAAATAGAGATTTACATTTCTCAGACTCATCCCCTCCAACTATGACAATGTTAATATTAAGATATATTCAATAATATGTAAACATTAGCATTTTCTGGTTATTTCTGAAGAACTACCTTTTAAGGAAGTTTACATCATTCATTATACATTAGTATAAAACAGAACTAAAAACATCTTAACTTCTGTCCTGCTGTCTTAAATAGAAAACTTGATGTGAGCTCCTATTGCATGAAATTCTTAAAGCAAAGCTCTCTGGCCTGATCTTGAATGAAGAATGTAAAATATACTAGAAAGCCTAGCTCTACAATAATCTCCTTTTATGAATTTTTACTGTAGCCCTCTGAAGCCAGTGGAGGGAAGGTACATATGAATTATTTTTGAAGCTTATGCTATATCAAACAACTGAGATTTAAAAAAGAAAACAACACTGCCATATATACTAAGCCTGACTTCCCCAGATGAAATTGAAAAGTCCTGAGAATTTTTCTTCTTCTGGTCTCTTCTTCCCCACCCCAGAGATGTTCGCGCACTTCAACGCCCTGTTACATTTCTTATGATTCAGGACCACACTGCCTCTCCCAAACCCTGGGACTTTCTTAACTTGCGATTTATTCTGCTACATTTATTCATTCAACAAACATCTATTGTAGCTTACCTTGAACAAGGCACTGTACTGAACCTGCAGGTGTAAGAAGGAACTTAAATCAGGACAATTCACTCGCTATTGACTAACAATAAAAATGATACATAAAGGGCAGATCTATGTTTTATGGACCTGAAATGTATAAAGATTTAACAAAAGGAGAATTGGAGGTACAAAACTAGAAACATGAAATTAGATATGAGTATTTAGAATGAGAAAGTAAATAAGTTTAAAGGGTAGAGGCATAGAGATTCAGATTCCTGTCTCATGACATCTCTTTGGGCAATTTATCAGAAATGCTTTCATAGAAATGCTTTCTGGTTGCAATGGCTCCCTGCCAGACACACACTTGAAAACACCCTACAACTCCCAGCAACTCCCAGCACTCACAGCAGCCTGAGCAAGTGAGGAGCCCAGAAGTTTAAATCTCATCAGCTTCATGGTACTAACAGTTAATCTGCCTCTGGGCACACACACCTTGTAAATTCTCCAAAAGTAAGTTCAAAGTACCAGAGGAGCTTCAGGAGAACTGGCTTTGCTAGAGCTGGGGAGGACTTCTTAGAGCAGTTCATGCTTAAGAAAACCAACAAAGAGAAGAGTAAAAAATGGAAGAGAAACTAGAATTTCAGCCTAGTTGAGAATTTTGGAATTTACAAAGCACCACCCCAATCTTGTTTTGAAACTATCCTAATTGTCATCTTCCTCCCGGTTTTGTCTTCCCTATGATATTAAAGATGGCATATTCTCTTTCTTTTATATTCTAGATTCACTGCTTCCAAATGGTTTTTAATCTCTTCAGTTGAATGTCTGCTCTTAAAGTCCAAAGGATTAAAACTAAACACCAGAGCTCATTAATAATCCAGGCTGGGAAAAGGCGGAAAAAGTATGTCTAATAGTAAAATTCTAGTTAGGACATGCTCTAACCAACAAAGAATATTCTCTTATAAAAGGGAGTTTGTTATTGATGAAGTCTGTGTTGTCATGGAGACAGAGGTCTGAGACCTTCTGGTAGATGCACTCTGCTTCTTAGGCTTCCTTACTCCTCATTCTCTTTCTTTCCTGGTAGGCTTCCATACCTCCCCTGACCCCACTGCAAAAGTTGTCATGACACTTTTCTCATTCCATGCTGTCTTATCTCTGGAGGACCTTAACCATTACACATGTAAACTGTCATCTAAATGTAGAATTCCCAAGTCCGCATCTCCAGCCGGACCTTCACCCCAGCTCCAAACCTGTGCTTTGTCAGCCAACTTGACATCTCCTCCCACACTTCTCAAGGCATGTCAAACCCTTCCCAATCAAACTGCTACAACATTCAAGAGTCAGTGTTGACTCATTACTGTCCCAAAATCCCACCTTTTTTTTTTTTTTAAGAAGAGGGAGTGGGGCAGGGACAGGCAGCAGAGAGTGGGAATCTTAAGCAGGCTCCATGCCCAGCTCAGAGCCTAATGTGTAACGGTTAAGGTCCTCCAGAGAGAAGACAGCATGGAATGAGAAAAGTGTCATGACAACTTTTGCAGTGGGGTCAGGGGAGGTATGGAAGCCTATAGTTCCCTGGAAAGAAAGAGAATGAGGAGTAAGGAAGCCTAAGAAGCAGAGTGCATCTAATGCAGGGTTCAATCTCACAACCCTGAGATCATGACCTGAGCCGAAACCAAGAGTCAGATGCTTAACCAGCTGAGCCACCCAGGCACCCCCTGACCATCTCATATTTAATCAATCACCAACTCCTGTCATTTCACCTTTGTAAGCCTCTTCTTTCCACCCACCTAGAATCTGGGTAGTAGCATCTCATCATTTCTATCTTGAATTTTTAGCTGATCTTGCTGGGTCCAATTCCTTAGCCCATCAATGGATCCTTCACATTGGAGGTAGCTTAGCACAGGGTAAGCAGCCAGGTTCCAACGTGGGTTCAAAAAGAATCTCAGCTCCCCTGCTTTGTGACTTCTAGCAAGTCACTTAATACAACTAAACTTCAATTTCTTCATATAGAAAATGAAGGCAATTATAAATCATACAGATGTTCTAAGGAGTAAAAAATCATCTACATAAAGTATGTAGTACACAGATATATTTAATACATTTTTACCTATTATTATAATAACTTTTATCAAAGTTGTAAACTAAAAATACTAACTTGGTCATGTGCTAGAATTACTAGTACAAATTACATCTAGGTCTTGTCTACTTTGGGGTACATGGGAGATTGCTTCCTGGTCATTTTCCAGTTAATGGGGCCATGTGACTAACTCTAGCAAATGGATCAAAATATAGAAAATTAGATATGAGATTTTTATGTGTCCATCTGAGTGACCATAGAGCAGAGCCCCGCACTACTTTGCAATGGACATATAGTGTGAGCACCTCAGATCTGGGAGACTTGAGAGTTGTTAATATCCACCAACAGCCTAGCCCACTGTATTCTGATTAATATAAAATATCACATTTCCACTGCTAAAACCTGATGGTGAGGGGCACCTGGGTGACTCAGCTAAGTGTCTTCTTCAGCTCAGGTCATAATCCCAGGGTCCTGGGATAGAGCCTGCATCCAGCTTCCTACTCAACAGGAGTCTGCTTTTCCCCCTCCTTCTGCCCCTTCTTCCACTTGTGTGCATTCTCTCTCTCTCTCAAATAAATAAAAACTAAGATCTTTTTTTTTTAATCTTAAAAAAAAAACACCTTATGACTGACCAGCAGACACCAAAAGTTCTAGCTCTTTGGGAACAAAGGAATGACTATGGTTTCAATTTATTTTTCTTTTTTTTTAAGATTTTATTTATTTATTCATGAGAGACACAGAGAGAGAGAGACAGAGACATAGACAGAGGGAGAAGCAGGTTCCCTGCAGGGAGCCTGATGTGGGACTTAATCCCAGGACCCCAGGAATCAAGACCTAAGCTGAAGGCAGATACTAAACCGCTGAGCCACCCAGGCCTCCCTCAATTTATTTTTCAAAGTTATTTTCTCTGTATATATTTACTTGAAAATGATTTTTAAAAAATGAGGGTAGTTTAAACAAAATAGGAAATTTATTAATCTACATGAGTTAAAAGTCCAAGAATGGAGTAAACACTGTATGTGCTGGATACAGAGGCTCAAGCTAGTTTCGAGGACTTAGTCTTACTCTCTCTAGCTCAGATCTGTTTTTTTGTTTTGTTTTTGGCATGTGTGTGCCTGTATGTGTGTGTGTGTTAACAATGTTTTCTGGCAAAGTCTCCTCTTTCTTTGGAAAAATCGCTGCCAGCAGTTCCAGTATTAGACTGTTCTCTCTTAGTAACTTCCCCATAAAGAATGATTCTCTCAATAGTTCTGTCAAGTCCTAGAATTCACTCTCATTGGACCAGATCGAGTCATATAATTGCCAATACCTGGAACCAGCAAAGGTAACCAGAGGGATACAATATTCCAATTGGCTGCTCTCCATGGTGTACTGAGCCCTGATTCTGGCAGGGGACAGAGAGAGTAGGGAGGCACTTACGAACTAAGAGAAGTGGAGTTTCCCCAGAGAAATCTATGAAATGCTACTAAAATAAGGGTGAATTGACACAGAAGAGGAAAAAAAAATAACACGCTCACTATGTACATTAATATAATCCATATAGTGGGGCGCCTGGGTGGCTCACAGGGTTAAGCATCTGCCTTTGGCTAAGGTCATGACCCCAGGATCCTGGGATTGAGCCTCACATCTGGCTCACTGCTCAATAAGAGGTCTGCTTCTCCCTCCGCCCCTCCCTCCACTCATGCTCACTCTCATTTTCTCTCGTTCTACCAAATAAAATCTTTTTTAAAAAAAGATTTTATTTATTCATGAGAGACAGAAAGAGAGGCAGAGACACAGGCAGATGGAGAAGCAGGCTACCCACAAGGAGCCTGATACAAGACTCAATCCTGGATCCCAGGATCACACCCTGAGTGGAAGACAGATGCTCAACCACTGAACCATCCAGGCATCCCTCAAACAAAATCTTTAAAAATATATAATCCATATGGCAATTTTGGAGAAATATGTAGCCAATGAAGGAATTTTATGAAGAAGATACTGATGATGAGATAAAAACCTATATGCCCAGGGTACCTACATGCTTCAGTTGGTTTGGTATCTGTCTCTTGATTTTAGCTCAGGTCATAATTTTGAGGTCATGATCTCAGGGTTGTGAGATCCAGCCCTGCTTCCAGCTCCACACTCAACCAGGAGTCTACTTGAGGATTCTCTTTCTCCCTCTCCCTCTGCCCCTCTTCCTGCTCTAGAATAAATAAATAAATCATTAAAAAAAAGAAACTTATATGCCTTACCATGAAAGGACCAACTTTCTTCTGAGTGCATTATGAGTTTCAAAATAGTACATTCCAAAAGCTATATTCCACTCCCATTACTCACCAGGCCCATGTGCAGTAGGGTTCTTAATCAAAACTTTGCAACTTTAGATTACTTCTACATTATTCATGTTAGTAAATGCAAAATCTAAAAGGAAAAAGAAAGTACAACACTGTATATGGTTTTCTTTCCTTTCTTGTCCTTGAAGTGTGTGAGCCTGTGTGTGTACACATTCACATGCAGATAATTGTGCATGTTTACATTTTATTTTTTTTGTTTGTTTTGCTTCATGTATCAAAGCCTTGGAGACTTAAAAAAAAAAAAAGCCTTGGAGACTTGCTAACTTGGAAGATGGGATGAAACTCCCACATCAACCATTTTACTTTTCACATGTTTTCTCCCAGGTGGGCTGCTCCTCTGGAGAGTTTCCAGCTTCAGCAACTTGAGTGAAACAGTAACAGACATAAAGTGATATGTGGAGAGGATCAACCCTTCAATCTGCCTCTTACTGTGACTGGGGCTTCAAGAGAAATTGAAATGAGACACTGATCTTTGGCTCCTTCACAGCTTGAGGAAAGAAGATAAGGGGATTTATTGGTAAAACCATCTCCCTCACCAGGTTGTGAGTACTTCCAGAACTTGGAATACATTTTATGGATGTCTGACTGACTCAACAGCACCCAGCAGTGTGAAGGATTAAAGGATGATGAACTCTGCCCCCAGATTGTTCATAATCTAGTAGAAGCATAAAACTGGTATATGAATAACCAAAATACAGCACAGAGAGTGTAACCTACTAACAAAAGGGCACTGGGATTTCAAAGAAGGAAGCAAATCCATCCATCCAAATGGACAAGGAATCTAATAAGGAAGTAGCTTTAAGAGAAGTAGAAGAGAGAGGAGCAGAGCTGGGGGCGGGAAATGCCAGACAGGAAAACAGCTACTTAAAGACAAAAAGGTGACATTCTTTTTTTTTTTTTTAAGATTGTACTTATTTATGTGACAGAGAGAGAGAGGGAGGGAGGGAGAGAGCACAAGCAGGGGGAGCAGCAGACAGAGGGAGAGGGAGAAGCAGACTCCCTGCTGAGCAGGGAGCCAAATGCAAGGTTAGATCCTAGGACCCTGGGATTATGTCCTAAGCCGAAGGCAGGTGCTTAACCTACTGAGCCACCCAGGTGCCCCAAAAGGGTGACATTTTTATCTTAATCACTAGTACCAGAATAGGAGAAAACTTTGTTGGGAAAAATACTTTGGTAGGCTACTAGACTAAGGGTGAGAACTTGAAGCTGATGAATGACTACATGACCCGAGCAAATATCATGATCTCTGCCCTGTGCTGTCTAAGACTCTGACACATAGCCGGTTGGGCAACCAATGGCCTGAGCCATACACCCTCACATAGTATGCTGGAATGCTCTAAGCATTTTGGGAAATGGCAAGGAGTTCAGAGGGGCTGAGATACCAGGATTGCCTAAGTTTGCTATGGAAGACAGACAACCTAAAAATATAAATTGGGGTCATATACTAAAGTGCAAAATGCTGTCATATGAATTTTGGAATTTATTCTGATATACGCAGACCATTCTGATAGCCTCAGACCATGGCTCTTTGCAGTAATGCTCCTACTATCCAGTCATTTTTTTTCTCTTAAGAGAGATTCTATGTGCACTTTACTCAGTTTCCCTCAATGGTAACATTTTACACAACCAGAGTACAGAACCACATCCAGGATATTGGCATTGGTAGAATTCATTGACCTTATTCAGATGTTCCTAATTTCATTTGTCCTTGTGCATGTCTGTATATTTTGTTCTCTACAGTGTTGTCACGTGTGTGGGTTTGCAGGTCCACCATCACAGTTGGCTGAGAAGTCAGTCCCAACACCACAGAGATACTTTTGGTACCTGCACCCAGTCCCTGCCATGCCCCATCACCCCCAACCTTCATCCCTAACCCTGGACAACCAATAATCTGTCTTCCAGTTCTAAAATAGTGTCACTTCAAAAATGTTATATGAGTAGGATAAACAGTAGTTTTGGAGGGTTGGCTTTTTCATTCAGCATAATTTTCTCATGACACATCCACGTTCCTGCGTGTATCGGCTCAACTGTTCTATTGTTGCTAAGTAGTATTCCAAGGAATATGTCAACTACAGTTTTTTAAACCATTCATCTAGGGGTTTGGGGAGGTTTTGTTATTGTTGTTGTTAAGATTTTATTTATTTATTTGAGAGACAGCATGAGCAGAGGCAGAGGCAGACTGCCCCCTGAGCAGTGAGCATAAGTGGGGCTCAGTCCCGGCATCCTGAGATCATGACCTGAGCTGAAGGGAGACAATTAACTGACTGAGCCACCCAGGCACCCTAATCATTCCTCTGTTGAAGGACATCTAGTTTTGGCTATTATAAATAAAGCTGCAATGACCATTCATATATAGGTTTTTGTATGAAAATAAGTTATCATTTCTCTGGGTTGCAGCCCCTAAAAGTGCAACTGTTGGGTCATATGGTAATTGGATGTTTAGTTTTATAAGAGACAGCAGGTGTGCCATTTTACATTACCATGGGTAATGTACGTGTGACCCAGTTTTTTCAAACCCTCACCAGTATTTGAGTGGTCACCATGTTTTATTTCAGCCATTCTGACAGGTTAAGTACCGTTAAAAAGAAAACTACAGGCCCGAAATGTCACTTAGATTAAGGCCCCACCCAAGTCAATAAACCAAGACTTAACATCTACCCTAGGAATGTAACCTTTAACCAGTCAACATGGAAATTTCCTGGTTAGCACTAGGAAATTTACTAAGAGACCCTTAAAAGGTGACCTTGCCTAAAACAATGGATTCTTTGCTAATAATTTCCTTTTCTCCACTCCAACTCTACATTTAAAAATTTGTCCTTTTCTGTAGCCTTTTGGAACTTCCTTTTATTTGCGAGATGAGATATTGCCTGATTCATAGATCAATTAATATAGCTAATTAGATCCTTAAAATTTATTTGGTTGAACTCTTGCTATTTAATACTAATCATAACTCACTGTACTGTTTACTTGCATTCTCCAAATGCTAGCGATGCTGAACATCTTTTCATTGCTCTATTTGCCCTCTATATATCTTATTTGGTGAAATGTTTGTTCATGGCTTTGCCCATTTCCTAATTGGGTTGTTTGTATCTTTACTCTTGAGTTCTAGGAGTATCCTGGATGCTGACTTTTGTTCGTTATGCAGTTTGCAAATAGTTTTTCCCATTTTATAGCCTGTCTTTTCACCCTCTTCACATGAGTGTTCACAGAACAGAATTTTTCATTTTGATAAGTTTAAATTGATCAGTTTGTCCTTTCACGAATCATCTAAGAAAACTTGTCTAGTCTTGGGTCATGAATTTTTTTCTATTTTTTTCCCAGAGTTTTGTGGTTTTACATTTAAGTTCGTGACCCATTTTAAATTAATTTTTGTATTAGATCAACTTGTGCTTGGGTAGAGTTTCATTTTTTCACTCTGGATGTCCCATAGCTTCAAACCTGTTTGTTAAAAAGGCTATCCTTGCTCCATTGAATTGCTTTTGCAAATCATTTGTGTGGGTCTGTATCTGTGTTCTGTGTTCTGTTGCATTGACTTGTATGTTTATCTCTACACCAAAACCACATTGTGTTGATTACTGCAAATACACAGTAAGCCTTAAGAAGAGTGATTCATCCTCCATAATCTTTTTGTCAAGAATGTTTTAGCTATATGGGGAGTTATACCTTTCCACAAATTTGGGGATAACCTCATCTCTATTGCCAAAAAGCTTGGTAGGACTTTGATAGAATTCCATTAACCCTATAGATCAATTTGAGAGGAATCGACATCTTTACCATGTTGATACTTCCAACCTATAACACAGTATGTCTCTCCATTTTTTAGATGTTCTTTGATTTTCTTAATCAATATTTTGTAATTTTCAGCATACAGCTCTTATACATGTTTTGATAAGTATATACCTGAGTATTTCATTTTCCTTGGAGCAACTGTAAATGGTTTTGCATTTTTAATTTCAGTTTCTGCATTTTCATTCTTATACAGAATATAGAGTATACAGAAATGAGTATACAGGAATGCTCTGAGTGTTCTGTATTGATCTTGTATCCTGTGACCTTGCTGAACTCATCTATTCTAGGAGTTTTTTTGTAGAATCCTTGGAATTTTCTATACAGATGATCATGTCATCTGCAAATAGAAACAGGCTTATTTCTTCTTTTCTATCTTGTATGCCTTTCATTTGTTTTTCTTGCTTAATAGCAGTGCTAGAACTTCCAGTACTATGTGGAATAATAGTGGTGAGAGCTGATATATTGTTTTGTTCCCAATCTTAAGAGGGAAAGTATTCAGCCTTTCACCATGAAACATGACCTTAGCTGTGGGCTTTTTTGTAGATGTTCTTTATCAAGTTGAGGTAATTCTCCTTCATGATTAGCTAGCTAAGACTTCTCACCCTGAATAGATTTTCAGTGCTATCAAATGCTTTTCCTATACCAACTGGTATGATCATATGATTTTTCTCTTTAGTTTGTTGATATGGTAGATTGCATTGAGTGATTTTGAATCCAGAACCAACTTTACAAGCCTGGAATAAATCTCATTTGGCTATGGTGTATAATTCTTATTATACCTTATTGGTCCACACACTTTTGAAATCCAAAAGCCAAGGTGTCATCCTTAGCACTTCCCTCTCCTTTTCACATATTGTCCCATTACCATGCCTTTTATCTTCATTTCTTTTTTTTTTAAGATTTTATTTATGTATTTGAGAGAGAGAGAGAGAGCACAGAAGAAGAGGGAGAGGAAGAAGCAGTCTCCTTGCTGAGGAGAAAGCCTGATGCAGGACTCAATCCCATGACCCAGAGACCATGACCTGAGCTGAAGGCAGATGCTTAACTTACTGAGCCACCCAGGTGCCTCTTACCTCCATTTCAATTCACTGCCCTGATGCTCAAAGTCCCTGTTCTCTCTTGCTTGTTCTACTTCAACAGCCTCCTAAGTGGTACCCCTGCTTTAATTTTTGCTTCCTTCCCCCCATTTTCTACAAAGCAGCCAAGGATATGCTCATAACATAAATCTAATTTTTATGCCTCTTTCCTGAAAGTTCTTCAATGGCTTCACACAAGTTCTTTTTTTTTTTTTAAGATTTATTTATTTATTTGAAAGAGAGAGAGAGTGTGTGTGTGTGTGTGTGTGTGTGTGAAGGTGGGGGGTAGGAGCAGAGGAAGAGGGAGAGAGAGTCCCAAGCAGACTCTGAGCTAAGCACAGAGCCCAACATCAGACTCATGACTTGAGATCATGACCTGAGCTGAAATCAAGAGTCAGGGGCTTAACTGACTGAGCCACCTAGGAGCCCCGCTTCACACCACTCCTTAGGTGTGAACTAAAGGTTCACAGGTAGGTGAACTAAAGGTTCACCTACCTTTAGTAGGTGGTTAGGTACTAAAGCTCCACAACCTGATTGTGGCCTCTCTACTCCTGCCTCTATTTAATTTGAAAACCTATTCCAACCCACTCTCTGAGCCTTCTTAATTCCCCTAGATTCATCTGCCTTCAGGCCTTTATATATCTCATGCCCACAAACTCCTTCCCCCACTTTTTGTCACTATGAGTCTTAAACTGACAAATCACTTTTCCAGAAAAACCCTATTGGCCTCTCTAGCTTGATGAAGTCCCTGTTATACTTCTTTCATGCCCTTTTTCCTTTGAAGCATCTGTCACAGTTTGTAGGTATACATTTATTTATATAATCACTCGATTAGTGTTAGTCACTCCTGAGACTATAAACGTTGCATGAGGGCAGAGACTATAATTGTTTTGTTCAACAAATATATTTTTTTAATTAATACATGAAATAAACTCTTCTACTTAATTCATTTATCAAAATATGTTTACCAATGTACCTTATCAGAACAGCAATTCATTTAAGAGAATGAGGGGGAGAGAAAGAGAGAGACAGATACCAGAGCAAATGCTTATTAGGTACATATTGCATACAACCAAAATAATCCCTGTGTGCTGTGTCTTGTCATTTTCAAGGGCTAAGGATGTTTTCTGCTAATTTAATTAATAAAAGAATTATTAAATAGGATGGTCGAGTCATCTCTGCGTGATAGGATTCAAAATCATTTTATTTTCTTCTTTATAGTTTTTTGTTTTTCTTCAAAAATTGTAAAATGGGGCAGCCCGGGTGGCTCAGCAGTTTAGCGCTGCCTTCGGCCCGGGGCATGATCCTGGAGATCCGGGATCGAGTCCCATGGCTGGCTCCCTGCATGGAGCCTGCCTCTCCCTCTGCCTGTGTCTCTGCTCTCCCTCTCATGCTCTGTGTCTCTCATGAATAAATAAATAAAATTTTTTTAAAAATTGTAAAATGAAGGGTGCCTGGCTGGCTCAGTCAGTAGAATATGTGACTCTTGATCTTGGAGTCATGTTGGATGTAAAAATTACTTTAAATTTTTTTAATTAAAAATTAAAATAAATAAATAAAAATTTTAAAAGGAAATTACTTAAAAATAAAATCTTTAAAAATTGTAAAATGAGGGGATCCCTGGGTGGCGCAGTGGTTTGGCGCCTGCCTTTGGCCCAGGGCGCCATCCTGGAGACCCAGGATCGAATCCCACATCGGGCTCCCGGTGCATGGAGCCTGCTTCTCCCTCTGCCTGTGTCTCTGCCTCTCTCTCTCTCTCTGTGACTATCACAAATAAAAATTTAAAAAAAAATTGTAAAATGAGCACCTGCTACTATTTTAATATACTTTAATATATTAATGAAGAGATCTTAGTTCATCAATGTATTAACCAATAAAGCATTCCTGGAAAATGCTCGAGCTTTATTCACCTTTTCTTAAAATATGTAATCAAAACAAATTACAAAAGATAAAATTATATTTTAAATATATTAGTTCTTAAAGAAATGATAGAATATTAAAAATTTTAATTATATCTCTTATGATCATTTGTATCAAAAATACTATACCATGCTTGAATTATATTTCAGAAAAACATAACATTCTCTTTCCATTTTCAAAGAAACAACTTTGTAGGAATATACCAAAAAACTGTTGGCTGTGATTTTTTCTGAGGTTTACAATGGAACTGAATGATAGAATTATGAGTCAGGAAAGAAATTTAACATGCACTTTATGTTGTCTGTGCTATACTTACATTATTTACTTGGGCATACAATAGTTTTCTATCTTAAAAAAAACACTTTTCAAAAATGCATTTGAAGATTTTTTAAAAAGAAACCAATGACCTTGATCCCGATGAACTACCCCATCACTTCCCCTTGTCACACATATTCATCAACAAACACAAAAATACACACACATTGCAGGTCCAACGGAGCAGTTCCATTATCTATGCCAACCTCAAAAAGAAAGTGACTTCTGCTTCTCAACAAGATAGGGTAACAAGGCTCAGATTTATCCATCTGCCTGAGTAAAAAATGTGTGCAATAATTGTGGGTGGAAACAATGTTTTTCAGATATTGAACTTTAGGCAGTGCAGGATAGCAGTCTCTGAGAGATAGGAAACAAATCAAATAAAGCCCTACCACTGCCCACACTTACTACCTGGAAAGAGTTTCCAGGCTGCAGCTTAGGGTGGCAGAAATTAGCTGAAGCCCAATAGTCTCCCTGAATGGAAGAAACAAATGAACGTCCAGTGAGGCCAAGGTAGCAGGAGTTCACAAGGCAGAGTACTCAAGAGGGGAGAGTGGCAGAGAGAGAGAGAGAAATCTGGAAATCTGCAGAAGATCCCCCTTCAGTCCTCAGCTACTTAATCATCAGTGCATCAGTGACTAGAAATAATCCTGGGAGATCATACAGTGCCAATAATAGTTAATAGTCCAGACAGAATAGAAAATATCATAATTCATGGGACATCAAGTGGAATATTCAGAAGGGAATTGCCTCAGTAAGTGGCCCAAAATTAGCCCTTGACCAAATGCTGCTGTGGTCCTCTTTAACTAAGATTAAAAACAAGACCCAGAAGTAAACTAATGTCTCCAAGTAACTTAACTGTGTCCCAGAACAAAGCTCAATAGTATTTATAAAAATACTAAAATATACAACACTTGATAAGATTAAAGTCACACTGTTTGACATTTGACTGAAGTGGGCAAGCAAAGTAGGAAAAATGATCCATATGAAGAGAAAAAAAAATCAGTCAATAAAAACAGATCCAGAAATGACATATATAATGGAATTAATAGGCAAGGATATTAAAATAGTTATTAGGATATTCCATATATCCAAGAAAGTAGAGGAAAGATCAAGCATATTAAACAGACACATTAAATATATAACAAAAGACTCAACTTGAACTTCTAAAGATGAAAAATGCAAGGTGCTTGGATGACTTAGTTAAGTGTCCAACTCTTGATTTTGGCATAAGTCATGATCTCAGAGCTCGGCTCCACACTCAGCAGAGAGTCTGCTTGAGGATTGTCTCCCTCTCCCATTGTCTCTCCCCCACTAGTACTCACTCAAATGCTTTCTCACTCTCTTTCTCTCTAAAATAAATAAAACTTTAAAAAATATAAAGATGCAAAATGCACTGTTAGAGATGAAAACTACTCTAAATGGTAGTAATAGCAGGTTAGATACTGCAAAATATATTAACAAACTTGAAGATACAGCAATAGAAGTGATCCAGAATAAATACAAAAATAAAAAGACCAAAAATGCTAATAATACATAGAGGATTAGAGAGCTGTGGGGCAACTTCAAGCACCTTAAAATATGTATAATTGGAGTCACTAAAGGAGAGGAAAGGAAGGGGAGAATAGAAAAAAATACTTGAAGAAATGGCAAAATTTTTTCCAAATTTGGTGAAAATTATAAATTCACAGATCCAAGAAGTTAAGTCAACCCCCATTACAAAAATAAGAATCTTCTTTGGGCACCTGGGTGGTTCAGTGGTTGAGCATCTGCCTTCAGCTCAGGGCATGAGCCTGAGGTCCTGGGATCAAGTCCCACATCCTGTTCCCTGCAGGGAGCCTGCTTGTCCCTCTCCCTGTCTCTACCTCTCTCTCTCTCTCTCTCTCTCTCTCTCTCTCTCTCTGTCTCTCATGAATAAATAAGTAAAACCTTTAAGGAAAACAAAACTTCTTACATGTAGCAAGACTGATGTTTAATTATGCGGACAACTCTACTATAGGCAGCTGCTACAGTCTGAATGTTTGCATGTTTGTGAAGATAGCCCTCACCCAACCACGATGGCCCCCTGATATCAGACTTCCAGCCCCCAGAACTGTGAGAAATAAATTTCTGTTGTTTATAAGCCACCACTCTGTGGTATTTTGTTGTAGCAGCCCAAAGAGACTAAGATGGAAGCCTTCAGTTGTCTTCAACTTTAATATACTTATACTGCTATATCATCTGCCTAGACGTAGTCTTGATTTCAAGTTCTCACATGATGACATCACCTGCAAGCTACTGTTACTGTAGCACATCAGTCTTAGGCTAAGTGTCAGGGAAAGTTGTTTGTCTTCACTCATGCTGTCACCATGCAGGTCAGCATGGACACCCCTCCTCCAGGTCTTAACGTGGTCACACAGCTGTCCCTACCTTACCTAAAAGGATGACAGACTTCACAGTGCTTGCCATCCAGAGCCCTGGAGCTTACTCCTCCCCACCATGCTCTGGGGAGTCCATCTGAGCATTTCTCGACTGAGCCCATCACCCCCTTTCACCTTCCCGCTGCCCTTATCCTCACCCCATGCAAGGTGAATCCAGAACCTCTGTCTTGTGATCAGTTTCCTGCTTGCAAGGAAAGAAGTCCCTGCATAAACCTGACACATTTTAGGTCTCTGGGAATGGAATGCTCTTCATTGCATAGGAGTTTCTTACTTGACTTTCAGCTATTCAACCTACAAACACACTTCCAAGAGCATGTTATGTACAAAAGTAGAGACTGCCTGTACTAGAAATAACAAAAACTGACCAAGAGTAACATAATAAGGGACACTGTGTTTTCTTATCAAAAGGAACTCTTCCTGAAGATATCAGAAACAAATAGACCAGGCTTTAGAAAAAAAAATCCCTGAATATTATTTACACTATTTAATGCCCCTTCAATTTATATCTCTAATTAAGGCTTAGAACGAACATGGTATGGCTAGAAGAGTATTTTCAATTAAGTGTCTTGATTATCCTTCTGACCTACACACTCACAAAATACCACACAATCACAAACGCTTGGCCAAGGAACATGGAATGCTATACACATATCCATACAACTTACACATACTCAAACACTCATTCATTCATTTTGCAGCCCATAGATTTTCATACAGCTTTGTGAGTGGAATTCAGAATGGTTGGGAAGAGCATTGCTCTCAGCAATCTTTTATAAAGTAGAAAAAGCACAACCATCACCTCGCAGGATGAGGCATTTGGCTGCTAACTCGAATTTAATCTCCCTCTCTAAACACAGTTGGGGGCAGCCCAGGTGGCTCAGGGGTTTAGCACCGCCTTCAGCCTGGGGTGTGATCCTGGGGCCCCGGGATGGAGTCCCACGTTGGGCTCCCTGCATGGAGCCTGCTTCTCCCTCTGCCTGTGTCTCCACCTGTCTGTCTCGAATAAATAAATAAAATCTTTTAAAAAAATAAAATAAAAACAGAGTTGGGGTGGTAGGGGAGGGGGCAGAGCTGTCTGGCTCAATAAATAGAATGAGCCACTCTTGGTCTCAGGGTTGTGAGTTCAAGATCCACTTAAAATTACTTAAAAATAAAAAAAAATTAAAGATTAAAAAAAAAGAGTTCCAGTCTTATTATAAATGGCAAGGTAGGGGCAGCCTGGGTGGCTCAGCGGTTTAGTGCTGCCTTCAACCCAGGGCATGATCCTGGAGACCCAGGATCAAGTCCCACATCAGGCTCCCTGCATGGAGCCTGCTTCTCCCTCCTCCTGTGTCTCTGCCTCTCTCTCTCTCTCTCTCTCTCTCTCTCTCTCTCTCTGTCTCTCATGGATAAATAAATAAAATCTTTTTTAAAAATGGCAAGGTAGTATGTTTTGTCTCTGTTGAATAAAATCAGGCCCCCTGTGAGACTTCCAGGGGAAGCCATGATCCATCTTACATACACAGTCAGGGCCAGGTGTGGTAGCCAGTGTGATGGCAGGTGCAGTGGCTGGTGAAAGAAGAGAAAAGCTCAGTCCCTGACCTCAAGGCTCTTGAACACTAATGAAAATACAAGAGGCAAAAGGGAGAGGCAAAAAGCCCAGAGCCCCTCCCCTAAATGTGCGCTTGGTATGGCTGCAAACTATATAAATAATCTGAAATAGCTGTAGTTGGAGCAATGCAAACTACAACTAAAGGATGTCGTTTTATAGGTAGGAAAAGGCTGCCTGGATGGCTCAGTCAGTTAAGTGGCTAACTCTTGATTTCACTCAGATCATGATCTCAGAGTTGTGAGATTGAGCCCACGTGCTCGAAGCAGAGCCTGCCTCAGGTTTCTCTCTCTCTCCCCAAAAATAAATAAAATAAAATAAAGGTAAGGACAATCAGACCGATGTGGAAGTTTGTCCCAAGTTGCAATGGGTTCCCTGATGGTACACTGAAATTATTCCCAATAGTTGGCTTAAAATAACCTACAATCTCTCAATAGCTTTCGCCCGAGGGCAGGCACCTGTATCTGGTATCCAGTAGAGAATCATGAGCTCCCATGATCCTGGCGGCACTTGGAAGTAGGACATAGAGCTTGTCAACAACATGAACTCACAGAAGAAACGTCAAACTGACAATCTTCATCATGCCCTTTTGAGGCACACACTGTGTCAGAGGTGAACACTGTCCTGACCACTTTACTCTCTTTTCCCCAGAGGAAAACAAGCTTGGGCCTGCACATATGTCCTTAAATTTGCTTTGGAAGTACAAGATGTTCTCATGAATATGTGAGAGGTGTCCATAGCCTGGAAGTCAGCTCCCAAAGCATCAACACTTCCCTCTCTACCACCAGATTTACATTTCTCCACTCTGCTTTCAAGGGCCTCTGTGATCTGACCTTACTTCTTGACACCCCCATCTCTCAGATGAGGCTCCTCACTTACTCAGACACACCAAGTCCAACCTGGGAACTCCTGCTCAAATTGTCCCCTTCTCCTGGAAAGTCCTTCCCCCTCACTACTCCACACTCCCATCAGCTGCCCTCAATCAACAACACAGATACCTGTTTTCTAAAGAACACATCAGTCACCTGTCCAATGTTTCTCCAAACCCATTTTAGAAACTGATGTTTGGGGAGAGCTCCAGTCGATCCATTCATCCCTTTATCCATTTATCCATTTAGCTGTAGTTCTTTGAGCCTCACCTTGATCACACACTGTGTGAATTTTACCCCATCCCTGCGTTATGAGCACAGTCCTTATAAAGAGACTCAAATAATTTGTAGAAAAAAAGGAGAATAAAAAAATAATAATTTAAAATTAAACACAAGTCAAGGTGCCTGAGTCGCTCAGTTGGTTAAGCATCTGTCTTTGGCTCAGGTCATAGTCCCAGGGTCCTGGGATCGAGCCCCAGGTTGAGCCTCCCACTCAGGGGGGATTCTGCTTCTCTCTCTCCCTCTGCTGCCTCCCCACCACCACTCATGCTCACTCTTTCTCTCGAGAACTCTCTGTCTCTGTGTCTCCCTCTCTCTAAAATAAATAAAATCTTTTAAAAAATTAAACACAAGTCGTATTTTCTTCATGAGGTTAAAAATTACCAATCATTGGAACCATGAAGGAATCTCATAGATCAACCAGTTCATAGCTCTCAAAACCCATGTTCTGATTTATCAGTTCCTTCTTTATCAAGCTCCACAGATGATTCTGAAACCCAGCCACGGTTGTGAAGCAGTAACCCATTCCAATTACCACATTTCTGAGCAACTGGAAGGAGACAGATGGTGCTAACATTTACTGAACTCCCACAACACTGTTACCTGCTTACCAGCTTATTTAAGAATGGTTAAACCGAAAGCAAGGATGTCAGGGAATTTGCTCAAAGTGACACAGCTAGGTCATAGCAGACCCAACATTTGAACCTGTGTTTCTTAAGTCCGAGCCCCAAATTCTTTCCTCTACCTAACTAAAATAACTTAATCAGCAGAAGCCTATCATAGAGATGATCTCATTTCATTTTTGCAAAAAAAGAAACCATGAAATAGGTACTATTAGCATTACCACTTCATGCAAATATAGAAATTGATATAATTAACCTTTCGGTTGCTAACACATGGTGAAGACAGGATTTGAATTCAGATTTTTTCTTCATTTAAGGGCTAAACTTTTTTTTTTTAATTTTTTTTTTAATTTATTTATGATAGTCACACAGAGAGAGAGAGAGAGGCAGAGACATAGGCAGAGGGAGAAGCAGGCTCCACGCACCGGGAGCCTGACGTGGGATTCGATCCCGGGTCTCCAGGATCGTGCCCTGGGCCAAAGGCAGGCGCTAAACCACTGCGCCACCCAGGGATCCCAGGGCTAAACTTTAATAGACTGTGAAAGTCTGAACTCATACTTTAAAAGAACAAAGCTTAAAAAAAAAAATAAAAAAATAAAAAAAAAATAAAAGAACAAAGCTTAAAAATTATCTGTAACTTGGCATGGTGTATTGAAGGTACCACTCCACTGGTTTTAAGTAAAGTGTACAAAGGTTTCACGGGGGATGGCACAAGGAATGAGAGGCTTGGACATTACAACAGCAGACATTTCTCTTCCTCCTCTTAACAGAAGATGAGAGAGAACCACTGGAAGAGCTTTATCAAACATCATCTCGAGGTTCACTGTGTGAGAGCCAGGTACTCCAGGTACATTACAGATGTCATCAGCCTTGGCTAAACCTCAGGGATGAGAGGCAATCAGCCTCTTCATATTCAGTTTCTCAATCATGTCTTTACCATCCCTGAGATCACATTTAGTTCCCACTAGGATGATGAAAGTCTTGAGACAATGGTGTCCACTTTTGGACACCATTTTGCACAGATGTCTACCAAAGATGCAGAACTCACCAAAGAAAAGCAAATTAAGGGGCAACCGGGTAGCTCATTGGGCTAAGCATCTGCCTTCGGCTCAGGTCATGATCCCAGAGTCCTGGGATCAAGCTCTGAGTGGGGCTCCCTACTCTGTGGGGAGCCTGCTTCTCCCTCTCCCTCTGCCTGCTGCTCACCCTGCTTATGCACTCCCTCTCTCTCTCACTCTGTCAAATAAATAAAATCTTTAAAAAAAAAAAAAGGAAAATTAAGAATACATCTGTTCGTGGAGAGGATGGAGGCATAATCTGTCATCTTCTTGTTTAGCTGAATCCACAAGCCCAGATTTGGCAATTTCCCACCTACCATAACATTGGCAAAATAGTAGTCAAAGATAGTGGGGGTGTATTCTGCAGAAAATCCATTGGTCATGTCACTGATCAAGGCAAGTCTTACCTACACTTCCCACCATCACATGCTGGATGGCCTGCACATAAGCATCATCATTGCTACATGGGCTGCCAGGGTGCTGTCCCGCTGCCTTGCCCTCCACAGACTGAGAGCAGAAGTCCAGCAGCAGCTACCACCCAAACACCCAGACTTTTTATTCCTACATCCCATGTCCCACCCTCAATGGCTACCTTGGCTGAGCATCAATGCACAGATCTCATGCTCTTTTCCCCTACCTGCCTTTGATACTTCATTATGTGCTGCGTCTACTACAACTCCATACTGCAGTATCATGGAATTATTCTTTAATCCCCACTCAGGCTAAAAGGCAGAGAGAAAAAGAAAAACACATGAGTTCTGGAATTAGATGGCTTTGGAGTTTAATCGTATCTTTCTTGCCACTTGCAAGTTTTGCGAACTCAAGCAATAACAATAATTGCTCACTTTCTTGAGGGCTTAGTATGTTCCAGTATTAACTCATTTAATCTTCAGGAAAAGAAGTAAAAACTCCATGCAGGGAGCCCGACTTGGGACTTGATCCAGAGTCTTCATGATCCTGAGATGGAGTCCCACATCGGGCTCCCTGCATGGAGCCTGCTTCTCCCTCTGCCTGTGTCTCTGCCTCTCTCTCTCTCTCTCTCTCTCTCTCTCTCTCTCTCTGTGTCTCATGAATAAGTAAATAAAATCTTTTTTAAAAAACATCTCACTTCTGATCCACTTCTCTCCACCTGCTGTTCACTCCTCGACTCTGGGTTTTCAACCCCAGGCCACCCACCCTGATCCTAGGATCCTTGTTTGCAGTTGTCTTGGTCGCCTTGAGCTCCCGCCTCCCTGCTCAGTCCTGGTTTTCTCGCTGCAAACCAGACTTCTCTAGGCAGAATCTCTTTCTCCACCTGGCCCTGCGGTCCCGGGGGGACAGGCAGAGACCCGCTGCCCTCCCACAGGGCCATCCCCAGTGGTGATCCCAGCCGGCTGGCTCCAGCTCCCGAAGGAGGGCAGGGAAGAGGAAGAAAGGGAACCCAGGGTGGTGCCGGGGCTCCCATCTCAGATCATTAAGTGGGTGGAGGTGGGAGAGATGATGGGTCCCCAGAGGGGAAATACAGGAGGCCAGATCTGGGGAGGAAGCTAATGGGTACAGTTTTAGGTGTGTTCATTTTGAAGCATTTCCTATCACCCTCCTGAAATCTGTACAAAAATCAGGTACAAAACCCTGATGTACAGTGGCTGGATCTTCCTCTAGGAACCCTTCCCCGACATCCCTTCTTCCCCATTGACTATTCCTCCCATTGACTTCCAGTTTATGTCTGTCATCACACCTGCCAAACCTGTGTAAGCTGCTGGGGGTGGAGTTTGCCTGGGTCTTTGAACCTCACTGCCCGCCAGAGAATGTAAGGCCTTAGCGTGTATTACACGGAGTGTGATGCATAGACGTGAAAATCCATTGAACTGGAGACCAGGAGTAGGGGCACCTGGGTGGCCCAGTGCTTAGCTTCTGCCTTTGGCTCAGGGCGTGATCCTGGGGTCCCGGGATCCAGTCCCGCATGGGGCTCCCTGCATGGACCCTGCTTCTCCCTCTGCCTATGTCTCTCATGAATAAATAAATAAAATCTTTTTTAAAAATTAAAAAAAAAGAGAGAGAGACCAGACATACAGGGATCAGGTTTGAACAAGCAGAAGAAAGGACACATTTTCTATAAAAGGAAGTAAGGAAAGGTAAATTGTAGAGTTGTTCTCTAGAGGCTGACATTGTTTCATTACCATTAACAAATGAAGTAAAGGGTTCCTGATTCGCTTTTATCAGGAAAAGTCATAAATTGGCTAGTCACACGTTTGGGAAACTGAGTCAGAATAAAATTCCTTCTGACCTGCTTTAAATTTATAAGCACAATGAACACGGTGCTTACTCCATTATTAGTACTCAACAGGCACCTAATCTTGCATTTAGGAAGCTCCTCGCTAAAAGTTGCTGAGTGAATGAAGTAAAAAAAGTTAGCTTGCCCTAGGAATATGGATACTAAAAGCAGAGTCAAAAGATAAACATGTTCCAGTTAAATAGATTTACTTTAACCAATTATTTTAACCAACATGCTTACTTCTCTCATTAATAGCCCTAAAAGCTGAGTGTGAACCAGTGTTTTATTAACTTACTAAAAATGTTGAGAAGCATTTTAAATTTTAACAAGATAATTAACTCACTAGATGTTAGCAAATCACTTTTTACTTCCACAAACACATGAAGAACAAGATGCAATAGGACCATCTCTTCTGGGAAATATCTGTGATAATATTTTGTATCTCCTTCTCACTTAGACAAATTTGGGTGTAGGATATATAATTATTTACAGAGAGATTTTTTTTTAACAAACTTTTCCATGTTTTTTGCTTTGAATATTTTGTTCCTTGCGTAGTCTTTATTTGGTTCAAATTCTGTCATTGGTCTCATACAGCCAAACAGTGCAAGAATTGAATTTACAAGATACTGGGTGCATATTCAACAGAAAAGTCAACCCACCTGTTCTCAGATGTCCTGGCTGCTACTATGGAAACAAGTAAACCCAAATAACAAACACCACAGTTCTCTGCTTGGTAATGAGTCTCCTTTCACAGCTTCTTCACTGGCCACCAGGTTGTTTTTAAGCCTATAAATCACTGTCTGGTGAATGAAACATTGCTCTTCTCTCATTAGGCTTTTAAAATTTAAATGACTCTATTTCTTATTACAAAAGCAGTATCTTGCATGACAGAAAAATCTGGAAGTGCAGATAAATAAAACGAAAAGAAAAATACCCTTGAGGTAATTGGACTTCTCACTAATACGTCAATTGGTGAGACTGCTGACTGACATCGACAAGAAATGTTTGTCAAAAAACACTGGGGATAAAGATCCAGCAGTGAGTGTACCTGAAATGTGCTAGGAATCTAGTCCTGGCTCCCTGTCAGAGCAGCTGCTAGTACCAAGACCAGTTTTGCCACATGCTAGTGGTTAAGAGACATCCAAATGAGTGTCTGTCTCTTCTAGAACTTTCCAATTTGTGACATACAGTAGACATCCAATAAATGATCAATGAATATTAGCCAAATGTTTTGTTTTAGGAGACAATGAACCATTTCTCATAATGTTATCACTGGTCCACATATACTTTTGATAATAATTCCTCTTCCAGGTAACTTCCTTCAGTTTTGTCTTTTATGTCATAGCCTCAGCATTATTCAGTTTGGATAAAGCCAAAAGTGACTCATAGCTGATTTTAGAAAATCCTGGAAGGGCCCAAAAAGTTTCAGAGAAGCCACAGTATAAGCCCAGGACACCATTATCCTATCCGTTTTTTTTGTTTGTTTGTTTGTTTGTTTTGTTTTTTTTAACATTACTGGAAAGGTAATGATACATTAAATTACTCACACATGAAAAAAGCGGGTTGATTACACAACATGGTTTGGTCTGATTATTTGTGTTACCATGATGAATTCTCAATTGTCACAGAAGCTCTTCAACATGCATTCTGCCTATGATTTTGACCACTTGGGAGTCTGGAACACTGTTGTGCCACAGACTTCATCATGTTTTTTCCAGGTCATGGCAAAAAATTCAAGCTTACTGCTTCCTCTTTTAAAAAGCAAGAACAGGGCAGCCCTGGTGGCGGAGCGGTTTAGCGCCGCCTTCAGCCCAGGGCGTGGTCCTGGAGACCCGGAATCGAGTCCCACGTCAGGCTCCCTGCATAGAGCCTGCTTCTCCCTCTGCCTGTGTCTCTGCCTCTCTCTGTGTGTGTGTCTCTCATGAATAAATAAATAAAATCTTAATTAAAAAAAAAAAGAAGTTTAGCTCTTATGGCTTATTTTACAATACAGTTATTTAGTGTTCACTCTTGTAGTGAAGCAAAAAAAAAAAAAAAAAACTTTTCTCCTACATTTTAGGTTCAGTAAATGGGGCCCTGCAAATCAGATGGAAAAAAAAATAGATTAACAGGAGAAAACGATTTATTATGTATACATATGGGGAGGAGTCTTGCAGAATGGCATGAAAACTCCAAAAAGGTGGCCAGCCCTGGACACTTGGATACCATTTTAATAAAGGGCAATCAATACATTTTTGAAAAAGAGAAGGGTAGGGTGGCTCAGTCAGTTAGGCTTCTGCCTTCAGCTCAGGTCATGATCCCAGGGTCCTGGGATGGAGGACAGTGTCAGGCTCTCTGCTCCATGGGAATCTACTTCTCCTTCTCCCTCTGCCTGCCACTCCCCCTGCTTGCGCTCTGTCTCGCGCACGCTTTCTCTCTCTCTGTCAAATACATAAATAAAATATTTTTTTAAGAAAGAGAGAAGGAAAAAAACTAATTGCTTCTAGGGGCAGTAAATTGTGGAAAGGTAAATACACAGGGAAACTAATGGAAGATAGGGTTATTTTAATAAGAATTATGTGTGCAAATCCATCCTGATGCCCACTTTCCATCTTCTAATAGCCATAAAACATCCCCAGGAGAGGGGATTTATGGCAATCCTCATTTATCAGAAGTTTCTGCTCTTAAAGGAAGCTCTGAGGGATGCCTGGGTGGCTTAGTGGTTGAGCGTCTGACTTCTGCTCAGAGTGTGATCCTGGGGTCCTGGGATCGAGTCTCGAGTCCCACATCAGGTTCCCTGCATGGAGCCTGCTTCTTCCTCTGCCTGTGTCTCTGCCACTCTCTCTATGTGTCTCTCATGAATAAATAAATAAAATCTTAAAAAAAAAAAAAGGAAGCTCTGAGAAGGCTTCTTTCAGTATCTGTTGATTCTCAACTGTCTTCAGCTCAAAATAAATATGCAAAGGTGGCATTCTTGGGGTGGCATACTCTGATTCCTTTCACTCTCATAATTAATCTTCTATTTGAACAACTGAACCTTAAAGAACAGCTTTCTACAATGCCATAGACATCTTTCCCATCACGCTTTTAAAAAGAAATTCCCTATTTTCTTTCAATCATTTATCGTGACTACAAACCTTTGCTTTTCCTCTCAATTGACTTCTAAAGTGTCGTCTTGCAGTTAATTTCCCACAGAATTGTATGTTCCTCCTTTCAAATATCAATTACTCATGGAACTCAATTACTCATATCAATTATGCATGTCCATTCACCATAGGACCTAGAACAACCCAGAGCAACCAGGGTGTGTCCTACTCCCACTGTGACCACACCTTCTTGGCTTGTATAAACCACGTTGGAAGCTTATTTCTTCAGAGATATAACTTGAATTGGGAAATTTCACACTATGCAAACAATTCTCAATAGCCCTTTTTTACTTTCAAAATATCTTCATTCAATTTCATTCCTACTACATAGTGTTATGGGATGAAAATAGCCGTGAAGGACAAAATAACAAGTCTAGCCTGGGTTGAATTTGCATCTAGCAAATCAGTTTTTAAGTGAATCGTAGTAACGCAAAGCTCCTGATTAGAGTGATCATTTGTCCATAGACATTGTTAAAAACAAGAAATAACTTTGCAGCTGCTCTTTGTTTGGTAGCATTAATAAGTGTGCTTGAAGGATGGCATGAAGAACAAGTCTCGTAAATCAAAAGGTTTATTTAAAAATCGAAGTTAACCACGCCTGGGTGGCTCAGCAGATGGGCCTCTGCCTTTGGCTCAGGGCGTGATCCTGGGGTCCGGGGACAAGTCCCGCATCAGGCTCCCTGCATGGAGTCTGCTTCTCCCTCTGCCTGTGTCTCTGCCTCTCTCTCTTTCTCTCTCTCTCCCTCACACACACATGAATAAATAAATAAAACCAAAAAAATAAAAATAAAAATAATCTAAGTTAAAAAAAAGAAATCAGAATAGTGGTTACCTCTGTAGGAATAGGACAGCCACATAATGAACTTCAGGTGAATTATTAACTTTTATTTTTTTTAAGCTCCACGAGGAAAAAGAGAAGAGGAAGAGAGGGGAGTTTGTTACGAGCCCAGAAAAATGGCCCGAACTGACTCCATCTCAGAGATTCTGATTCAATTGGTCTGGGTTAGAACTAGATTTGGCTTTTTTTGGTAACTATCCAAAGGCAGCCAGAGTTGAAACGGTTCACTTACAGAACAGAATAGCTGTTAACTTAATTAGGAAGGAAAAAAATTGGTCAGTGGTGCCACCATTTAAAAGTCATTTTATTTGTCATTTGCAATGACATAGTGGAACTAGAATGTATTATGCTAAGTGAAATAAGTCAGAAAGAGAAAGACAAATGCCATATGATTTCACTCATCAGTGGAATTCAGGAGATTAACATGTGGGAGGGGGGAGAAAGAGAGAGGGAAACAAACCATAAGAGACTCCTAAAGATAGAAAACAACTCAGGGTTGATGGAAGGAGGTGGGGGGGCGGGCAGTGGGCTAGGTGGGTAATGGGTATTTGAGGACTTTTTTTTTAAGATTTTATTTATTTATTCATAGACACAGAGAGAGAGGGGCAGAGACACGGACAGAGGGAGAAGCAGGCTCGCTGCAGCAAGCCTGACATGGGACTCCATCCCAGGGCCCAGGATCACCACCTGAGCCAAAGGCAGATGCTCAACCACTGAGCCACCAAGGCACCCCTGAATTCTATTCCTGATACCAACATTGCCCTGTATGTTAACTAACTAGAATTTAAATAAAAAATTAAAAATAAATGAATAAAGTCATTTTATTTATTTTTTTAAAGATTTATTTATTTATTTATTCATGAGAGACACAGAGAGAGAGGCAGAGAGAGAAGCAGGCTCCATGCAGGGAGACTAATGTGGGACTGGATCCCAGGTCTCCAGGATCAGGCCCTGGGCCAAAGGCAGGCGCTAAACCACTGAGCCACCCAGGGATCCCCGAATAAAGTCATTTTAACCAACAGTCGTTTTTGCAAAACCAAAGGCAATCAATGTAATATTTGTTTTTCCAAGTGTTTTAAATAAACGGGCCCTAGTGGTCTGCATCAGGGGGAGAAAACAGGTCTAAATGGGATGCTCTGTAGAGTCACTAAAGTGATTTAATACATTCAAAATGAACAGTGTATGAAGCCTCTTGTACAAAAAAGACTTCAACTTATAATACATTAATCAACGGGAATAACTGCTATTCAAACAGCTCTTATTTTCCCGAGGCTCCCAGTTGGGAAAAAAAGGAGGAACGATTATTTGTACGGACAGTGGGTAAGAAGGAAGACATTTTACAGTTTAAAAAATGTACTTACTGGGCATCTGGGTGGCTCAGTCAGTTAAGCAACTGCTTTCACCTCAGGTCAGAATCCCAGGGTCCTGGGATGGAGCCCTGCATGAGGCTTCCTGCTTAGTAGGGAGTCTACTTCTCTCCCTCCCTCTACCCCTCCCCCTGCTCAGGTGTGCTCTCTCTCTCTCTCAAATAAATAAATAAATAAATATATATATATATATATATATATATATTTTTTTTTTAAATGTACTTACCTTTTATGAGGTTTCCAAACACAGAAAAAATGTGGGGAATAATGTAACATATCTGTGAATCTAACTCTCATATTTATCATACATTTACTTTATACCATATTTGCTTCAAATACTGTTAAGAAATGAAACATTACAGGTATTTTTAAGGCCCCCTTGATACTCCTACTAAAAATGTAAATGTTATCATAAATTTGATGTTTATATTTCTGATGCAGGTTCTTATTCTTTTACTGTTTACATTTACCCATAAAAATATTTGGTATTATTTTGTAACTTTTAAACCTTACATACCATGTGCCACATGTACATATTTTTCATAACACTGTTTTGAGATTTCTCCATGTTGGGCCTCCTGGGTGGCTCAGCAGGTTAAGTGTCTGACTCTTGATTTTGGTTCAGGTCATGATCTCAGGATTAGGAGATCAAGCACCTTGTTGGGCCCGGTGCACAACAGGAAGTCTGCTGGAGATTCTATGTCCCCCTCTCCCTCTGCCTCTGCCCCTCCTCCCATTTAGATGCCGTGCAAGCACACACTTTCTCTTGAATAAATAAATCCAAAAAAAATATTTATCCATGTTGATACATGTAGCTATAGGCCATTCGTTTTATCACTGTTCTGTATTCTCTTATATGAATGCATTGTGACTTATCCATTCTCCTGCTAATGAGTATACATACAGATTGTGTCCAGGTTTTTGTGATTATATGTGATTATGCACATGTCTCCCTGGGCACAGAAAGGAGTTTATTCTGTGATACATACCTAGAAACACATTTGTGTGTGTGTGTGTGTGTGTGTGTGTGTGTGTGTGTGTGTGTGTTGCAGAATATGAACATTTTCAACTCCACTAGACATTGTCAAATTATCCTCCAGAATGGTCGTACAACTTTACATGTGCACAAGCAGTGAGTACTTAATATTCCAATGCAAGTTGCCAACCTTTAAAAATTTTGTCTAATTTTGCCTCTTTAAAAATGCTGCCTATGAAACAGTATCAGTTTTTGTTTTTGTTTTTGTTTTTTAATTTGCACTTTTCTATTCACAACTGAGGCTGGTCCTCTTTGTATGCATTGATTTGCTCCTCTTACTTCCTCTTTCAGGAAGCACCTATTTATATGCTTTGCCCATTTTTATATAGGGTTTCTTCTCCTTTTCCTTTTTATTTTTTGGGGGAGGAGGGAATTTCTTTTCCTTTATAAATTGATTTGTAGAAGTTCAGTTCATATTCTGGATACTATCACTTTCTCAGTTGTGTGTGAGTCATGAAAATCTCTGTCCTATTTGTGACTTATCTTTTCATTCGTATTTTTTGAGGTCTTTTTTTTGTCAAAATGCCTTTAATATTCAAAATGCTCAAAACTGATGATTACCAGAGGAGAGGGCAGGGGGGTGATGGGGATTAAGGAGTGCACTTATGATGAGCACTGGGTGTTGTATGGAAGTGTCGAATCACTCTATGTACAATGGAAACAAATACTATAACTGTATATTAACCATACAGTTATTTTTTAAATGCAATTTAGGATCATTTTCCAAACTAAAATATTTTGAACAAAATTAACTTACTGAAATGTTTGTTGGGCCTGAATTAAATTTAGAAATTACCTTGGGGAGAATTAAGATACTTATGGTGCCAAGTCTTCTTTTACCTCCTTAAGAATTTTTTTTTTAAGATTTTATTTATTCATGAGAGACACAGAGAGAGAGAGAGGGGGGTGGGCAGAGACACAGGCAGAGGGAGAAGCAGGCTTCATGCAGGGAGCCGATGTTGATCCCAGGACATCAGGATCACGCCCTGGGCGGAAGGCAGGCGCCAAACCGCTGAGCCACCCAGGGATCCCTACATCCTTAAGAATTTTTTAAAGTTCTCTTCATATGGATCTTGAACATTGTTTGTTTAGTTTATTCCTAGGTATTTTAATTTTGTTGTTGTTGTTATTCTAAGTGTGCTTTTCCTTCCTTTTGTCTGACTATGATTGGTATATATATATGTAAAACTACCTAGCTTGTATCTAACTTATTTATTTTATTGGGTAGATTCCTGTTCAATTATCTTGGGTTTCCCAAGTTTACAATCATAACATCCACAAACAGTGATAGGTTTTACTTTCTCTTTTCCACTTTTTACAGCTCTAATGTCTTTCTCTTGTCTGACTACGTTAAGCTAGAGTCTCTGGCACCCTGTTACATAATAGTAGTGATAATGAACATTCTTATCTTGTTCCTGACTTTAATGGAAATGTTTCTAAGTTCCGCCATGAAGCATGATGTTGGGTTTTGAGCAGAGATCAATCCATTTTGCCATGTTAAGGAAATATCTATTTACATCCATTTTATTCAGTATTTTTATCAAACATAGTTCTTTAATTTGGTCAGATGTATTTTCAGCATCTATGAAGATAATTATATCATTTTCTCCTCAAACTAACATAATAAAATATATTAAAATACTATAAATTTTGACATTTCTAGAATAAATTCTAGCCCATATTTCATTTTCTCCTGCTTTCTGGCCACATCCCCCTTTTTTCTCCTCCATCTCCTTCATAAGTTCTTATATTTCTGCTTTGGGTCTTCTTTTAAAGAAGCGATTTCTTGTATTTTTAAAAAATCCATAGCAAAATGTTTGGTGGTCATTTTCATCATTATTTTTTGTTGTATCTTCTCTAGTTAGTTTTGCAGCTATTTCTCACCTTTTATATTTCAGTATCTTGGTTTTGGCGTCATGCCAGCTCCCTTTTTGTTACTCATTATGGAATGAGTTGCGTTTCCCTGGCCTAGCTATTTGCAGTACTTACTTTCAGAAAGTCTATTTTTGCTAGAATTTCCTAAGGTGAGCTGTCCCTGAACTATTACATTATTTTCCACATATCTTTGTTGCACGCCATGAAAGTTTGCACCCCTCTCCAATTTCCTCTTTCATTGTCACACATTTCATAATTATAAAGGCTAAACTACCTGAATTAGTTATGGTAACATGAATGAACCTATTTTTTTTTTGCATGAACAGGATGCCCACATAATTATTTTCAGATTTTTAATGATTTGATGATGGGTAGAGAATAGGAGACAAGTTTTGTTTTCTTTTACAAAGTGGAAATAAATTTTTTTTCTAATTATAAAGTGAAATATTTTAATTTTTAAAATGCAGACGATATGGAAAGTTGCCTCTATAATTCTACCATGAATAATTTAATACTGCTCACATTTTGTTGTTCTAGGCTTTAAAGCTCTTTTCTAAATATACTCATAAAGCAGGGCAGCCTCAGTGGCGCAGCAGTTTAGCACTGCCTGCAGCCTAGGGCATGGTCCTGGAGACCTGGGATCGAGTCCCACGTCAGGCTCTGTGCATGGTGCCTGCTCCTCCCTCTGCCTGTGTCTCTATGAATAAGTAAATTTTTAAAAAATAAAATAAATAAATATACTCACAAAGTATACACTCTTGCATGCATATTTTTATGTTTTTAAAGATTTTATTTATTTATTTATTTGAGAGAGAACATGAGCAGGAGGAAGGGTAGGGGGAGAAGCAGACTCCTTGAGGAGCTGGGAGCCTGACTCCGGACTGGGATCATGACCCAAGCTGAAGGTAGACACCAAACTAACAAGCCACTCGGGCACCCAGCATTTTTAAAAAATAAAGTCATAGCATGTATTCTGTTTTGTAGCCTATTTATCATGGCCCTCTTTCTGTGTTAATAAATATAGAACTATAGCTTTTCAGTGGATACAACATCATTTATATTACCAATCTTCTATTGACAATTATTTAGGTGATCTCCTGTTTTTCACTACTACAAGTAATATTTCCATGAATGCCTTTTGCTCTTGTCTAATTGTTCTGTTTTCATTGAAGTATATTTGACATACAATATCCTATTCGTTTCAGGTATATATCATAGTGAATCGATGTTTTTATACATTGCAAAATGACCCCCACAAAAGTCTATTCACCATTTATCAACATACAGAGTTATTACAATAGTATTGACTATATTCCCTATGCTGTACACTGCAACCCCATGACTTATTTATGTAATGGCTGGAAGTTTGTACCTCTTAGTCCCCTCCATCTATTTTTTTTAAGATTTTATTTATTTATTCATGATACACATAGAGAGAGAGGCAGAGACACAGGCAGAGGCAGAAGCAGGCTCCATGTAGGGAACCTGACGTGGGACTCAATCCCGGGACTACAGAATCATGCCCTGGGCCAAAGGCAGGTGCTGAACTGCTGAGCCACCCAGGGTTTCCCACCCTCCAACTATTTTGTCCACCCCTCTCTTCCCTCTGGTAATCAACAGTTCATTTCCTCTAACTATGAGTCTCTTTCAGGTTTTTTGTTTATTTATTCATTTGTTTTATTTTTTTAGATTCCACATATAAGGGAAATCATACAGTATTTGTCTTTCTTTGTCTGACTTATTTCATTTGGTTGGTACCCTCTAGGCTCATCCATGTTGTGGCAAATGGCAAGATTTTACTTTTTTTATGACTGAGTACTATTTCATTGTAATATTTTGCACATCTTCTTTATCCATTCATCTACTGATGGCATTTAGGTTGCTTCCATATCTTGGCTATTATAAATAATGCTGCAATGAACATAGATGTGCATATATCTCTTCCAATTGGTGTTTTTCTTTTCCTTGTATAAATACCCAGAAGTGAAATTGCTGGATCCTATGGTATTTCTATGTTTAATTTTTTGAGGAACCTCCATACTTTTTTCCATGGCAGCTGTACCAAATTTACATTCACACCAACAGTGTATGAGTGTTCCCTTTTCTCCACATCCTCACCAACACTTGTTATTTTTTATCTTTTTGATAATGGCCAATCTAGTTATTTTCTTAGAATACATAGAAAACCACTAAGTCAAAGGAAATAGCTATTTTAAAAGCAAATCACTGTTTATTAATGTAACTTCAATTAATTCAATTGAATAACTCAACATTTATGTATTGATTTTTCCACTACAGTCAATAGTTATAAAATGTTCCTACTCTAAAATAATTTATAAACAAATCTTAAATAATTGAGAATTCCTAGTTCACAGAAAGTCTTTGTCCTCCCCACTCAAATGTTTGTTTTATGTGGTAGTCTATCTAATACTTCTGTCTTCCTAGAAAAAGCAATGATATGTTAGAATTAATTTCTTGACCAAAAGAAAGGATAAGAGTCCAAGAGTGACCATAAAAAGACTTTTTAAAGTCAGGTTCATCAAGATATAATCTGTGTACAGAAAATTCTCTATTGTATATACAGATTTATGAGTTTTGACAAATGCATACAGTCATGTAACCACAATCAAGATATAGAGCAGTTCCATCAGCTTAACTTAACTCTTGCTTCCTTATTGGCTCTCCCACTCCCAACTCCAGGCACTAGCAACCACTGATCTGTTTTCTATTCATACAGATTCATTCATTTGCCTTTTCCAGAATTTCAACTAAATAGATTCATACAGACTTTTGAAACTGGCTTCTTTCACTCACTTTCAGCCACTTTTGAAACTGGCTTCTTTTACTCTATAGAAAGAGATAGAAGGGTCAGTGTTGCAGTCCAAAATCTTCAGGGTCATACTGAGAGGCAAGAGACTCCAGGGGGTCTCCATGTTTCAGTCTTGAAGCAAAATTAGTTTCAGGAAACTTAGCCTTTGCTCTTAAGAACTTCATCTGATCAGATGATCAGACAAGACCACCACATTAAGGAAAGTAATATGCTTTACTCAAATCTAGTGATTATAAATATTCATCACATCTTTTTTTTTTTTTTAATTTTTATTTATTTATGATAGTCACACACAGAGAGAGAGAGAGAGAGGCAGGGACACAGGCAGAGGGAGAAGCAGGCTCCATGCACCGGGAGCCGGACGTGGGACTCGATCCCGGGTCTCCAGGATCGCGCCCTGGGTCAAAGGCAGGCGCCAAACCGCTGCGCCACCCAGGGATCCCTCATCACATCTTAAAAATATATTTGCAACAATATCTAGACCAGTATTTGACCAAACAACTGGGCATCATAACCTAGCCAAATAGACATATGAAATTAACCATCACATACAGTAAGTGTATGTTTCACTACCAAACTATTTTCCAAAGTGGCTGTACCGTTTTGTCTTCCCAGAAATGTATGAGTATCATGTGAGTGATTTTTAAAAACTTTCATTTATTCAATACTTATTACATACATTCTATAGGCCTACTTCCAGGGGGCACTCCCAAGGCCTGGCCCCACACTGCCTCAGTGCTTGTCCAAGAACTCTCCCTCTCTCTTGAGATTCCACCTATTTCTCTCCTCTCACCTTCATTCTCTGCTCACCTGCTGGGGAACACTTCCACAGCATATCTGCCCCCCCCCCCCCCGCTGTCCTCTTCACTTGCCCTGTCACTGGGGGTGGGCACTGTAGTATCTGGACAGGGGACCTGATCTTTCCCCATCATTCTGTTTTCACGTTCTATCATTTCCTCTTGTCTTCATCCTATTCCCTGCTACCACGCATTCTTTCATTTTTCTTCCTCTTGCTTTCCCTTTGCTGCTCTTCTCTCCAGCCTAAGCCTGAGTGCCAAAGGCAGACATGCTCCTCTCACCCCAACAGAGATGCTCTAGGCTTTGGTGGATGGCCACCCACCAAAGTCTGTGCCTTATAACACAGGCCCCAATATAAAATCCTGGTAAGTAAATATCCATAGTGAAAAGATGTACCTTCTTCACAGACATAAGCCATCCTAGTCTGTGACTACAAATAAAGACACATTTACTTCAATATTCTTCTTTGGATAGATCCTTCATATGCTCACATCCCCTTCTTCTTCACCAACCATACCCATGTTTACTAAGTGCAGCCATGCGTCAAGCTATAGAAAACTACATTTCCTACCTCTTCACCAAGGATGACCAATGAGGTATGAGTGGTTGTTGATTGGAGCTTCAGGGAAAGCCCATTAAAGAGGGCTGATCAGCTGAGACCTGACATACCCTTTTGCCTTCTCCCCTTTGCTATGGGTTGCATTGTGCCCCTCCTCTCCATTCATATGTCAAAGTCCTAATTCCTAAAATTGACTGTATTTGAGCATAGGATCTTAAAGTGGTACTCAGGTTTAACTGAGGGTTATTAGGGCAGCCCCTAATCCAATATGACTGGTGTTTTGTAAAAAGAAGAGATTAGGACACACACAGGGATGAAGAGGGAAGACCATGTGAGGAAAGAGGGAGAAGTCGGTCAATTATAAGCCAAGGAAAGAAGTTTCAGAAGAAATTAACCCTGCCCACACCCTGATCTGTGACTTCTGGCCTCCAGATCTGTAATAAAATAAATTTCTGAGGGGAGCCTGGGTGGTAAAGTTGGTTAAGAATCTGATTCTTGGTTTCAGCTCAGGTGGTGATCTCAGGGTCCTGCGATCGCGCCCTGAGTCAGACTCTGTGCTCAGCATGGAGTCTGCTTAAGATCCTCTCTCTTTCCACCTCTACTCCTCGCCACCCCCTCAAAAAATAAATAAATCTTAAAAATTAGAAAAAAAAAACTGTTGTTTAAGCCACCAAGTCTGTGGTGCTTTGTTAGGGCAGCCCTAGTAAACAAATACACATTTCCTCCATCTTCCCACCTCAAAGTCCATGTGGAATCAGCTGCAAGACCCATCATAAAACTGTGAAAACCCTCGCACTCCCTGTTCATGATGTAGAACAGGAAATGAGAACCGAGCCAGGACACAGAGGACATCATGTAGTGGTTGAACCTACACTGTTGCCTACAGTTCTTTGTTGCAGGTCTTTGTATCACCAGCCAAATGTCATTCCTAAAGATTATACCTGGTTACCGATTGTGTGCTTTTTTCTCAGCCAGATCTCCAATCCTTGAAAAATCTTCCCTCTACCTCCTCCCTGATATTCTAGGATTCCTCAAAAGAAAGTTTCACATGCAGCAACGTATTGCCTCCAGGTTCTTCCTCTCTTCTGTCTTCCCCTGTGCACAAGCTCTAGTGTTACATCACCTGGAGGACCTTCCCCACTGCCACCACGAGTGGCATCTTTGGAAGATCTCCAAAACTAACCCCGAATGCACTATATCCCAAAACTAACACCATCACCACCACCACCCCAAACCTGTGGCCTCCACCCCCACCATGTGCCATCCTCTGCCATCAGGCCCTAAAGCACCAGGGACCTCGAGACCCTGGGGTCTCTAACAAATCAGCTCTTCCAAGTGGCTTAACTCACTGCAAGGAGCCAGGCACACACACACACACACACACACACACGCACACTACACCTCCAAACACCTCTCCTTCAATTACAAAGTAAAGTCATCTTTTATTTCCTTTTTTCTATCCCAAAATGTTTGCACTAAGAGAAGCATTTACGGAAATCAGTTGCACTTAAATCAAAACTCTCTGAAATTCCAAATTCCAGGACCTGAACTACAGAATTCAGGAGAATGCCCAATTGTGAAAAAGATCACACAAAGTTGACATTGGCCCAGTATTACTAGTTAATGTAGTAACTCTAGTAGAAAGGTTATATCTGTGAGAGCCCAAAAGCATTTTGGAGCAATCTCAAAGTCCACATTGTCCTCTGTTACCAAGAAATGATTATATCAGAGCAAGTGTAGAAAACATTAAAAAATTTCCCAGCCTGTCTGTTCACCTTTCTTCCTTGAGTTCTGGGCAATCACTTCATGATCTAATTATTTTGCAGCTGGATTTTTTTATACCTGAAGACAACCTCTTTTCCAGGCTAAAGGGGAGCATATGCTAAGGTTCACAGTGGCTCTCTCATGGAGGAAGCATTATGAATTGTTAGTTCTTCTTATACTTTCCTGTAATTTCCCAGAGTTTCCATGATGAAATTACATGTGTGCTATAAAAAGAAAAAGATGTGTTTGTTTGTTTGTTTTTTAAAGAGAGGCAGATCTGTCTTCCTTTCAGATGTATCTTATAACAACCCAATTCAAACTATTAGACATTTCTCTTATTTCCTTCCTGGATGGCAAAATGGATTTGCCGGCCACTAGCATTTATCAATACCACTAACATGATCATTTGATTCTAACCTCCTCAGTGCCAAAGAATTGCTTTCCCCCATTTTGCACCCTTGTTAAAATGAATGTTCTAGACAATGTGAATGTAATCTAAATAATCTAAGTCAGACAATTAAAAAGTCAGACTGGAAGAAACAGCTGACAACTACAGTATGAAAGTCAGTCTGAGAAGTAGCTCTTAGACGGTATCCTGGAGAAACTGAGCATTTGATAACATGGAACAATTTGTGCTTTTGTAAGATGGCCCATGCATGCATTTTTTATTACAAGAGATTTTTCTCTTTAAGATTTTATTTTTAAGTCATCTCTACACCCAATGTGGGGCTCAAACTTACAACCCTGAGATAAAGAGTCTCAAGCTCCACAGACTGAGCCCACCAGGAGGCCCCACAAGAGAATTTTTTAAGTCCAAAGAAGAAATGTGCTGAAAGGGACACCTAGGTGGCTCAGTGATTAAGCGTCTGCTTTTGGCTCAGGGTGTGATCCCTGGGTCCTGGAGATTGAATTCCATATCAGGTTCCCCACAGGGAGCCTCTGCCTATGTCTCTGCCTCTCTCTGTGTGTCTCTCATGAATAAAAAACTAAAATTAAAAAAAAGAAGAAGAAGAAGAAGAAATGTGCTAAAAGCCAGCTATCTCCACACTGCAGGGCATTCTTCAGCAGTGGTGAGATGTCATGCTTGACTTTATTTGGGATCATTTTAGAGAAACATCTAGCTCTCCTCCCCTCAGCTTCCTCCTCTATAAAGCAGGAATGGTCACACCAAGTGATAGAAGAATGAAATGAGATGTTCACCATGTATTTAATTAGTGGTAATTTAATTTCAATGTGGATAATCCAGGAGCTGATTAAATAGGGTACCCCCCCCCCCTTTGCTTCTCACATTTTCCTCCTACTGTCAGACCTGGTAACTTCAATCCCTTTCATTTCTCCATCTGTGTGTAGACAGTGGAATGATAGTAGGAAAGTCCATTTTGCTTCTACTTCAGCAAAAGCAGATTAGGGAAGACTACTAAACAAATAGGGACTTTTTATCCATGAGCTCCCATTTCATTTATTGATGCTCTCTGAGTTTTTTCAAGCCTCTAAGATTTTTTTTACTCAGTATAATGAACCAGGGTATTGGCTGAGGGGGAAAAAAAAAGAGGTAACTCCACCAACAGGAGCCCAGAGTTGGAGCTGACCTCTGTGCCCACCAGTGCAGGGAGTCTGGGGAGCCAGGGAGGTATGTGGGGGTGGAAGGGGGTTGCTGAGTTAAAAGCCCAAGGGGCATCTTTGGCTCCTCCAGGTCAGGATAGCATCAGCCTCTAGCCCAAGCCTAAACCTGATGGTAAAGATGATAGCCAGCAGTGACTGATCACCTGCAACTACCTACTTACATCCTGTTCATTTCTAACTTAATATTGACCTGATTTGGCTGAATCATATGAAAGAAAATGCCATTTCTGCAAACCCAAAGAGGTTGAAGAGTCATAATTTCATGTAGCTCAATCTAATGTTTATCATTATTAGTACATCTGTTCTATGGATAAAGAAACTTTTTCCCTTAGAAAGCCCTGAATCTCTCCACTCTTATGCCACTTGAAGGAAGACTGTCCAGCCTAGGGAGGCTCTGTGCAGGAGTGCTTGTTCCCACCACTTTAACCCCAACCCACTGCGCCAGGGTCCCACTCCTTCCTGCTCCCTGCTGGCCTCACAGCTTCGCCAAACCCTGAAAATAACACCCTTGAATAAACCATCTTCAGCCTGAGCAAAGAACTACTTCAAAGCTTTCTTGTTTTCCTCTTAAGGGGTTTGCATTGGTGCCAAAACAATTATTGGTTAAAAAAAAATTATTTTGATCAAAGTCTACTAACACCATACTGTCCCCACCCACAATAAAAGTAATTGGATGGATATACTGCATGTGTTCATGTATCTAGATTTGTCTGATTCACAAATTCTCTCCCTCTCTCTTTCTGGGGTTCTTACGGTTACCTGCTCAGTGAACAAAATGTGATTTTTCTACTTCTTGCTAAGACAGTTGTAAGTTTGGAAATCTATGCTGAAGCCCATTGTTCTCTGAACTTCTGGAGTACTTATTAGAAGTTTCCTTATTTCTGCAAACTTTACTGAGCACGGTGGTTAACTTTATGGTTAACTTTATGCGTCAGCTTGGCAAACCTCTGCACCCAATGGTCAGAGGCTTGTCTAGATGTTGCTGTGAGGGTATTTACGGATATGATTAACGTTTATAATCAGTTGGCTTTCTGTAAAGCAGATTAGCTTGATAAAGCCTCATCCAATCAGTATGAGAGCCTTAAGAGCTAAGATTGAAATTCCCTGAAGAAGAGGTTTCTGTCTCAAG